>NC_090935.1:1043298094-1043626227 GCF_040938575.1 Ambystoma mexicanum
GCCTGGTGGAGGGGTGCCCTGCACTGCTGGGGGGTGGGGGGTGGTGGGAGAACATGGGTGTGGGCCTGGTGGAGGGTGCCTCTGGATGCTGGTGGGTGGGGGTGCTGGGGAATATGAGTTGGACATGAGTGGGGGGCCTGGTGGAGGGTGCCCCTGGATGTTGGGGGGTGGGGGTGCAGGGGGACATGTGTGGGGCCTGGTGGAGGGTGCCCTGCACGGCTGGGGGGTGGGGGTGCAGGGGGACATGAGTGGGGGCCTGGTGGAGGGTGCCCCTGCACTGCGAGGGGGTGGGGGTGATGGGAGACATGAGTGGGGGCCTGTTGGAGGGTGCCCTGCACTGCTGGGGGTGGGGGTGATGGGAGACATGAGTGGGGGGCCTGGTGGAGGGTGCCCTGCACTGCTGGGGGGTGGGGGTGGTGGGAGACATGAATGGGGGGCCTGGTGGAGGGTGCCCCCTGGATGCTGGTGGGTGGGGGTGCTGGGGGACATGAGTTGGACATGAGTGGGGGCCTGGTGGAGGGTGCCCCCTGCACTGCTGGGGGGTTGGGGGGGTGCAGGGGGACATGAGTAGGAGCCTGGTGGAGGGTGCCCCTGCACTACTGGGGGCTGGACGTGATGGGAGACATGAGTGGTGGCCTGGTGGAGGGTGCCCTGCACTGCTGGGGGTTGGGGGTGCAGGGGGACATGAGTAGGAGCCTGGTGGAGGGTGCCCCTGCACTACTGGGGGGTGGGGGTGATGGGAGACATGAGTGGGGCCCTGGTGGAGGGTGCCCTGCACTGCTGGGGGGTGGGGGTGATGGGAGACATGGTTGGGGGCCTGGTGTAGGGTGCCCTGCACTGCTGGGGGGTGGGGGTGCAGGGGGACATGAGTGGGGGCCTGGTTGAGGGTGCCCCTGGATGCTGGTGGGTGGGGGTACTGGGGGACATGAGTTGGACATGAGTGGGGGCCTGCTGGAGTGTGCCCCTGGATGCTGGGGGGTGGGGGTGCAGGGGGACATGTGTGGGGGCCTGGTGGAGGGTGCCCTGCACTGCTGGGGGGTGGGGGTGGTGGGAGACATGGGTGTGGGGCCTGGTGGAGGGTGCCCCTGGATGCTGGTGGGTTGGGGTGCTGGGGAATATGAGTGGACATGAGTGGGGGCCTGGTGGAGGGTGCGCCTGGATGCTGGGGGGTGGGGGTGCAGGGGGACATGTGTGGGGCCTGGTGGAGGGTGCCCTGCACGGCTGGGGGGTGGCGGTGCAGGGGGACATGAGTGGGGGCCTGGTGGAGGGTGCCCCCTGCACTGCGAGGGGGTGGGGGTGATGGGAGACATGAGTGGGGGCCTGTTGGAGGGTGCCCTGGCACTGTGGGGGTGAGGGTGCCCTGCCCTGCTGGGGGGTGGGGTGATGGGAGACATGAGTGGGGGCCTGGTGGAGGGTGCCCTGCACTGCTGGGGGGTGGGGGTGCAGGGGGACACCAGTGGGGGCCTGGTGGAGGGTGCCCCTGCACTGCGGGGGGGTGGGGGTGATGGGAGACATGTGTGGGGGCCTGGTGGAGGGTGCCCTGCACTGCTGGGGGGGTGGGGGTGGTGGGAGACATGAGTGGGGGCCTGGTGGAGGGTGCCCTGCACTGCTGGGTGGTGGGGGTGATGGGAGACATGAGTGGGGGCCTGGTGGAGGCTGCCCCTGCACTGCTGGGGGGTGGGGCTGGTGGGAGACATGAGTGGGGGCCTGGTGGAGGGTGCCCTGCACTGCTGGGGAGTGGGGGGTGATCGGAGACATGAGTGGGGGCCTGGTTGAGGGTGCCCCTGGATCATGGGGGGTGGGGGTGCAGGGAGACATGAGTTGGACATGAGTGGGGGCCCGGTGGAGGGTGCCCTGCACAGCTGGGGGGTGGGGGTGCAGGGGGACATGTGTGGGGGCCCTGGTGGAGGGTGCCCTGCACTGCTGGTGGGTGGGGGTGGTGGGAGACATGAGTGGGGGCCTGGTGGAGGGTGCCCCTGGGTGCTGCGGGGTGGAGGTGCAGGGGGACATGTGTGGGGGCCTGGTGGAGGGTGCCCTGCACTGCTGGGGGGTGGGGGTGGTGGGAGACATGTGTGGGGGCCTGGTGGAGGGTGCCCTGCACTGCTGGGGGGGTGGGGGTGCAGGGGAACATGAGTGGGGGCGTGGTGGAGGGTGCCTCTGCACTGCTGGGGGTGGGGGTGATGGGAGATATGTGTGGGGGCCTGGTGGAGGGTGCCCTGCACTGCTGGGGGGTGGGGGTGGTGGGAGACATGAGTGGGGGCCTGGTAGAGGGTGCCCCTGGATACTGGTGCCCCTGGATGCTGGGGGGTGAGGGTGCAGGGGGACATGTGTGGGGGCCTGGTGGATGGTGCCCCTGGGTGCTGAGGGGTGGAGGTGCAGGGGGACATGTGTGGGGGGCCTGGTGGAGGGTGCCCTGCACTGCTGGGGGGTGGGGGTCGTGGCAGACATGTGTGGGGGCTGGTGGAGGGTGCCCTGCACTGCTGGGGGGTGGGGGGTGCAAGGGGACATGAGTGGTGGCCTGGTGGAGGGTGCCCCTGCACTGCTGGGGGGTGGAGGTGATGGGAGACATGAGTGGGGGCCTGGTGGAGGGTGCCCTGCACTGCCTGGGGGTGGGGGTGATGGGGAGACATGAGTGGGGCCCTGGTGGAGGGTGCCCTGCACTGCTCGGGGGTGGGAGTGCAGGGGGACATGAGTGGGGGCCTAGTGGAGGGTGCCCTGCACTGCTGGGGGTGGGGGTGGTGGGAGTCATGAGTGGGGGCCTGGTGGAGGGTGCCCCTGGGTGCTGCGGGGTGGAGGTGCAGGGGGACATGCGTGGGGGCCTGGTGGAGGGTGCCCTGCACTGCTGGGGGGTGGGGGTCGTGGCAGACATGTGTGGGGGCTGGTGGAGGGTGCCCTGCACTGCTGGGGGGTGGGGGTGCAAGGGGACATGAGTGGTGGCCTGGTGGAGGGTGCCCCTGCACTGCTGGGGGGTGGAGGTGATGGGAGACATGAGTGGGGGCCTGGTGGAGGGTGCCCTGCACTGCTGGGGGTGGGGGTGATGGGAGACATGAGTGGGGGCCTGGTGGAGGGTGCCCTGCACTGCTCGGGGGTGGGAGTGCAGGGGGACATGAGTGGGGGCCTAGTGGAGGGTGCCCTGCACTGCTGGGGGTGGGGGTGGTGGGAGACATGAGTGGGGGCCTGGTGGAGGGTGCCCCTGGATGCTGGGGCATGGGGGTGGTGGGAGACATGAGTGGGGGCCTGGTGGAGGGTGCTCCTGGATGCTGGTGGGTGGGGGTGCTGGGGGACATGAGTTGGACATGAGTGGGGGCCTGGTGGAGGGTGCCCCTGGATGCTGGGGGTGCAGGGGGACATGAGTGGGGGACTGGTGTAGGGTTCCCCTGCACTGCTGGGTGGTGGGGGTGATGGGAGACATGTGTGGGGGCCTGGTGGAGGGTCCCCTGCACTGCTGGGGGTGAGGGTGGTGGGAGACATGAGTGGGGGCCTGGTGGAGGGTGCCCCTGGATGCTGGTGGGTGGGGGTGCTGGGGGACATGGGTTGGACATGAGTGGGGGCCTGGTGGAGGGTGCCCCTGCACTGCTGGGGGGTGGGGGGTGATGGGAGACATGAGTGGGGGGCTGGTGGAGGGGGGCCCTGCACTGCTGGGGGGTGGGGGTGCAGGGGGACACCAGTGGGGGCCTGGTGGAGGGTGCCCCTGCACTGCGGGGGGGTGGGGGTGATGGGAGACATGTGTGGGGGCCTGGTGGAGGGTGCCCTGCACGGCTGGGGGGTGGCGGTGCAGGGGGACATGAGTGGGGGGCCTGGTGGAGGGTGCCCCTGCACTGCGAGGGGGTGGGGGTGATGGGAGACATGAGTGGGGGCCTGTTGGAGGGTGCCCTGCACTGCTGGGGGGTGGGGTGATGGGAGACATGAGTGGGGGCCTGGTGGAGGGTGCCCTGCACTGCTGGGGGGTGGGGGTGCAGGGGGACACCAGTGGGGGCCTGGTGGAGGGTGCCCCTGCACTGCGGGGGGGTGGGGGTGATGGGAGACATGTGTGGGGGCCTGGTGGAGGGTGCCCTGCACTGCTGGGGGGGTGGGGGTGGTGGGAGACATGAGTGGGGGCCTGGTGGAGGGTGCCCTGCACTGCTGGGTGGTGGGGGTGATGGGAGACATGAGTGGGGGCCTGGTGGAGGCTGCCCCTGCACTGCTGGGGGGTGGGGCTGGTGGGAGACATGAGTGGGGGCCTGGTGGAGGGTGCCCTGCACTGCTGGGGAGTGGGGGTGATCGGAGACATGAGTGGGGGCCTGGTTGAGGGTGCCCCTGGATCATGGGGGGTGGGGGGTGCAGGGAGACATGAGTTGGACATGAGTGGGGGCCCGGTGGAGGGTGCCCTGCACAGCTGGGGGGTGGGGGTGCAGGGGGACATGTGTGGGGGCCTGGTGGAGGGTGCCCTGCACTGCTGGTGGGTGGGGGTGGTGGGAGACATGAGTGGGGGCCTGGTGGAGGGTGCCCCTGGGTGCTGCGGGGTGGAGGTGCAGGGGGACATGTGTGGGGGCCTGGTGGAGGGTGCCCTGCACTGCTGGGGGGTGGGGGTGGTGGGAGACATGTGTGGGGGCCTGTTGGAGGGTGCCCTGCACTGCTGGGGGGTGGGGGTGCAGGGGAACATGAGTGGGGGCGTGGTGGAGGGTGCCTCTGCACTGCTGGGGGTGGGGGTGATGGGAGATATGTGTGGGGGCCTGGTGGAGGGTGCCCTGCACTGCTGGGGGGTGGGGGTGGTGGGAGACATGAGTGGGGGCCTGGTAGAGGGTGCCCCTGGATACTGGTGCCCCTGGATGCTGGGGGTGAGGGTGCAGGGGGACATGTGTGGGGGCCTGGTGGATGGTGCCCCTGGGTGCTGAGGGGTGGAGGTGCAGGGGGACATGTGTGGGGGCCTGGTGGAGGGTGCCCTGCACTGCTGGGGGGTGGGGGTCGTGGCAGACATGTGTGGGGGCTGGTGGAGGGTGCCCTGCACTGCTGGGGGGTGGGGGTGCAAGGGGACATGAGGGGTGGCCTGGTGGAGGGTGCCCCTGCACTGCTGGGGGGTGGAGGTGATGGGAGACATGAGTGGGGCCTGGTGGAGGGTGCCCTGCACTGCTGGGGGTGGGGGTGATGGGAGACATGAGTGGGGGGCCTGGTGGAGGGTGCCCTGCACTGCTCGGGGGTGGGAGTGCAGGGGGACATGAGTGGGGGCCTAGTGGAGGGTGCCCTGCACTGCTGGGGGTGGGGGTGGTGGGAGTCATGAGTGGGGGGCCTGGTGGAGGGTGCCCCTGGGTGCTGCGGGGTGGAGGTGCAGGGGGACATGCGTGGGGGCCTGGTGGAGGGTGCCCTGCACTGCTGGGGGGTGGGGGTCGTGGCAGACATGTGTGGGGGCTGGTGGAGGGTGCCCTGCACTGCTGGGGGGTGGGGGTGCAAGGGGACATGAGTGGTGGCCTGGTGGGAGGGTGCCCCTGCACTGCTGGGGGGTGGAGGTGATGGGAGACATGAGTGGGGGCCTGGTGGAGGGTGCCCTGCACTGCTGGGGGTGGGGGTGATGGGAGACATGAGTGGGGGGCCTGGTGGAGGGTGCCCTGCACTGCTCGGGGGTGGGAGTGCAGGGGGACATGAGTGGGGCCTAGTGGAGGGTGCCCTGCACTGCTGGGGGTGGGGGTGGTGGGAGACATGAGTGGGGGCCTGGTGGAGGGTGCCCCTGGATGCTGGGGCATGGGGGTGGTGGGAGACATGAGTGGGGGGCCTGGTGGAGGGTGCTCCTGGATGCTGGTGGGTGGGGGTGCTGGGGGACATGAGTTGGACATGAGTGGGGGCCTGGTGGAGGGTGCCCCTGGATGCTGGGGGTGCAGGGGGACATGAGTGGGGGACTGGTGTAGGGTTCCCCTGCACTGCTGGGTGGTGGGGGTGATGGGAGACATGTGTGGGGGCCTGGTGGAGGTCCCCTGCACTGCTGGGGTGAGGGTGGTGGGAGACATGAGTGGGGGCCTGGTGGAGGGTGCCCTGGATGCTGGTGGGTGGGGGTGCTGGGGGACATGGGTTGGACATGAGTGGGGGCCTGGTGGAGGGTGCCCCTGCACTGCTGGGGGGTGGGGGTGATGGGAGACATGAGTGGGGGGCTGGTGGAGGGGGCCCTGCACTGCTGGGGGGTGGGGGTGCAGGGGAACATGAGTGGGGGCCTGGTGGAGGGTGCCCCTGCACTGCTGGTGGGTGGGGGTGATGGGAGACATGAGTGGGGGCCTGGTTGAGGGTGACCTGCACTGCTGGGGGTCGGGGTGATGGGAGACATGAGTAGGGGCCTGGTGGGAGGGTGCCCTGCACTGCTGGGGGGTGGGGGGAGCAGGGGGACATGAGTGGGGCCTGGTGGAGGGTACCCCTGGATGCTGGTGGGTGGGGGTGCTAGGGGACATGAGTTGGATATGAGTGGGGGCCTGGTGGGAGGGGTTCCCTGCACTGCTGGGGGGTGGGGGTGCAGGGGGACATGTGTTGGGGGGCCTGGTGGAGGGTGCCCTGCACTGCTGGTGGGTGTGGGTGGTGGGAGACAGGAGTGGGGGGCCTGGTGGAGGGGTGCCCCTGGATGCTGCGGGGTGGAGGTGCAGGGGGACATGTGTGGGGGCCTGGTGGAGGGTGCCCCTGCACTGCTGGGGGGTGGGGGTGGTGGGAGACATGTGTGGGGGCCTGGCGGAGGGTGCCCTGCACTGCTGGGGGGGTGGGGGTGCAGGGGAACATGAAGTGGGGGCCTGGTGGAGGGTGCCCCTTGCACTGCTGGGGGTGGGGGTGATGGGAGACATGTATGGGGGCCTGGTGAGGGTGCCCTGAACTGCTGGGGGGTGGGGGTGATGGGAGACATGAGTGGGGGCCTGGTAGAGGGTGCCCCTGGATGCTGGTGCCCCTGGATGCTGGGGGGTGAGGGTGCAGGGGGACATGTGTGGGGGCCTGGTGGAGGGTGCCCTGCACTGCTGGGGGGTGGGGGTGCAGGGGGACATCAGTGGTGGCCTGGTGGAGGGTGCCCCTGCACTGCTGGGGGGTGGAGGTGATGGGAGACATGAGAGTGGGGGCCTGGTGGAGGGTGCCCTGCACTGCTGGGGGTGGGGGTGATGGGAGACATGAGTGGGGGCCTGGTGGAGGGTGCCCTGCACTGCTGGGGGGTGGGGGTGCAGGGGGACATGAGTGGGGGCCTAGTGGAGGGTGCCCTGCACTGCTGGGGGTGGGGGTGGTGGGAGACATGAGTGGGGGCCTGGTGGAGGGTGCCCCTGGATGCTGGGGCGTGGGGGTGGTGGGAGACATGAGTGGGGGCCTGGTGGAGGGTGCTCCTGGATGCTGGTGGGTGGGGGTGCTGGGGGACATGAGTTGGACATGAGTGGGGGCCTGGTGGAGGGTGCCCCTGCACTACTGGTGGGTGGGGGTGATGGGAGGACATGTGTGGGGGCCTGGTGGAGGGTGCCCTGCACTGCTGGGGTGGGGGTGGGGGTGGTGGGAGACATGAGTGGGGGCCTGGTGGAGGGTGCCCCTGGATGCTGGTGGGTGGGGGTGCTGGGGGACATGGGTTGGACATGAGTGGGGGCCTGGTGGAGGGTGCCCCTGCACTGCTGGGGGGTGGGGGTGATAGGAGACATGGAGTGGGGGGCTGGTGGAGGGGGCCCTGCACTGCTGGGGGTTGGGGGTGCAGGGGGACATGAGTGGGGGCCTGGTGGAGGGTGCCCCTGCACTGCTGGGGGGTGATGGTGCAGGGGGACATGTGTGGGGGCCTGGTGGATGGTGCCCTGCACTGCTGGGGGGTGGGGGTGGTGGCAGACATGTGTGCGGGCCTGGTGGAGGGTGCCCCTGCACTGCTGGGGGGTGGGGGTGCAGGGGGACATGTGTGGGGGCCTGGTGGAGGGTGCCCTGCACTGCTGGTGGGTGGGGGTGGTGGGAGACATGAGTGGTGGCCCGGTGGAGGGTGCCCCTGGATGCTGCGGGGTGGAGGTGCAGGGGGACATGTGTGGGGCCTGGTGGAGGGTGCCCTGCACTGCTGTGGGGTGGGGGTGATGGGAGACATGTGTGGGGGCCTGGTGGAGGGTGCCCTGCAACTGCTGGGGGGTGGGGGTGGTGGGAGACATGAGTGGGGGCCTGGTAGAGGGTGCCCCTGGATGCTGGTGCCCCTGGATGCTGGGGGTGGGGGTGCAGGGGGACATGTGTGGGGGCCTGGTGGACGGTGCCCTGCACTGCTGGGGGGTGGGGTGATGGGAGACATGAGTGGGGGCCTGGTGGAGGGTGGCCCTGCACTGCTGGGGGGTGGGAGTGCAGGGGGACATGAGTGGGGGCCTAGTGGAGGGTGCCCTGCACTGCTGGGGGGTGGGGGTGGTGGGAGACATGAGTGGGGGCCTGGTGGAGGGTGCCCCTGGATGCTGGGGCGTGGGGGTGGTGGGAGACATGAGTGGGGGCCTGGTGGAGGGTGACCTGCACTGCTGGGGGGTGGGGGTGATGGGAGACATGAGTAGGGGCCTGGTGGAGGGTGCCCTGCACTGCTGGGGGGTGGGGGAGCAGGGGGACATGAGTGGGGCTGGTGGGGAGGGTACCCCTGGATGCTGGTGGGTGGGGGTGCTAGGGGACATGAGTTGGACATGAGTGGGGGCCTGGTGGAGGGTTGCCCTGCACTGCTGGTGGGTGGGGGGTGGTGGGAGACATGAGTGGGGGCCTTTTGGAGGGTGCCCTGCGCTGCTGGGGGGGTGGGGGTGCAGGGGAACATGAGTGGGGGCCTGGTGGAGGGTGCCCCTGCACTGCTGGGGTGGGGGTGATGGGAGACATGTGTGGGGGCCTTGGTGGAGGATGCCCTGAACTGCTGGGGGGTGGGGGTGGTGGGAGACATGAGTGGGGGGCCTGGTAGAGGGTGCCCCTGGATGCTGGTGCCCCTGGATGCTTGGGGGGTGAGGGTGCAGGGGGGACATGTGTGGGGGGCCTGGTGGATGGTGCCCTGCACTGCTGGGGGGTGGGGGTGGTGGCAGACATGTGTGGGGGCCTGGTGGAGGGTGCCCTGCACTGCTGGGGGGTGGGGGTGCAGGGGGACATCAGTGGTGGCCTGGTGGAGGGGTGCCCTGCACTTGCTGGCGGGTGGAGGTGATGGGAGACATGAGTGGGGCCTGTGGAGGGTGCCCTGCACTGCTGGGGGTGGGGGTGATGGGAGACATGAGTGGGGGCATGGTGGAGGGTGCCCTGCACTGCTGGGGGTGGGGGTGCAGGGGGACATGGAGTGGGGGCCTAGTGGAGGGTGCCCTGCACTGCTGGGGGTGGGGTGGTGGGAGACATGAGTGGGGGGCCTGGTGGAGGGTGCCCCTGGATGCTGGGGCGTGGGGGTGGTGGGAGACATGAGTGGGGGCCTGGTGGAGGGTGCTCCTGGATGCTGGTGGGTGGGGGTGCTGGGGGACATGAGTTGGACATGAAGTGGGGGCCTTGTGGAGGGTGCCCCTGGATGCTGGGGGGGTGGGGGGTGCAGGGGAACATGAGTGGGGGCCTGGTGGAGGGTGCCCCTGCACTGCGGGGGGTGGGGGTGATGGGAGACATGTGTGGGGGCCTGGTGGAGGGTGCCCTGCACTGCTGGGGGGTGGGGGTGGTGGGAGACATGAGTGGGGGCCTGGTGGAGGGTGCCCCTGGATGCTGGTGGGTGGGAGTGCTGGGGGACATGGGTTGGACATGAGTGGGGGCCTGGTGGAGGGTGCCCCTGCACTGCTGGGGGGTGGGGGTGATGGGAGACATGAGTGGGGGCCTGGTGGAGGGTGCCCCTGGATGCTGGGGCGTGGGGGTGGTGGGAGACAAGAGTGGGGGCCTGGTGGAGGGTGCTCCTGGATGCTGGTGGGTGGGGGTGCTGGGGGACATGAGTTGGACATGAGTGGGGGCCTGGTGGAGGGTGCCCCTGGATGCTGGGGGGTGGGGGTGCAGAGGGACATGTGTGGGGGCCTGGTGGAGGGTGCCCTGCACTGCTGGTGGGTGGGGGTGGTGGGAGACATGAGTGGGGGCCTGGTGGAGGGTGCCCCTGGGTGCTGCGGGGTGGAGGTGCAGGGGGACATGTGTGGGGGCCTGGTGGAGGGTGCCCTGCACTGCTGGGGGGTGGGGGTGGTGGGAGACATGTGTGGGGGCCTGGTGGAGGGTGCCCTGCACTGCTGGGGGGGTGGGGGTGCAGGGGAACATGAGTGGGGGCGTGGTGGAGGGTGCCTCTGCACTGCTGGGGGTGGGGGTGATGGGAGATATGTGTGGGGGCCTGGTGGAGGGTGCCCTGCACTGCTGGGGGGTGGGGGTGGTGGGAGACATGAGTGGGGGCCTGGTAGAGGGTGCCCCTGGATACTGGTGCCCCTGGATGCTGGGGGGTGAGGGTGCAGGGGGACATGTGTGGGGGCCTGGTGGATGGTGCCCCTGGGTGCTGAGGGGTGGAGGTGCAGGGGGACATGTGTGGGGGCCTGGTGGAGGGTGCCCTGCACTGCTGGGGGGTGGGGGTCGTGGCAGACATGTGTGGGGGCTGGTGGAGGGTGCCCTGCACTGCTGGGGGGTGGGGGTGCAAGGGGACATGAGTGGTGGCCTGGTGGAGGGTGCCCCTGCACTGCTGGGGGGTGGAGGTGATGGGAGACATGAGTGGGGGCCTGGTGGAGGGTGCCCTGCACTGCTGGGGGTGGGGGTGATGGGAGACATGAGTGGGGGCCTGGTGGAGGGTGCCCTGCACTGCTCGGGGGTGGGAGTGCAGGGGGACATGAGTGGGGGCCTAGTGGAGGGTGCCCTGCACTGCTGGGGGTGGGGGTGGTGGGAGTCATGAGTGGGGGCCTGGTGGAGGGTGCCCCTGGGTGCTGCGGGGTGGAGGTGCAGGGGGACATGTGTGGGGGCCTGGTGGAGGGTGCCCTGCACTGCTGGGGGGTGGGGGTCGTGGCAGACATGTGTGGGGGCTGGTGGAGGGTGCCCTGCACTGCTGGGGGGTGGGGGTGCAAGGGGACATGAGTGGTGGCCTGGTGGAGGGTGCCCCTGCACTGCTGGGGGGTGGAGGTGATGGGAGACATGAGTGGGGGCCTGGTGGAGGGTGCCCTGCACTGCTGGGGGTGGGGATGATGGGAGACATGAGTGGGGGCCTGGTGGAGGGTGCCCTGCACTGCTCGGGGGTGGGAGTGCAGGGGGACATGAGTGGGGGCCTAGTGGAGGGTGCCCTGCACTGCTGGGGGTGGGGGTGGTGGGAGACATGAGTGGGGGCCTGGTGGAGGGTGCCCCTGGATGCTGGGGCGTGGGGGTGGTGGGAGACATGAGTGGGGGCCTGGTGGAGGGTGCTCCTGGATGCTGGTGGGTGGGGGTGCTGGGGGACATGAGTTGGACATGAGTGGGGGCCTGGTGGAGGGTGCCCCTGGATGCTGGGGGTGCAGGGGGACATGAGTGGGGGACTGGTGTAGGGTTCCCCTGCACTGCTGGGTGGTGGGGGTGATGGGAGACATGTGTGGGGGCCTGGTGGAGGGTCCCCTGCACTGCTGGGGGTGAGGGTGGTGGGAGACATGAGTGGGGGCCTGGTGGAGGGTGCCCCTGGATGCTGGTGGGTGGGGGTGCTGGGGGACATGGGTTGGACATGAGTGGGGGCCTGGTGGAGGGTGCCCCTGCACTGCTGGGGGGTGGGGGTGATGGGAGACATGAGTGGGGGGCTGGTGGAGGGGGCCCTGCACTGCTGGGGGGTGGGGGTGCAGGGGAACATGAGTGGGGGGCTGGTGGAGGGTGCCCCTGCACTGCTGGTGGGTGGGGGTGATGGGAGACATGAGTGGGGGCCTGGTTGAGGGTGACCTGCACTGCTGGGGGTCGGGGTGATGGGAGACATGAGTAGGGGCCTGGTGGAGGGTGCCCTGCACTGCTGGGGGGTGGGGGAGCAGGGGGACATGAGTGGGGGCCTGGTGGAGGGTACCCCTGGATGCTGGTGGGTGGGGGTGCTAGGGGACATGAGTTGGATATGAGTGGGGGCCTGGTGGAGGGTTCCCTGCACTGCTGGGGGGTGGGGGTGCAGGGGGACATGTGTGGGGGCCTGGTGGAGGGTGCCCTGCACTGCTGGTGGGTGTGGGTGGTGGGAGACAGGAGTGGGGGCCTGGTGGAGGGTGCCCCTGGATGCTGCGGGGTGGAGGTGCAGGGGGACATGTGTGGGGGCCTGGTGGAGGGTGCCCTGCACTGCTGGGGGGGTGGGGGTGGTGGGAGACATGTGTGGGGGCCTGGCGGAGGGTGCCCTGCACTGCTGGGGGGGTGGGGGTGCAGGGGAACATGAGTGGGGGCCTGGTGGAGGGTGCCCCTGCACTGCTGGGGGTGGGGGTGATGGGAGACATGTATGGGGGCCTGGTGGAGGGTGCCCTGAACTGCTGGGGGGTGGGGGTGGTGGGAGACATGAGTGGGGGCCTGGTAGAGGGTGCCCCTGGATGCTGGTGCCCCTGGATGCTGGGGGGTGAGGGTGCAGGGGGACATGTGTGGGGGCCTGGTGGAGGGTGCCCTGCACTGCTGGGGGGTGGGGGTGCAGGGGGACATCAGTGGTGGCCTGGTGGAGGGTGCCCCTGCACTGCTGGGGGGTGGAGGTGATGGGAGACATGAGTGGGGGCCTGGTGGAGGGTGCCCTGCACTGCTGGGGGTGGGGGTGATGGGAGACATGAGTGGGGGCCTGGTGGAGGGTGCCCTGCACTGCTGGGGGGTGGGGGTGCAGGGGGACATGAGTGGGGGCCTAGTGGAGGGTGCCCTGCACTGCTGGGGGTGGGGGTGGTGGGAGACATGAGTGGGGGCCTGGTGGAGGGTGCCCCTGGATGCTGGGGCGTGGGGGTGGTGGGAGACATGAGTGGGGGCCTGGTGGAGGGTGCTCCTGGATGCTGGTGGGTGGGGGTGCTGGGGGACATGAGTTGGACATGAGTGGGGGCCTGGTGGAGGGTGCCCCTGCACTACTGGTGGGTGGGGGTGATGGGAGACATGTGTGGGGGCCTGGTGGAGGGTGCCCTGCACTGCTGGGGGTGGGGGTGGGGGTGGTGGGAGACATGAGTGGGGGCCTGGTGGAGGGTGCCCCTGGATGCTGGTGGGTGGGGGTGCTGGGGGACATGGGTTGGACATGAGTGGGGGCCTGGTGGAGGGTGCCCCTGCACTGCTGGGGGGTGGGGGTGATAGGAGACATGAGTGGGGGGCTGGTGGAGGGGGCCCTGCACTGCTGGTGGTTGGGGGTGCAGGGGGACATGAGTGGGGGCCTGGTGGAGGGTGCCCCTGCACTGCTGGGGGGTGAGGGTGCAGGGGGACATGTGTGGGGGCCTGGTGGATGGTGCCCTGCACTGCTGGGGGGTGGGGGTGGTGGCAGACATGTGTGCGGGCCTGGTGGAGGGTGCCCTGCACTGCTGGGGGGTGGGGGTGCAGGGGGACATGTGTGGGGGCCTGGTGGAGGGTGCCCTGCACTGCTGGTGGGTGGGGGTGGTGGGAGACATGAGTGGTGGCCCGGTGGAGGGTGCCCCTGGATGCTGCGGGGTGGAGGTGCAGGGGGACATGTGTGGGGGCCTGGTGGAGGGTGCCCTGCACTGCTGTGGGGTGGGGGTGATGGGAGACATGTGTGGGGGCCTGGTGGAGGGTGCCCTGCACTGCTGGGGGGTGGGGGTGGTGGGAGACATGAGTGGGGGCCTGGTAGAGGGTGCCCCTGGATGCTGGTGCCCCTGGATGCTGGGGGGTGAGGGTGCAGGGGGACATGTGTGGGGGCCTGGTGGACGGTGCCCTGCACTGCTGGGGGGTGGGGTGATGGGAGACATGAGTGGGGGCCTGGTGGAGGGTGCCCTGCACTGCTGGGGGGTGGGAGTGCAGGGGGACATGAGTGGGGGCCTAGTGGAGGGTGCCCTGCACTGCTGGGGGGTGGGGGTGGTGGGAGACATGAGTGGGGGCCTGGTGGAGGGTGCCCCTGGATGCTGGGGCGTGGGGGTGGTGGGAGACATGAGTGGGGGCCTGGTGGAGGGTGACCTGCACTGCTGGGGGGTGGGGGTGATGGGAGACATGAGTAGGGGCCTGGTGGAGGGTGCCCTGCACTGCTGGGGGGTGGGGGAGCAGGGGGACATGAGTGGGGGCCTGGTGGAGGGTACCCCTGGATGCTGGTGGGTGGGGGTGCTAGGGGACATGAGTTGGACATGAGTGGGGGCCTGGTGGAGGGTGCCCTGCACTGCTGGTGGGTGGGGGTGGTGGGTGACATGAGTGGGGGCCTTTTGGAGGGTGCCCTGCGCTGCTGGGGGGGTGGGGGTGCAGGGGAACATGAGTGCGGGCCTGGTGGAGGGTGCCCCTGCACTGCTGGGGGGTGGGGGTGATGGGAGACATGTGTGGGGGCCTGGTGGAGGGTGCCCTGAACTGCTGGGGGGTGGGGGTGGTGGGAGACATGAGTGGGGGCCTGGTAGAGGGTGCCCCTGGATGCTGGTGCCCCTGGATGCTGGGGGGTGAGGGTGCAGGGGGACATGTGTGGGGGCCTGGTGGATGGTGCCCTGCACTGCTGGGGGGTGGGGGTGGTGGCAGACATGTGTGGGGGCCTGGTGGAGGGTGCCCTGCACTGCTGGGGGGTGGGGGTGCAGGGGGACATCAGTGGTGGCCTGGTGGAGGGTGCCCCTGCACTGCTGGGGGGTGGAGGTGATGGGAGACATGAGTGGGGGCCTGGTGGAGGGTGCCCTGCACTGCTGGGGGTGGGGGTGATGGGAGACATGAGTGGGGGCATGGTGGAGGGTGCCCTGCACTGCTGGGGGGTGGGGGTGCAGGGGGACATGAGTGGGGGCCTAGTGGAGGGTGCCCTGCACTGCTGGGGGTGGGGTGGTGGGAGACATGAGTGGGGGCCTGGTGGAGGGTGCCCCTGGATGCTGGGGCGTGGGGGTGGTGGGAGACATGAGTGGGGGCCTGGTGGAGGGTGCTCCTGGATGCTGGTGGGTGGGGGTGCTGGGGGACATGAGTTGGACATGAGTGGGGGCCTTGTGGAGGGTGCCCCTGGATGCTGGGGGGGTGGGGGTGCAGGGGAACATGAGTGGGGGCCTGGTGGAGGGTGCCCCTGCACTGCTGGGGGGTGGGGGTGATGGGAGACATGTGTGGGGGCCTGGTGGAGGGTGCCCTGCACTGCTGGGGGGTGGGGGTGGTGGGAGACATGAGTGGGGGCCTGGTGGAGGGTGCCCCTGGATGCTGGTGGGTGGGAGTGCTGGGGGACATGGGTTGGACATGAGTGGGGGCCTGGTGGAGGGTGCCCCTGCACTGCTGGGGGGTGGGGGTGATGGGAGACATGAGTGGGGGCCTGGTGGAGGGTGCCCCTGGATGCTGGGGCGTGGGGGTGGTGGGAGACAAGAGTGGGGGCCTGGTGGAGAGTGCTCCTGGATGCTGGTGGGTGGGGGTGCTGGGGGACATGAGTTGGACATGAGTGGGGGCCTGGTGGAGGGTGCCCCTGGATGCTGGGGGGTGGGGGTGCAGAGGGACATGTGTGGGGGCCTGGTGGAGGGTGCCCTGCACTGCTGGTGGGTGGGGGTGGTGGGAGACATGAGTGGGGGGCTGGTGGAGGGTGCCCCTGGATGCTGCGGGGTGGAGGTGCAGGGGGACATGTGTGGGGGCCTGGTGGAGGGTGCCCTGCACTGCTGGGGGGTGGGGTGATGGGAGACATGTGGGGGCCTGGTGGAGGG
The DNA here is from genome assembly GCF_040938575.1 of Ambystoma mexicanum. Taxonomy (NCBI): domain Eukaryota; kingdom Metazoa; phylum Chordata; class Amphibia; order Caudata; family Ambystomatidae; genus Ambystoma; species Ambystoma mexicanum. The sequence goes on from NC_090935.1 coordinate 1,043,313,721, forward strand.
TGCCCTGCACTGCTGGGGGGGTGGGGGTGCAGGGGAACATGAGTGGGGGCCTGGTGGAGGGTGCCCCTGCACTGCTGGGGGGTGGGGGTGATGGTAGACATGTGTGGGGGCCTGGTGGAGGGTGCCCTGCACTGCTGGGGTGTGGGGGTGGTGGGAGACATGAGTGGGGGCCTGGTGGAGGGTGCCCCTGGATGCTGGTGGGTGGGGGTGCTGGGGGACATGGGTTGGACATGAGTGGGGGCCTGGTGGAGGGTGCCCCTGCACTGCTGGGGGGTGGGGGTGATGGGAGACATGAGTGGGGGGCTGGTGGAGGGGGCCCTGCACTGCTGGGGGGTGGGGGTGCAGGGGGACATGAGTGGGGGCCTGGTGGAGGGTGCCCCTGCACTGCTGGGAGGTGGGGGTGATGGGAGACATGAGTGGGGGCCTGGTTGAGGGTGCCCTGCACTGCTGGGGGGTGGGGGTGATGGGAGGCATGAGTAGGGGCCTTGTGGAGGGTGCCCTGCACTGCTGGGGGGTGGGGGAGCAGGGGGACATGAGTGGGGGCCTGGTGGAGGGTACCCCTGGATGCTGGTGGGTGGGGGTGCTGGGGGACATGAGTTGGACATGAGTTGGGGCCTGGTGGAGGGTGCCCCTGGATGCTGGGGGGTGGGGTGCAGGGGGACATGTGTGGGGGCCTGGTGGAGGGTGCCCTGCACTGCTGGGGGGGGGGGGTGGTGGGAGACATGTGTGGGAGCCTGGTGGAGGGTGCCCTCCACTGCTGGGGGGTGGGGTGCAAGGGGACATGAGTGGGGGCCTGGTGGAGGGTGCCCCTGCACTGCTGGGGGCTAGGGGTGATGGGAGACATGAGTGGGGGCCTGGTGGAGGGTGCCCTGCACTGCTGGGGGGTGGGGGTGATGGGAGACATGAGCGGGGGCCTGGTGTAGGGTGCCCTGCACTGCTGGGGTGTGGGGGTGCAGGGGGACATGAGTGGGGGCCTGGCTGAGGGTGCCCATGGATGCTGGTGGGTGGGGGTGCTGGGGGACATGTGTTGGACATGAGTGGGGGCCTGGTGGAGTGTGCCTCTGGATGCTGGTGGGTGAGGGTGCTGGGGGACATGGGTTGAACATGAGTGGGGGCCTGGTGGAGGGTGCCCCTGCACTGCTGGGGGGTGGGGGTGATGGGAGACATGAGTGGGGGGCTGGTGGAGGGGGCCCTGCACAGCTGGGGGGTGGGGGTGCAGGGGGACATGAGAGGGTGGGCCTGGTGGAGGGTGCCCCTGCACTGCTGGGGGGTGGGGGTGATGGGAGATATGAGTGGGGGCCTGGTGGAGGGTGCCCTGCACTGATGGGGGGTGGGGGTGATGGTAGACATCAGTGGGGGCCTGGTGGAGGGTGCCCTGCACTGCTGGGGGGTGGGGGAGCAGGGGGACATGAGTGGGGGCCTGGTGGGGGGTACCCCTGGATGCTGGCGGGTGGGGGTGCTGGGGGACATGAGTTGGACATGAGTGGGGGCCTGGTGGAGGGTGCCCCTGGATGATGGGTGTTGGGGGTGCAGGGGGACATGTGTGGGGGCCTGGTGGAGGGTGCCCTGCATTGCTGGGGGGTGGGGGTGGTGGGAGACATGTGTGGGGGCCTGGTGGAGGGTGCCCTGCACTGCTGGGGGGTGGGGGTGCAGGGGGACATGAGTGGGGGCCTGGTGGAGGGTGCCCCTGGATGCTGGGTGTTGGGGGTGCAGGGGGACATGTGTGGGGGCCTGGTGGAGGGTGCCCTGCACTGCTGGGGGGTGGGGGTGATGGGAGACATGAGTGGGGGCCTGGTGGAGGGTGCCCTGCACTGCTGGGGGGTGGGGGTGATGGGAGACATGAGTGGGGGCCTGGTGGAGGGTGCCCTGCACTGCTGGGGGGTGGGGGTGCAGGGGGACATGAGTGGGGGCCTGGTGGAGGGTGCCCTGCACTGCTGGGGGGTGGGGGTGGTGGTGGGAGACATGAGTGGAGGCCTGGTGGAGGGTGCCCCTGGATGCTGGTGGGTGGGGGTGCTGGGGGACATGAGTTGGACATGAGTGGGGGCCTGGTGGAGGGTGCCCCTGGATGCTGGGGGGTGGGGGTGCAGGAGGACATGTGTGGGGGCCTGGTGGAGGTTGCCCCTGCACTGCTGGGGGGTGGGGGTGTTGGGAGACATGTGTGGAGGCCTGGTGGAGGGTGCCCTGCACTGCTGGGGGGTGGGGGTGGTGGGAGACATGAGTGGGGGCCTGGTGGAGGGTGCCCCTGGATGCTGGTGGGTGGGGGTGCTGGGGGACATGGGTTGGACATGGGTGGGGGCCTGGTGGAGGGTGCCCTGCACTGCTGGGGGGGGGGGGTGGTGGGAGACATGTGTGGGAGCCTGGTGGAGGGTGCCCTGCACTGCTGGGGGGTGGGGGTGATGGGAGACATGAGTGGGGGCCTGGTGGAGGGTGCCCTGCACTGCTGGGGGGGGGGGGTGGTGGGAGACATGTGTGGGAGCCTGGTGGAGGGTGCCCTGCACTGCTGGGGGGTGGGGGTGATGGGAGACATGAGTGGGGGCCTGGTGGAGGGTGCCCTGCACTGCTGGGGGGTGGGGGTGATGGGAGACATGAGTGGGGGCCTGGTGGAGGGTGCCCTGCACTGCTGGGGGGTGGGGGTGCAGGGGGACATGAGTGGGGGCCTGGTGGAGGGTGCCCTGCACTGCTGGGGGGTGGGGGTGGTGGTGGGAGACATGAGTGGAGGCCTGGTGGAGGGTGCCCCTGGATGCTGGTGGGTGGGGGTGCTGGGGGACATGAGTTGGACATGAGTGGGGGCCTGGTGGAGGGTGCCCCTGGATGCTGGGGGTTGGGGGTGCAGGAGGACATGTGTGGGGGCCTGGTGGAGGTTGCCCCTGCACTGCTGGGGGGTGGGGGTGATGGGAGACATGTGTGGAGGCCTGGTGGAGGGTGCCCTGCACTGCTGGGGGGTGGGGGTGGTGGGAGACATGAGTGGGGGCCTGGTGGAGGGTGCCCCTGGATGCTGGTGGGTGGGGGTGCTGGGGGACATGGGTTGGACATGGGTGGGGGCCTGGTGGAGGGTGCCCTGCACTGCTGGGGGGTGGGGGTGCAGGGGGACATGAGTGGGGGCCTGGTGGAGGGTGCCCTGCACTGCTGGGGTGGGGGTGGTGGGAGACATGTGTGGGAGCCTGGTGGAGGGTGCCCTCCACTGCTGGGGGGTGGGGTGCAGGGGTACATGAGTGGGGGCCTGGTGGAGGTTGCCCCTGCACTGCTGGGGGCTAGGGGTGATGGGAGACATGAGTGGGGGCCTGGTGGAGGGTGCCCTGCACTGCTGGGGGGTGGGGGTGATGGGAGACATGAGCGGGGGCCTGGTGTAGGGTGCCCTGCACTGCTGGGGTGTGGGGGTGCAGGGGGACATGAGTGGGGGCCTGGCTGAGGGTGCCCATGGATGCTGTTGGGTGGGGGTGCTGGGGGACATGGGTTGAACATGAGTGGGGGCCTGGTGGAGGGTGCCCCTGCACTGCTGGGGGGTGGGGGTGATGGGAGACATGAGTGGGGGGCTGGTGGAGGGGGCCCTGCACAGCTGGGGGGTGGTGGTGCAGGGGGACATGAGAGGGTGGGCCTGGTGGAGGTTCCCCATGCACTGCTGGGGGGTGGGGGTGATGGGAGACATGAGTGGGGGCCTGGTGGAGGGTGCCCTGCACTGATGGGGGGTGGGGGTGATGGTAGACATCAGTGGGGGCCTGGTGGAGGGTGCCCTGCACTGCTGGGGGGTGGGGGAGCAGGGGGACATGAGTGGGGGCCTGGTGGAGGGTACCCCTGGATGCTGGCGGGTGGGGGTGCTGGGGGACATGAGTTGGACATGAGTGGGGGCCTGGTGGAGGGTGCCCCTGGATGCTGGGTGTTGTTGGTGCAGGGGGACATGTGTGGGGGCCTGGTGGAGGGTGCCCTGCATTGCTGGGGGGTGGGGGTGGTGGGAGACATGTGTGGGGGCCTGGTGGAGGGTGCCCTGCACTGCTGGGGGGTGGCGGTGCAGGGGGACATGAGTGGGGGCCTGGTGGAGGGTGCCCCTGGATGCTGGGTGTTGGGGGTGCAGGGGGACATGTGTGGGGGCCTGGTGGAGGGTGCCCTGCACTGCTGGGGTGTGGGGGTGATGGGAGACATGAGTGGGGGCCTGGTGGAGGGTGCCCTGCACTGCTGGGGGGTGGGGGTGATGGGAGACATGAGTGGGGGCCTGGTGGAGGGTGCCCTGCACTGCTGGGGGGTGGGGGTGCAGGGGGACATGAGTGGGGGCCTGGTGGAGGGTGCCCTGCACTGATGGGGGGTGGGGGTGGTGGTGGGAGACATGAGTGGGGGCCTGGTGGAGGGTGCCCCTGGATGCTGGTGGGTGGGGGTGCTGGGGGACATGAGTTGGACATGAGTGGGGGCCTGGTGGAGGGTGCCCCTGGATGCTGGGGGGTGGGGGTGCAGGAGGACATGTGTGGGGGCCTGGTGGAGGGTGCCCCTGCACTGCTGAGGGGTGGGGGTGATGGGAGACATGTGTGGAGGCCTGGTGGAGGGTGCCCTGCACTGCTGGGGGGTGGGGGTGGTGGGAGACATGAGTGGGGGCCTGGTGGAGGGTGCCCCTGGATGCTGGTGGGTGGGGGTGCTGGGGGACATGGGTTGGACATTGGTGGGGGCCTGGTGGAGGGTGCCCTGCACTGCTGGGGGGTGGGGGTGCAGGGGGACATGAGTGGGGGCCTGGTGGAGGGTGCCCCTGCACTGCTGGGGGGTGGGGTTATGGGAGACATGTGTGGAGGCCTGGTGGAGGGTGCCCTGCACTGCTGGGGGGTGGGGGTGGTGGGAGACATGAGTGGGGGCCTGGTGGAGGGTGCCCCTGGATGCTGGTGGGTGGGGGTGCTGGGGGACATGACTTGGACATGAGTGGGGGCCTGGTGGAGGGTGCCCTGCACTGCTGGGGGGTGGGGGAGCAGGGAGACATGAGTGGGGGCCTGGTGGAGGGTGCCCTGCACTGCTGGGGGGTGGGGGTGCAGGGGAACATGAGTGGGGGCCTGGTGGAGGGTGCCCCTGCACTGCTGGGGGGTGGGGGTGCAGGGGGACATGTGTGGGGGCCTGGTGGAGGGTGCCCCTGCACTGCTGGGCGGTGGGGGTGGTGGGAGACATGTGTGGGGGCCTGGTGGAGGGTGCCCTGCACTGCTGGGGGGTGGGGGTGCAGGGGGACATGAGTGGGGGCCTGGTGTAGGGTGCCCCTGCACTGCTGGGGGTTGGGGGTGATGGGAGACATGAGTGGGGGCCTGGTGGAGGGTGCCCTGCACTGCTGGGGGGTGGGGGTGATGGGAGACATGAGTGGGGGCCTGGTGTAGGGTGCCCTCCACTGCTGGGGGGTGGGGGTGCAGGGGGACATGAGTGGGGGCCTGGTTGAGGGTGCCCCTGGATGCTGGTGGGTGGGGGGGTGGGGGACATGAGTTGGACATGAGTGGGGGCCTGGTGGAGTGTGCCCCTGGATGCTGGGGGGCGGGGGTGCAGGAGGACATGTGTGGGGGCCTGATGGAGCGTGCCCTGCACTGCTGGGGGCTGGGGGTGGTGGGAGACATGTGTGGGGGCCTGGTGGAGGGTGCCCTGCACTGCTGGGGGTGGGGGTGCAGGGGGACATGAGTGGGGGCCTGGTGGAGGGTGCCCCTGCACTGCTGGGGGGTGGGGGTGATGGGAGACATGGGAGGGGGCCTGGTGGAGGGTGCCCTGCACTGCTGGGGGGTGGGGGTGGTGGGAGACATGAGTGGGGGCCTGGTGGAGGGTGCCCCTCGATGCTGGTGGGTGGGGTGCTGGGGGACATGAGTTGGACATGAGTGGGGGCCTGGTGGAGGGTGCCCCTGGATGCTGGGGGGTGGGGGTGCAGGGGGACATGTGTGGGGGCCTGGTGGAGGGTGCCCTGCACTGCTGGGAGGTGGGGGTGCAGGGGGACATGAGTGGGGGCCTGGTGGAGGCTGCCCCTGCACTGCTGGGGGGTGGGGGTGATGGGAGACATGAGTGGGGGCCTGCTGGAGGGTGCCCCTGGATGCTGGGGGGTGGGGGTGCAGGGAGACATGAGTTGGACATGAGTGGGGGCCTGGTGGAGGGTGCCCTGCACTGCTGGGGGGTGGGAGTGGTGGGAGACATGAGTGGGGGCCTGGTGGAGGGTGCCCCTGGGCTGCTGGGGAGTGGGGGTGATGGGAGACATGAGTGGGGGCCTGGTGGAGGGTGCCCTGCACTGCTGGGGGGTGGGGTGCAGGGGGACATGAGTGGGGGCCTGGTGGAGGGTGCCCCTGCACTGCTGGGGGGTGGGGGTGATGGGAGACATGAGTGGGGGCCTGGTGGAGGGTGCCCCTGGATGCTGGGGGGTGTGGGTGCAGGAAGACATGAGTTGGACATGAGTGGGGGCCTGGTGGAGGGTGCCCTGCACTGCTGGGGGGTGGGGGTGGTGGGAGACATGAGTGGGGGCCTGGTGGAGGCTGCCCCTGCACTGCTGGGGGGTGGGGGTGGTGGGAGACATGAGTGGGGGCCTGGTGGAGGGTGCCCTGCACTGCTGGCGGGTGATGGGAGACATGAGTGGGGGCCTGGTGGAGGGTGCCCCTGGATGCTGGGGGGTGGGGGTGATGGGAGACATGAGTGGGGGCCTGGTGGAGGGTGCCCCTGGATGCTGGGGGGTGGGGTGATGGGAGACATAAGTGGGGGCCTGGTGGAGGGTGCCCCTGGATGCTGGGGGGTGGGGGTTGTGGGAGACATGAGTGGGGGCCTGGTGGAGGGTGCCCTGCACTCCTGGGGGGTGGGGGTGATGGGTGACATGGGTGAGGGCCTGGTGGAGGGTGCCCCTGGATGCTGGGGTGTGGGGGTGCTGGGAGACATGTGTTGGTGATCAGTAGTGCAACGTGACATGTGGGTTGTCTGGGGGGCATGGCCATGGTGGATGGGTTGCCTGTGGGACATGAGCAGGGGTGCAGGGTAGTCCCCTGTGGTGTGGGCTGCCTGCAGGGGCCGTGGAGGGTGTAGAGGGAACACCTGGGAGCACCCACACCGCCAAATCACGTGTAGCATTCCCCCGGCACCACCGAAATACACGTACCCTGCTGAAATCGCATGTGAATCTTCCCACGCACCTCGGAATACACGTACCCAGGCCAATCGCGTGTGGAACTTCCCGTGCACCCGAAGTACACGTACCCAGGCCAATCGCGTGTGGAACTTCCCGCGCATCCCGAAGTACATGTACCCAGGCCAATCGCGTGTGGAACTTCCCGCGCACCCCGAAACACACGTACCCAGGGTAATCGCGTGTGGAACTTCCCGCGCACCCCGTAGTACACGTACCCAGGCTAATCGTGTGTGGAACTTCCTGCGCACCCCGAAGTACACGTACCCAGGCCAATCGCGTGTGGAACTTCCCGCGCACCCCGAAACACACGTACCCAGGCTAATCGCGTGTGGAACTTCCCATGCACTCCGAAGTACACGTACCCAGGCAAATCGCGTGTGGAACTTTCCGCGCACCCCGAAGTACACGTACCCAGGCCAATCGCGTGTGGAACTTCCCGCGCACCCAGAAACACATGCACACGCTATTTTTCACACAGCAGGTGTCCGTGTTTGTCGGTACCCCTTTGCACCTCATTTGTCTTAGAGGGCCACTGTATGGACCATTCATCATGGCTGTATATGGGTGCTTTTTGTTAGCGCATATTTTGGCGCACATTTATTTCAGGCGCAGGGACGCTACCACTTGCTTTCTTGTGGCGTTCTTGTTTGGCCCTGTGCGCGTCTTTCACCGTGCGCTGGTTTGCCCTATTCGATTCCATGAATACGGGTTGTAGGCGAGCGTGTGGGCGTTCCGCGCACTTGCCTCCTGTACTTCCCCCGTGACGCCCATGTTTTCACGCGTTGTTCCCCATTCCGAGTGTTACGCCCCGTGTTCCGCCTACTTTTGTGATGTGCGCCGCGCTATGTGCGATTTCGCAGTGGCCGTGGCGCACGCTGTTGGATGACCTGTGAGCCGGCGTGGGCGGCGCACTTTTTCAGCGCACATCCAATGTTTTTCTCGCGCACGGACTTCCATGAATCGATGTGCGCTGGTTTCCCTGCGATTTTCGCACTTGCACTGCGATTTTCGCACTTTTACTGCGAATCGCATGTTTTGGCACCTCTGCGCAGGAATTTTCGGCGCACATTAATTCCATGAATCGACCCCTGAATGTGTGTAACTCTGCCAATCCAGAAATACCTGTGGATCAGTTCAACATTGCGGAAAAGCATTTATTAATATGAATTACTTTTTAAAAAAGTGTTTCCATTCATTTGTATGTAGAAATTATCTTGCCTTACTCTGATAAGTGATGTGTCATGTTGCATATACATACATTAGGGGTGTAACGATACACCGGTACACCTTTATAGATACCATGAACAGCTTAATTGAACTATAATAACCGTCACGTTGTTTGTACCGGTATACCGTTTTAGGGCCTGCAGCTATTAAGTGAGCTTTTCGATCTGATTTGGAAGGCTTCAGTAAGCAAGTGCTGCACAGTCTGTATCTTGCTCTGTGGGATGTGGCGTCTGGGGGCCTTGTTTGGCAGACAAGAGCATAGGGAAAGTGAAGCCATATTAGCAAATGGAGCTTTGAAGCTGTGACTGCTCTTTCACTGTGATCAGTAGAGTCGGGTTAAAGATAAGCCGATTTGTATTTTTCCCACCAATTTCAAAGATGGGAAACTACACATCCCAGAATCCAAAGGGGGGAATGAACTGGATGCCCTTCTGATGCAAGTCCACAAAAAATGTAAGCTCTGTAGACTGGATGAACACTGGGCCTATTAGTGCTTTGTGCTAGTATATAAACTGCCCCCCCTACTGTCCTCCATGTAGATTTGCACATTGGCACTAGAGCTGTTGATTTGCTTGAACCTTCACCTGCCTTCTGCATATGCCACTGGGCTCAAGCAGGCATGACATATTCTACATTCAATTTGAAGTATCCAGAGCAATGGGGGTGAGATATTTCTCAGGTCTATCCTCGATTTGTGACAACACCCATGAAAGCATTCCTCCGTCTCAACTCACATGACAAGGGTCCTAATGTGCTCAGACCTTGGGAAAATGGTAATGATGGGGCTGTGGTGATGTGGTGGTCTAGTCCATATTTGTGCTGATATGTATTATAACTTTGTCATTTTCTAAAAGTTTTAGTGCCACTATCTTTAAGATGGTAAATGAACATGTATTGCAAGAATCAAGAAAGAAATCAACAGCGCCCAGTGAACGCTGACCTATTAGGATAACATGGTCAGTGGGGACCTCAACATCAGACCTTTAAAATACACCAGGCTGATGGTAAACAAGCTATAGTGATTTGATCAATATGCAACAGGCTTTCAGACCTCACATGAGTGACTGTTCTCCCTTTAATGGGATAAAGCTTTATCAAAACAAACTTTTATGACTGATCGCAGCGAGGGGTCATGATGCCTATGCCATGTGATTCCAAAATAATGCAGGTCGAGGCCGATTTTCAAAGTGATGACCTGTGACTGAGCAGCAAGCTCATTTATCAAAATCTGCATTTTAACACTTCCACTAGTCACTCTTTCATTCAAGGCGATCGACGAGTGAGCGCCATGAAAGACTAAATCTTCAGCTGCATTAGATTCCTGGAGGATCAGCTAAAAATGTGCAGAGACAAGTTTCAAAATGCTGACAATTCATGACCTTTATGGAAATATTTGTTAAGATTAGTTAACTCCCCCTGATATACCGCGATAACCATGATATACCGTCATTTGCAAGAAGGTTATCATACCTCCATAAAACCAATACCGTGACACCCCTAACACACATAAATCTTTCATTGTGCAGTTCAACAGTTCAGTCGTTCTTGAGTAATTGAGAAGAGAGAGTGGCCCTCATTACGACCCTGGCGGAAAGTGACTGACCGGACCGCCACAGCGTAAATAGCGTTTCCGCCATTGCACGATGGAGCAAAGTGCGGCCCATTCCGACCCATCGGGCACGAGCACCACGGCATGGCGGAAGTGCAAAGTCTGCGATGGCGGAAATGACCCCAAAACGGCCCACACCGCCGCCGTACGGCGCCCTAGGTGCAATACCGCCACCCATCTTAGCGGACACCGCAGTGAGCGCCAACCGGAAAGTACGGTGACCGTAAATATACGGAAACGGAAGTAAAAACATGGGCCCAGAACGGGAAACAACACGCCGTACACCTATAAAACCACAAAATCCACACAACCACTAAAAACACTACCCTGAGACACATCCCAACCCGTCATCCACCCTAGTGAAACCAAGAAAAATGGGAAAAGTAGCGAAGAAAGCGTGCGACCGCAAGCGGCAGGTCCACTTCTCCCGTGAGGAACTCACCGTGCTTACAGAGACCCTCCAGGAGAATGCCGCCGCCGTCTTCTCCACGCAAATGACCAGGACGGCACTTGCGAACAAGAAGGCCATATGGGCCCTGGTGGCACAGCGGGTAAGTGCGGTGGGGACCGCACCCCGCAACCCACAGCAATGCAGAAAGCGATGGGACGACCTGCGGATACGCGTCCGTAGCATACTTTCTGCCAACCGCAACATTGCCACAGCCACCGGGGGAGGATCGGAATCACCCATCAAGTTGACCCCCTGGGAAGAAATCTGTGCCTCCACCATTGGAATGGAGAGCATAGAGGGAGTCAGAGGGATGGAGAAAGGAGTGCAGACATCCGGAGAATCCGGTAGGTGGCCCAAATAAAACCATGCCAAATCCACAATGTCCAATCATGTGAATCACATGTGTCCACATAGCGCAACAGCAACACATGGCCAGGAGAACGTCCACACACATTGGCCTGATAGCGCACTTTAAAACTCACAATAAATACATAAATAATTAAAAACCCCAAACACACCCACTACACGTGCAGCAGGCACACCCTAACTGCAGGCTGCCAAACAACTGCACCCTCACTCCACACACAAATGAAAGCACCTCCAAGGCCCCGACCCAAATCACCCTCAGGTACCACCCCAATGCATGTGATACATTGCCATTCCAATTCCCACAGACCCATTAATAACGCTCGCCCTCCTTTACTCCACCACAGGGTCCGATCCAAACGACGAGCTTCAGGACACCCCTACCAGCACACCTGCAAAGAGGGCCAAGACCAACGGCCAAAGACCCTCCACCTCAGCTGCACGCATCAAGACACGGCAGCAGCACAAATCAAGTGGCAGCACAGAGGAGGGAACATCAACAGGCACCCCAGCAGCCAGCATGCCCACAACACCACCACCACAGGTCCCCCCAATGGATGCCACAGAAGGCACTGCCTCTGGTGGCAGCAGCACCATAGGTGACACCCCATTAATGGCAGCATGCTCCGACACAGAAGACGGGGATGTCGAAGTCAGATCCATCCATGACCTGTCCCAATCCCCCTGTCTGATCCATCCCGTACACCATGAGGATACCACGCAGGGGCACCCACAAGACGATGACTGGCCATCCCCCACAAGCCCTGTGGCAGGGCAACATGAGGCGAACAGCCACTCTGTGACACCACCGTAAATGGCCATGGCCCAGCAGAGGCAACAGTCCCTCGACCAGTTAATCGTGCAACAGCAGCAACTGGCCACGCTCCTCAAGGACCATGCCGATGAATGTGGGGGCACTAAGGCAGACATAGAAACATCAACTGAGACACTTAGGGCAGAAATGGAGAGAAGTACAGAGACACTAAGGGCACAAATGGAGAGTAGCACCGAGTGCCTGAGAGTACAAATGGAGAGTAGCACCGAGAGCCTGAGAGTCCAAATGGAGAGTAGCACCGAGAGCCTGAGAGTCCAAATGGAGAGAAGCACCGAGAGCCTGAGGGGGGAACTGCATGCGACGTCCAAAGACGTATGTGCCGAACTTGCCGCAGTGCGCCGTGTGCTCACTGAGCTCTCACAAACCCTTAGGGACATGCATGGACGTGAGCAGGCAGAGACATCATCCGTTGAAAGTTCCGTCCAGGGCAGCCCCCAACGTAGATCTGGGAGGAACCTGCGCTCCACAGGCAGGGGTGCCCCTGATACCCGCAGAGGGGGCTTGCAATAGCGACTGCCCACTGACAATGAGCATCTTTGGACACTGGTGTTCGGGGGGGAGGTAGGAGGGTGGAGGGGGTGTGTTGGGCTCACTTGGGTGGCGGGTCGATAGGGTGTTCAACATGATATCACATATGCCATAAACAATGCACGATCAACCAATGAGATGTGTGGACAATGATCTTTGTGTACTAGGCCATCATAGGCGTACAGTCCATATTGTGCATGTACCAGACACACACAGTGCCACGAGTCCCGTGTCCATGTATCAGCCACCAGGCGTGAGTGCTAGAAGCATGCATCAATGAGATGCTGACGAATGTCACGGCCCTCCTGTGCCTCGCGGACTCCTTGAGGTGCTGCCACATCCCCACCCTGATCATGACCATCTTCAGGTGCTTGCAGTTCTGCGTCAGGGGGCATGGGCACATTTCTACGTACGCACATGTTGTGTAGCATGACACATGCCATCACCATCTTTGCAACCTTCTCATGGCGGTACAGGAGTGCCCCGCCAGACCTGCTGAGGCACCGGAAACGAGTCTTCAGTAGGCCGAATGCCTGTTCTATGACTACACGGGTACGTGAGTGGGCATGGTTGTAGTCCTCCTCATGCTGGTCCCGTGGGTTCCGGACTGGTGTGAGGAGCCATCTCTTCAGTGGATATCCGGCATCACCTGTATGTGGACGATAAACGAATTATGTGGAATGCCATTGCTACGTACGCACCCCCCCCCTTCCTGCCAGGTCATTGCCGCATCACATACCCCACATCATCATGCATGAAATGAGACTCACCGAGTAGCCAGGATCTGTACCCTGCGTGTCGCTCCATGTAGCGTGGTATTGTTGAGTTCCTCAAGACCATAGAATCATGGGTTGATCCAGGGAATCGGGCACAACAATGTGTAATGATCCTGTTGGAGTCACACACCATTTGTACATTCAGAGAATGAAATTGTTTTCGGTTGCGGTACTGGGCCTCCATGGCATGTGGGACGACCAATTCCACATGGGTGCAGTCGATGGCACCAAGGCAACCCGGTATGCCGCCAAGTGCATGGAATCCCACTTTTGTGTTGGTAATTTCCTGCTCCGAGCGTGGTAGAGAGATGAAGTCGTCTGCGTGCTGCAGGAGGGCATCGAGCACTTGCAATAGTGTCCGTGAGAACAGTGGCTGAGATATGCCATGCAACTGTCCGACTGTGTGCTGGTAGGTGCCTGTGGCCAGGAAGTGGAGTACAGACACCACCTTCAGTAGGGGTGGGATGGCGGTTGGGCTATCTATCATGCTGACAAGGTCAGCCTGTGTCATGTCCACAATGGCGGCTATGGTGTCCCGGTCCAAACGGTAGAGGGTGTGGATCTGCTCATCAGTGAGGTTGAACGGATATGCTCGGAGGCGTGGGATTGCGGGCTGCCTGCGTGGTGGTAGTGGCTGTGCTGGCGGCCCTTGCTGGCCCTGCCTTGCCCTCCTCCTCCTCCTGCGTCTCCTCCGTGCGGCCGGTTGTAGTTGGTGTTCGTCTTCTTCTTGGAGTTGGAGTACTTGCAGTGCTATCAGGTCCCCCAGGGCCAACATCGCGAGTCCTGCCGGTAGCATTTCGGAGTGGGTGTGGTTGTGGGAGGAGACTGGGTGTGCAATTTATGTGTTTTCAGGCTGTATGGCCTCCACCTGTGGTGATTCATTCCACCTGTGCAAGCTGCTCTCCCCTTTGGCCGAGCACGTCCCGCACACAACGCTGCAATTCGAGGAATGGCATCTTGCTATTACAATCATGTATTTGTACCCGATGGCCGTGTAACATTGGTTGATATGTTCATTCGGCTATGGTCCCATTGTTTCACATACAATCTTTGCAGTCGCGAACAGACTTGTGAAGGGTCAGTGGAACGTAGTACTCGAGTAACGGTGGACCCTCATGCATCACTGTACCGAGTTGCAACGACGGGCGGGGCGTCCCATTTGTGAGTGAAGGCAGTTGCCATTTTCACACACAGCCGCACTAGATGGATTAATTTGTGATTTCAAGCGGCCACAGATGCCTTTTCGACGTGATGTTGCAAATGAGGAATTCGAAGGGCGGCGCTTTCGGTTATCAGCTAGCGGCGAGGAGATGCCCACAGGTCTGACTGCAAATATAACGTTCTATTGTTCAATGTCCTTGGGACAGGGGCCATGGCGAGGATGCAATGATTGATATGAATAGTTTGGGATGCGCAATAGCGAAGTGGACGATGAGGCCGGACGTTCCCATATACATGTTACTTCACAACACTGGAATTACGGGCTGGGGCACAGTGGATTTTGCAGGCTGCATAACGCACAGACTCAATGGAATTCTCACATGTTATGTGAGTATGGAAACAGGCGTTATCATTACGGGATGAGGGAATGATGAATGGATGCATGGACAGATGATTTGATACAGTGTTTGCCATGTACAGGGCTTCTTGGAATCTGTCCGCCTCCCCTGCGCTATGTGATGCAGGGCTGCCATAGTGGGTCCATCGTCTATCTGGCCTTGTTGAGCCCTCCCTGTCTCGACGCGCCTTCAGACACTTGTGTCCATGCACGTTACAAATCCCATCTGATGGATTCTGTTTTCACAGACGCATGCACAGGTACACTCGTTTGTGATGGTGTTTTCACCTCGATATAGATAGTTATGAGTCGCAAGTGGTTTTGGGGTGGTGATGATCCTTTGGAGTGGGCTAGCATGCATATGGCTGTGGATTTAGTGTGATCATTGAAGTGAGTTGTTCGGATGTAGTTCTGATGGCCATTCTATTCTTTTTCTTTTCTTTTGGTTGACAGGTATCTCCTCCCCTTTTGCCACTGCCATCTGTATGCCACTCCTGCAGATGGCTTTTACTCCCGACACCTGCTGCTTCGTGTTAATCAGTGGAGCAGCATTACGATCTTATGGGACGATCGCCAATGGGCCACATGCCCTTATGCAGTACTAGTGGCTCGGAGCAACATTTCGGCCTTTCAGCTGGACTAGTGCCTCCCCATTGGGACGGCCCTGCGGTTCTGTGCGCTTCCATGTTACCTTTTCGTACGAGAATGTGGCCCTGTGTACCATGAAGGAACAGGGCGTCACACAAGAAGTAGCTGGTCATTTCTTGCGGATGCAGCCCACAATGGTGAAATGTGTTTTGGAGTTAATGGCCTAATGGCTGTATGGGCTTGGTGAATTTGTTGTGCATTAAATTTCTATTCTCATATGGGCCGTGTAGCGTTCTTCTTTGCAAGTGATGTGGCATATTCCTATTTGGGGAGCGATGTATTGTGAGGAGATCTGCATTGGGTTCCAGCTTCGGAGTATAGTTGCGTGGTACTGTGCTGGGCGCGTTTGCCTACGAAGCCCAGTGAGGTCAGGGATGAGGGCTGCCAATATGACTGTTTGAATGATGTCATGCTCAGGGGCGGGGGATTAGGTTTTGTGTGACAGATGCCGGTCAGCCAGGTGGACTGGTGGAATGATGTGATTTTCGGAATATTGCTGGTCACAGGTGCCTGTGTTTGCGTGTGTTTCTTGGTGGGGGACTGAGGTCATGTCCATTGGAATGGCTTCTGTATTCGTGCCATCTGTGCCCTGCAGCTCCCATTGGCCCCTCTTGAGATTCTTTTGTTCGTTGGCATGCATGGGTGACTTGTACATTTCACTGGTTGCATTGTGACTTCATTGCACCTACGGGGAGTTGTACTATGTGGCCAGGGAGCGGTGTACAGGCACTCAGTGGGGCCGTTTACGGTTGATTCGCGATGCCGTACTTCTCACCATGGCGGAATGGTACTTTCCGCCGTGCTTGATGGCTTTAGGTACATGTCCGCTAGGGTCGGAATTCGCGTACCCTTGCGCCATGGTGGTATTTACGGTTTGGCATGGCGCGCGCGCGTACTTGGTGCAGTTAGCGTTGGCGTTCACTACGGTGTCGCTAATGGCATCGTACTTTGCGGTGACGGGTCATAGTCGCACCGAGCGCTATTCGATGGCGGTATTGCATTTCCGCCATTGTTTTTCGATTTCCGCCAGGGTCGTAATGAGGGCCAGTGTCTTTTGTGTGACAAAGAAAGGGTGTTTTTATTTCTGAGAAAGGAAAATACAACAGTAATATCCATTGAAATATTTTCAAGCATATTTTACTGCACCCATACAGCAAGTATTGTTTAATGTGTTTGTAGTTATTTGATGTTATTTGGTTTTCTGGGCAAATTTCATTTGTTAAGGTGTATAGTAAAGTTTTCAAGTAATCTCTTGAGTAAAGCTATAAACTAAGCATGTTATGTATTACTGTGTGGAAACATGTTTAATAACATAACATTCTGTTTTCCTGGCAAATGTGGAATCTTTAATACAACTTTCTTACCACCACAGAAGGATTCAAACACTTTCCTCCACTAAACAGCAAAGAGGTAACGGGGGAATTAAACTGTTAGACCAACCTGACCCCCCAATTTAGGTACACCTAAATAACATAAACTAAATGGTTGATCAACAGTGAGTTGTCACAGGTGGAGGAGTGTCCAGCATCCTGTGCGGAGAACCTCAGTGAAAGAAAGGAGTTTGTAATTCTCAAGGGCTAATAGCCACAGAAGAACATGGCTACAGATCACACATACATATAGAAAGGTGTACAATAAACATAATCTTCATATATACATTTTATTTAAATATTTACCACTCAATACAAAATACAATTAAAATAAAAAAGACAGGGGAACATAACCCATATCAGTGCAAATCTTTTGTACAATCCGTAAGAATTCACAGAAACAGAAAAGCCACAATAACCTAAAGACACAGCTTAAACAACAAAAGCACACAGGAATCCAGAATGTGTAAAACCCATACAAGAATGTCAGGTTTAAAGATGTATAGACCGTGAAAGCGCAAACAATGTGTCAAATTCAACTGTCTAATAACAGCCCAGCTTAGATAAGTTGTCTGATTTCAAAAAAATGAGAAAAAGCTTCAATCATAATTTTGTCTCACGCTCTTTCATACCAAGTCTTTTTTTTAGTTTCACTTGATGTTGCAAAATACTGAACTGAACAGAAGCTCTAAGTTCAGCAAGCAGTGTCACATATACATGTCAAGTGCTACTTTCAAGGTTTATTTCCCTGTTTTTGATGAGTTATCATTCTTAAATAGCATGATCTATTCCCTGAGCTATACTGACATCCGAAATCCCACACACCATCTACTGTTTCTCAATGTTTAGACATGTATCAATACTGAGCACAGATTCTTACCAACATATTCTTAGCAACACACATCAGCAGGGCATTTTCTTTACATAGTGATGTTTACCTGCAACAGAGCATGGATTTCATGTTGTCCCCCATCAATAATTTCTCAAAAATAATGTTTCACTTCACCTTTATTCCATTTACCACCCCCTGCATCTCTCATTCTTAAACAAAAGAGATCACATATGTTCATATATATGCAACAGTAACACCCCAGCAACTTCTATCACTAAACAGTTCACTTTTCCACAACAGTGAATGGTCCCCCCCGTTCTCTACCAGGATCAAAAGTGAAAGAGGGCATATACATATCTGAAGTGTGCGTGATTGAACAACAGAACGTAAATGTTCATAAATATTAATAATAGTGTTGGGTCCACTAGCATTAAAGTGGAGAATTGTGTGGGGGTGTTAAGGGTTACGTGATTAGACGTTGGCACAGCAAGCTAGTAGAAGGTGAAAGCAACGAGAATCCATGAACATTTTGTAGTTGAGGGAAAGTATCACAGCAGTGTTAGGCACACATGAATTTCGTAGGTGTGGAGAAGGGAAAAGCACTGTTTGGCACCTGGGAATTGTGCAGGTGAGGAGTATGTCATACTGTCATGACCCATAGAACTTGCCCTTTCTGGACCTCCTGGTCCTTATCGCGCCGGGGCTTGTATTCCTTGTTACTCCCAACACAAGCGACTTGCCTCACATCAGCTTTCACGTCGCACAAGGCATGTCCTATAAATTGGCCACGCCCAGCGGCCCCGCGCCTCTCAACGCTATCATTAGGTAGTGACTTGACGTGTGTGTGCTGTTCGGCGATTCTTCTATCCAAGATCCTGGTTTCCTTCCTCCTTCCTTCTCCCTTTTCTTCTATTCGACTCCTGGATTCCCCATTCTTAGCGACCGCTACCTACTTTCCTGGTCATCCTGGAACAGCGGCCTTCCCGGAACTCTGAACGCGCTCTGCAGCCGGACGAGACTCGAGCGAGTCTATACAAGACCCGATCCGTCCACAAGAGGAATCCTCCCGCGGAACAGAGCAAGAAGCGATCCCAGGTGAGATGGGGGAGATTTACGACACATACTCTTAAGGAGTCTTAGGGGCGTGTGAGCTCTTTAGGTGGGTTAGTACACAAGACATTCCTTCTGTTACCATTTTGTGAGATGATGCTATAAAATTCAAGTTTTAAAAAAAGAAGTTGTCTTTCCTTGTTTTTGGAATTGAAAATGCATCCATGCCGAACATTCTTGGAGTAACTGACTTCCATGGCAATGCAATGGAATTAAACCTTTGTGCAACAAAGCTAGATGTATTGTTCTTGCTAGAGAAGAAACCAGAAGACAAAAGAGAAAATGCATTTTTTGTTCAATTCTATTTGGGGCTTATGTCATTGAACAGTTTCAATTGATAGGAGAAACCGAATCCTCCAATGCTGCAACCACAGGGATTCACACTATACTGCACGGATGATCCCTAATGGGGTAAATATGAACTTGTGGCTGTTTCATTATTTTCCTAATGCCTCACCGGCCATTGCCTTACTCGTCACCACCCGTTCTTCCATGAGCACACCTCTTTTCCTATTACTTTCTGTCCACACTGTTCTTAGGCCCACTGTGCCTCTCTCTCACGATGATTCCTTTTGGAAATTTGGAACGAACGTAGACACCATGAGCACTTCAGGGCTAAAGAAAAGCCGAATCTCTCAGCTTTTCCAGTGTTTGCTGTGGGTTGTTAGAGTGCAACACAATAAACAATCTGATCACTTTAAAATGAATGCTGAATATGTGCAAGGAAACTATCCTAGGTAGCTGTACTTTAATGTATGTTATCTGTGAAATTAAAGGCATGAAGAATGGTAAGATAAGACTGGACTGTTTGAAAACCGACCTGGTAAGAGCCAAATGTTAATGAAATTACCTCTAATTCTGATCTTGTAGCTGATTAACTAGTTGTGTTTTATGTATTGTACAATTAATTCTTTCACTCTTCTCATTTCATAAAAACATGCTTTCAAAGCATTATCTAGAAAGAAGAATGTCTAAGTTGGTGTTGGTTGGTTCTCTCTTCGGGCAGCTGTTAGAGGTCAGGTCCAATGCATCATGGAGAGCATTGTTTGGGGTTACTTGCCTTTTAGGCTTTTTTAAAAATGTGCATCAAAACAGGGCATTGCACTAGTCCAGCTTGGATCCAATGAGGTCACGGGCAACAGTGAGGCGATTGTCAGAAGAGAAGAATTGTTTGCTGACACATATGAGCTTTATGATGTGGGCTGTTTTGGAGGTATTGTGGTTAATTGGCAGGATATGTTGAGTGAGGCATCAAGGTGGATGCCCAGAAATTTCACCAGGGAGGAAACATGGATCTTGTGGGCACCGATGTTGACGGAGCTGAAGACTGGGTCAAGTTTTGTGAGGCAGGCTGGTGTGCCAACTAGAAAGAGCTCTATTTTCTCACGATTCAGGCAGTGACTGTGCAGAGCCATCCAGGTTTGGATTGTTTCAAAAATGGTATTCACATTACTAGAATACTGTGCATGGACGCCTGAGAAGATAATTTGGGTGTTGTCTGCGTAGTTTGTGAAGGAGATTCCCAGCGAATCACTGTGGTCAAATATTGGTTTGTGTATAAATTGTGCACAGGGTCGGGGAGGCACAGGAGCCTTGCAGGAGCCCGTATTTTGAGTTAGGGGTAGGGAGAGCATCAGCATCACCTGTGAAGACTCTACATGTTATATTGTCAAGGAAGGAGGAGACCCAACTGGCGGATTCAGGTGAGAAGTATGTGACCAAAGTCAGATGGTGGCATAAGGTGTTGTGGTCAACAAAATCGAAAGCCACTGACAAGTCAAGTATCAAAAAAACAACTTTCCTGAGTCATTCACATTGTCAAGTTAGTTCTTTAGGTCAAGCAGGGCAGTTTCCGTCCCATGTCTAGGGCAGAAGCCAGACTGAGGGGGGCTGAGAATGTGGTGAATTTCCAGGAATTTTTGAAATTGGTGTAGGCGACCTTGTAGATAATTTTAAGGAGAAAGGGGATGGTAGTGATAGGCCAAAAGTTGGTGTAGATGGTTGGGTCTAGTGAGGGTTTTTTAATCAAGTGGGTTATCCAGGACTCTTTAAGAAGGGAGGCAATGCCTGTGGCAAAGGAGGCACAGCCGATGCCAGTGATTAGTGGGAGAAGGTGTTCGATACATACTTTTACCAGGGTGGGTGGGCAAAGGTCACCTTTGCAGGGAGCCCTTTCATGATGGTGGCCAGGTTGGGCTAGGTAGGTGTGAAGTTGAAGAGTTGTGTGTGGACAGGGGGGATGGCCTGGCGGTTGTGTGGTGGATTGACTGACAGGTTGGCTGATTTGGTGTTGATTTTACATTGCAGTTGTGTGATGTTACTGCACCAAATATTATCTTTTGTGATGATCGTAAGAGGTGTAATAGGATTCCAGTTTCCAAATGATGGTGAACAGTTCAAGGGTGCTTGAGGAGGCCTCTGCAATCCAATTATTGTGGGAAGTTGCTTTGGTTGCATGGACGGCTTGTTTATATTTCAATGACAAGACTAGGAAGAGGGCTTTGTTGGCAGCAGTGGGGGCCTTTGGCCAAACAACATCTGCTGCTTTTTCTTTGCCCGTAAAGCATTGAGATCTTTGGTAAACAAGGTACTTTTATGCCTGTTTGTTTTGTTTTTCACGGCTTGAGACGAGCCAGGTAGTCAACATCATTAGCTAACAGGGAATCGTAGGGCTTCACCAGAAAGTTGATGTCATGGTGAAGGGGTAACTGAGTGCTAAGCAAAAGGAGAAGACGGTCGCAAGTTAAGTTGCGGGGGCTGCGTGCTAGGGTGGGAGGTAGAAGGGTGAGAGTTTTGGTATGTTTAATTGGGATAGAGACGGCGAAGGTTATACAGTAGTGGACGATCCATAGGCAATGTACATCAGAGAGTATGGAGGTATTGGCTGTGGTCCACGAGCCAATCCATGGTGCAGCCTTTTGAGTGGGTAGGGATGAGGATACATTGGCTACAGCCAAGGAAAGAGCTTTAGCAAGGGCTAAGGCATCTGTATCTAAGGGGTCATTGAAGCCAAGATGAAAGTCTCCAAGAATGATAAACTGAGTGGTAGGTTTTTGGGTTGGTGGAGATGAATTGGATGAGGTAATCTTTAAAAGTAGCAAGGGGTCTGGGAGCTCAGCAGAGGAGGTGGATGGAGATGGAGCAGTCAGGTGAGCAATTGAGTTTGACGGAGATGGATTCACAATGTGGGATTGAGGTGGGTGCAATTTAACAAATTGGGATGGAGTTCTTGTAAATACAAGCTACCCTGCCTCCCTTGCTAGAGGTCCTGTCTTCTCTGTGTATGGCAAAGCTAGAGGGTACTGCGATGGATAGTGCAGGGCCAGCTGACAGGTTAATCCAGGTTTCAGTGATGGCCAGGATTTCTATATTTTTAGCGGTTACATGCGTCATCCCTGTCCTGTATAATCCCTAAACCTGTCCCGAACAAATACTTCCGAGGTGCCAAATTTGAAATGCCCTGAGGCACAGATTGCTTTTGACGCTCCCCCCGGCATGTGTAGAGAACAGGACAGGAGCCTGGGTCAAGGGTTGATGTAACTGGCTTAAATAAGATTGCAAGATTGTTACCAATCTTGGAGGACCTGACCCCGACCTCAACACACCCTGTGACACTGCAAGGGCTCTTGCTTTTGGACCAGTGAGGTGTGTATCTACCAATGGGACAGTTTGGCCAGTCATGAGTATGGCTGACAAAAAGACTAAAAAGGTGATGGACTGGAGAAGGGTGGGTGCTTGGGTAAGTTATGGTGTGGCCGCTGGACCTGCACCAAGGCTCAGACTATCCTATAGGACAATAGGGCAATCCCCCAATTGCATGGCCAACATTTTTTGGGGGTTAAAATAGGCCTGTTTTTGCCAAAATGGGCCACTTTGATCAGATAGTTCACTGGGCAGCTAGTAGTTTTGAACAGTGTTACTGAACACAAATCATTTAAATGCAGAATTTGCAACACATTTGACCAATAAAACTTCCCCTTGGGTACTACTCAAACAGTCTATAACAATTAGGAAAGAATTGCTATTTGCAACTGTAAGGCAGTATTTAATTGGTACCCAAGCCAGTTTCATGCCCCCGTCCGACCCTGCCTGCACCACAATTTCTTTTACCAACATGAGTGGCCCGCCAGTTAATACACAGTACGCAGTGAACTAGCCTGCAGTGATTAAATCAACTGCATGGATCAGGGAAAAATGCATAGGCATGTGTCCTGGCAAAGCTGCTGACGGAGCTGAGTTTTTGGTGCAATCACCCGATTACTATGGGAAATAATGGGTTGGAAATGTGTGCAAGGGACTAGGGTCATTTTAGAAACCCTTTGTTCAGGCATGTCATTTCACCAAAATGCAAGGGGTAACGGAAGTGACATCACAAGACCCTTCTTCTCTAATGACATCACAGGAAGTGATGTCATTTGACCCCACCCCGAAGTGACATCACAGGAAGCAATGGAACACAGCCTTCCACCCCTTAACAAAACAGGAAGTGGCATCACATTGCATTGTTACTAAGTACACTACAATGAATATGGTTACGATATCACTGTAATGTGATATACATTTTATACAAGAATGCATCACTGTGTGTACAGGCCCATATTACCAAATTAATGTAAATGCAAGCATATGCCTAAGGCCAAATAATAATGATGTGTTACTACATAGCACTTACGCTTAAGCCCATTATATAGAACAAATATACATACAATATCACCCAACCTGTGTTGCTACTCATTTAAAGTTCTCAGGAGGGTGAAAAGCTAAGTTGCTAGGATTCGAACCTGCAACCTGCAGATCACACACGCCTTGCAGCAGCAAGCACTCAACCCATTGAGCTATCTTACCAGCTATGTTAGCGGCTATAAGTAAAATGAGCAATTAGATGTCTGAAACTTCTAAAAGTGAGAAAGCAAATTAGACTCTGTAATAGATACCAATAAACTGGTACCTGAGATTTAACAGCAGTTCAGTTCATCTGCAGGTCTGGTGCAAAGTTGCCCACATGTCAAGCCTGCTTGGATCTATTTTTCAGGCTTAAGAGGTTGGCAAAATACATACCATTGGGAGGGTTCATAACTGTGTATTAAATCATTTAGAGTAGCGCAAGGAAAGCAGCGCACTCACACGGCCTCCCGTACTCTGGGCACTCATTACCTCATGCATGCAAACAAACATCCTGAACAGCATACCAGGGAGATAGGAAAGATGGACACATTACAACAATGAATTAATTGTGGCACAGTGAAATCAAGGGCAACTTGATGTGCCATGGTCAAGGATTTCTACACTGTACACAAGCTTCTAGGCACAAGGATTTTGTCAAGTGACTGATGACACCAAGATTGAATGTCTTGTGATGATCTTAACAGAGACAACAGCAGAATAAACATGCTATAACTGCAACTTGTGAAAAGCAAAATACGTATAATTTTTGTCTGGATTGTGAATTTGAGGTGTTTAAGAACAGACTAAATCAGTGACTCACCCCCTGAGGTGTGCCTAAAATAAGTCTTTAATGAGTCTAGCAATTATTGTATTGAATTGCAGAAAGACTATTTGTTATTCCTATTCGTTCGTATTTAGGGTGACTGCTCAAAGTGTTACACTTGTGGAACCCCCTGTTTTTTTAAGAGGATTGAACAGAAAAGTCAGCCACTCCAGAAACAAAGACCCACATGGCGCTGGCCACAGCCCAGGAGTTTGCATTAAAAAAATAATAATTTTTTAGGGGTATCGAGGGAGACCAAAGGGGTAGCAAGGGAGACCTCTTGGGTCGCAGTTGCAATCCCTGGTGTCCACCAAATTACGTCCCTGCCTGCGTTGTGGGAAACTTTGTGGGCTGGCAATCAGCATGTAACTAAATCATTGCACGATTGTAATATTTCAAACCATGACTGTTTCGAGCTATAGAACCTTGGATAATCTTTGCTGCTATAAATTGCATTTGCACCTGTGCATGTGTTATTTGCACGAATGTGCACATTGTGCAGATTTACAAAGACGTTTCCAGTCTGCAGATGCTCAGAGCTATACAAGAGGGTTTAAATAGGTAAAGTCAGGGAGGGTCGAGATAGGTTTTATTTTAATATGTAAACAGCAGCAGCAGCTCCATGGCATCACCCATAGAAAAGGCCCATTTCATTATTTTCTATGGTCCTTTATATCTTGCCTGATGTCAGCCTCCTCCAACTTCTAAGCACTGGAACAGGTACTGAACCCATGCTGCACTCATCCTCTTGATCCCAAAGCAAGTGTGTTTCCCTGAGCTATCCTTCCAAATATATATTTGTTCTGTTTGAGGATGCAACAGATGGTTTACTTCAAAAGCGGAGGGCAACTTCATGTAAATTAATAATCACACCTTGCGTCTATCTAGAGTGTGCCTGTGATGCAGGTCTGGCAGATCTGGGTCAGGTCACACAGTGCCCAGGCAGAATTGGGTGCAGAAGCCACTGGGGCACACCTCTCTCATCACAGGCCCAGTGGCTCACTGGATGTGCAAAGCAGATGAGGAACACTGATGAGATTTGCATTTGTGCTGTCGCTGAGTACTGCAGACTGCTCTTACCAATTCCCAGATAGCTAGACCTCGCCCCATAGCCTTCCTGTTGCTACAGTACTGGGTATGAGCTGCACAGACAGCCCCGCCCCTGAATCCAACCATTCAGGCATTCTTCACTAATGGACTGCCAACCGGTTTGTGATGGCTGCTTCATGGTATTTCTCCAACTAACGAGATGTATATTCCAGGTGAAAAAAAGCTGTGGCACATTAAGCTGCATTTACAACTGCCTTTTTCGGCTGCAACGCATATATCTGCTCTTGGCATTGCCTCTTTGTCCAGTGGCCCAGGGGTTGCATGGACTGGTCTAGGGGTAGCAGATGGGAAGCCAGGGGTAGCAGCGCTACCCCTGGCAACTCCCAAATGATGTCCCTGATTTTAGCCAGACAGAGGCAGGCATATGCATTTACATACAGAACAATGCAATCATTTGGAAGAAGGGGAATCTTTGTGAGATGGTTAATAGAGGATTACAGCAGCAAAGCTCAAATGGTGCAAGCAGGTTTGTGAATTCAGCGAAGTATCATAGCACCTACTACTTTCCAAAGAAGCTTCTATGCACTCCCCATTTACATCAATGTGGTATCTCAACCACAGGATGGTGAACAACCCTGTGCAGGACAGTCTCATTGTCAGCCCGAGCAGCTGTGATTAGCGTTTTGGATCTTTCGCTTTATGTGTGTTTCTATACTGTTCAGGCCCTTACCTCGAAGGCACCATCCGGGATTAATCTCATGTGCTTGTTCTTAAGGCAGTCTCAAAATAAATGACACAAACTCTTGCAATATGAAGGTCATTTGAGCATTCACCTCACATTCTATTTTCAGATTGATATTTTAGGCAAGTCCTGCATTCTGGGAGCAAAATAAATGTTATCAATGGAATCTACTGCGTTTTATGTGCTAAATCAGTCTCATGCAAGACTGTCTTGCATGTTTCTGAAAAATGTATGTTAAACAATTCTTTCCTGCCTTCTGTTTACAAAATCGTCCGCCTGCAAGTCATTCCTGTATTCAGGTTATGATACCTGTAATTACCTCATTTAATTGCATTTGTGTGAAAATAGGTGCAAGTTGGAAGAATGACTGGTGGGTCAGATGGGGGCTAGAAGGACACGGCTATGCAGGCAGTTAAGTACAAATAAAATTGTGTGTGTATGTATGTAAGGTGAAGGTGTGAGTATGCGTGCCTATTTGTCAGCATAACCTGGGCGCGACGTGTTGGCATTATCGTGGGCAGTAGCATCATGAAAGTGTTTCACAATGGCAATGATGAAATATATTGTGGGCACCACCATCATGATAGTGTTTTACATCATCAATGTGGACATACATTGTGGGCACCAGCATTACGAAAGCATTTTTATACACTATTGGAATATCTTGTAGGCATGTACATGCAAGTGCATACAAGTGGCAATACTGGCATGTATATTGCGATCATATGTATCATGAACATATGCTTTAGAGTGGAAGTGATGACATATACTGTCAGCAGAGAGATCATCTAAATGTATTTTGGTGACTAGCATCTATTGGATTTTTTCATGTTACTCCACAGACCTGATTGTAAATTGAATGACATGTAACCCAATTTCTTTCAAAAAATGTGTTGTGGAACATTACCATTTCACCCCCATTATTTTAAAAATTAACTCAGGGGACAGCCTCCTCAAACCTCCCTAGACTGGTTTGTGCTACCTTGCCATGATTTGTCACTTGTGCAAATTAGGGTGAGATATTTAAGCTCCCTACCCCCACCTAAAAAATGTGCTAGTACCCAATGTCTAGTGGAAAAATACAATGAATTCCAGGGCCATAGAAATGTGGTTACTTCTAGTCGCAAGGAAGGCCTTGCAGGAAGAACATATAATTCAGCAATTTACAGAGGTTGAACCCAACAGTGTAACATGGCTAACCTTTGCCTACTTTGCCTAGGTAATGCTCTGGACACAACCATTGTTCATGCTTTCCCTTCTGCCCTGCAAGAAAAAAGAAAACGCTAAACCCATATATATATATATGTATGTATATATATATATATATATATATATATATATATATATATATATATATATATATATATGTATACATGTATGCAACACTTTATAGCCACATTCCATACCATGGTTTGTCTGACTTTGCCTCCTTGTGCTGCATCTTATAAACAAACACCTGCAAGACTCAATTTAATGTAAACTCAACAGGCATGAAATATTAATTAAAACAGGAACAAAACTGCAAAGCTATTACAAAGGTACGCAAAGTTCAAATATAATGGGCCTCATTACGAGCATGGAGGAAGCCATGCCGCTTTTAGCGGCATGGCTAACCCCATACTGGGTACCAGGTCTGGGTTGCTGTAATGGGGAAATACCAGGCCATTCCGACATTGGAGTGCCCGGTATTTCCCCATTCCAGGAAACCGGTCCTGGTACATCCGCATTCCCATTTGAGCCCCCATGGGGAGGATGCTAACAAAGGGCCCGTTAATTATGGGCCCGTTGTTAGCATCCTGGTCTTCTAGCGGGTCCCGCTAAGGACGCCTGGTTTTACCAGACGTCATTATCGGGACCCGCAAGCAGACCTCGTAATGTGGCGGTAGAGGGTTAAAGGCGCCGCAGCTCTACTGGCGCCGTTAACCCTCTACCGCCTTCCTCGTAATGAGGCCCAATGTCTTTCATCAAACATACATTTTGAAGATGCATGGAAATAAATCATATCACTATGAAGTCTAGGAACAGCAATACATTTTTAGAGTGGGGTCATATTTAAGGATATAACAATATGGGCCTGATTTACACTGTTTCTTTCAACAGGATTGTGCCATTGTAAAACGCTTTTGTAAATCAGGCCTTACGCGAGACCTGCATTTAATTAACACAATGTGAATGTGAAGTATTGCACAACATTATTTTGTGACGTACATAAAAGAGTGCCCAGGTCTTTTCTGACATTTGTATAAGTCACCTGATTGTCAAATAAAGTACATGTGAGCAACTGGATCCAGAAGAAGCAAACTAAAATATCCATATGTTTCTTTAATTAGCCTCTGCAGTCGCAACCGTTTCATCTGAAGTTATGGGACTCTTGTTTAAATTCCAATTGACTAGTTACAAATGGTTTCTATTACATCCATTTGCTCTTAAATGGGTGTCTGTGCATTTATAGAATTTCTATAAAGAAAGTTCCAATGTTTTCTTTTTTTATTTTCCTCACAGGAATTCAGTAAAACCTACATGTCACAAATGGATCAAGTAGAAATCATTTCTTAGATATCAAGTGGAAATTTCGCTGGTGTGTACTGACATGGAACCACTTACGCTATTCGACCCCTGCCGTGACCAGACACTTGCTCACTATTCTTAGAGAGGCACAGCTACACCCTACTGGTGAGGTTCAACCAGATCGAAACACGTGTCTGGGGTTGCTGTTGGTACTCTTGTTCAGAGGAGAATTGCCTAGCATTTCGGTGCTGGACTGGCCCAGGGCAGGACAAAGACTGATATGTTTAGGATATTTCTCCTCAGTGAAGATATTGAGCTAAAGACTCTGGGTAAGGCTCTTGTAACCAGAACTCATGTCTGGCAGAGAGTCTGCCAGGACCCCCCTTGTTATTTGTATATTTCTATTAACTTTGGGTCTCACCCTCAGTTACTAGGGGAATCCAGATGTGGACCCCTTGCTCACTATTCTTAGAGAGGCACAGCTACACCCTACTGATGAGGTTCAACCAGACCAAAACACATGTCTGGGGTTGCTGTTGGTACTCTTGTTCAGAGGAGAATTGCCTAGCATTTTGGTGCTGGACTGCTCCAGGGCAGGACAAAGACTGATATGTTTAGGATATTTCTCCCCTGTGAAAGATAGTGAGCTAAAGACTCTGGGTAAGGCTCTTGTAACCAGGACTCATGCCTGGCAGAGAGTCTCTCAGGACCCCCCTTTCTATTTGCATATTTCAAGTAACTTTGGGTCTCACCCTCAGTTACTAGAGGAATCCAGACGTGGACCCCTTGCTCACTATTCTTAGAGAGGCAGAGCTACACCCTACTGATAAGGTTCAACCAGAGAGTAAAACGTGTCTGGGGTTGCTGTTGGTACTCTTGTTCAGAGGAAAATTGCCTAGAATTTCAGTGCTGGACTGCCCCAGGGCAGGACAAAAACTGATATGTTTAGGATATTTCTCCTCTGTGAAAGTTAGTGAGCTAAAGACTCTGGGTAAGGCTCTTGTAACCAGGACTCATGTGTGGCAGAGAGTCTCCCAGGACCCCCCTTGTTATTTGTAGCCTCTTTTGTCACCTATTCTTCACTTGCTGGCAGGGTGTTCTGTTGGTACTTCATCTTTACAATTAACGGTGCGTAGCTATCAGGAGTATTGTATAACGGTGACAGAGGGGCAGCTAAAATGGAGCAGGTAACCCCACTGGAATACATGTGTAAAGCTCTTCCTTTGTACAAATAACACATTCTAAAATATCATAAAGAATGGCTAGCAGAGACCAAAGGTGATGAGAGATTTATAAACCATGGCTGGAACAAGGAAAAAACAATAAAGATATATTGAGTCATATGTGTACAATTTTGGAGGCAAAGCATAGAGTATAAAATTATAGAGGGAAAATGTTGAAAAACAGGAAGGAATTACTGGAATTGTGAAAAATGGGGGAAGATTCGGAAGATGTCCATATCGATTCCACTAAGATGGTGAATGTGCCACCCACAACCTGTGTCCCGATGCCTTCAAGCCTACTGCCCCGAATGCTCCAGTACACCCTGCCCCAGTCTTCCCTGTAGAAACAGACCCGGCTACTTCACCATTAGGGTGTTACCCGACCCACGCCGGGCCTGGAAACACAAATCCCACGTATGTCCCATTGCACGCTACTGCTCCACCACGCACTCACAGTGGCCCAGTATCATAACCTTCCCAACCCTGTAGCGACTGTGGCTTTGAGAGCTAGAGAGCAGGAGGAAACAGATAGGAAACCACAGGCAGAGTTGGAAGCAGCATTGAACAAGGCAGAAGTGGAATTAGCCAGGTTGAAGTTAGACATGAGAGACGGGCATCGAGCACCTGCAGTGACTGACGAATGGAGGACAGAAGATATTTTGTTTCAAATCGACTGTACTGCTATCAAGGATGTGCACAGAGAGAAGGAGAGGGAGGACAGAAGGAGAAGGCAGGCAGACAGCTCGGATTGTGGGACATACAATCTGATTATGAATATGAGTGCACATGAGCAGGGGAGGAGGATTGGGATACTGTGGATGAATTGGAAGAGGAGGAACAGCCGCTCGTGATTTTTCAGCAAGTTTAGAGTTTGTGGAGACCTAGGTTAAGGAATAGGTATGGGCGTATGGCAGTGACTTAAAGATCGCTGGCAGGGAAGAGGATGTGACTAAGACGGTGGGGGCACAGTTTACATTATTGGATAAAGGGCCGCTCAGGGCCCAGTATATACTATGGGCCCACATGGACAAAAAAAATTTAATAAAGACACTCCCATCCCTCACTGCTGGAGCAGGTAAGTGGATCTATTCCTTTGAGAAGAAGACGGCCGGTTCGACCCTGGCGGTAGGGAATCTGAAAAGTGTATTTGTTTCAATTTTGGGGGACCAGGCTATTGAGATTTGGATTAAGGCTGGGTATCCAGGAGTGAAGTTAGGGCATGATAGAAATGATGAAGGTAAATTACATTAGACCCCAAGTAAGGGCTGTGCTGCAGTGCACATTTTCAGATACGCCCGATCTTCATTCAATAATGCAGCAGACATTGGATGATGAGGACTCTGCACAGCATATTTTGCAAATACAGCAAATGTGGGGGGAAGAGCCAGGAGACTCTTGGGACTGAGTGATACTGTTCTTTTATGTTGTGGTGAAAAGGGGACTTCCAAAGGAAGTGCAGAAGACTTTTGGTAAGATAGTAGGGATTGAAGCCAAAGGATATACAGCCTATTGTTGTCGACCATTGCAAACGACTCAAAGACAAAGAGAACGAAACGGTTCAGGGAGTGCAGATAGAGGAAGCAAAACTGGTTCGGAAAAAGCAAGAAAACATTGCATTCAAAGTGGTAGGGACAGCAGTACAGGCAGAAGGACAAGTAGAGTTTAGAGTGGTCTAGGCAGTCGTATGAGGGGCACCTAGCTTGGGAGGCGAATATGACTGGAATGGTGGGCGCCCATCTCAATACTAAGGGGGATACCAGTGAGGAACAGGGGTGTTTCCTTGCCCAGGGAGGATGAGATTGGTTCAGAAGGATGGGGCCATGAAGAGGAGGACCAGGACAGTGTTGGACATGTGGGTGGATGGGCCACTTTTCGAGAGAATGTAGGAGTAGACAAGTAGTTGCGGACCCACAGCAGCAGCCATACCCTCAGGGAGGCCCAGCCTATACCACCAGTCTTATGTACAAGCACCCCCAGCAGTTTCATATAGTGCACCACTGCCCACCGCCCTGCCTGCTCCACTACCGTCATTTCCGTAGTACCCAATGGCACAGTGACGCATTATCAAACCCATTTGTGTTTCTGGAACAAACACATATCTAGACTAGGGCAGCCAACAGAGAGCTCAAGCGTGCCCAGTTCTATCGGTCACTGCCAACCCAGAAGAGGAACCCTTGGTTGGCGTGGAGATAGGCAACACAACATTCATTTTCATGGTGGATGAATGTGCTACGAAATTATGCATCACTGACAGAGCATTTCTTTTGTCAGGTGAGGTAATGGACCCATACGGCTTCTCTGGGGTAGTACAATTGGTTCCTTTCACAAATGAATTACCCGTTAAAATAGGCGACAGAGTGATACGGGCCCCATTGTTGTTCTCCACCGCGACCCCTATCAATTTTCCGGGTAGAAACCTCTTAAGTAAGCTCCTTTACTGAAAGGGGTGTAGTGTGTCTGACCCCTGGTATGTGTTACATGTTACATGCTTTCAGAAATGAAGCAGTGGTTAGAAGAATACCAGTGACCCTGATTTGTTTTTTTATGGGATCACAGTACATCTTAGTGCAGTACCGGAGGTGAACAATCAGTATTGTCAGGTGCCCTCCGAGTTTTTGTTCAGACCTGCGCAGCACAAAGAGCTTGTTGCAGAGACCATTTTCATGCTTTACATAGAGGGAGTGTTGGTGTCGAAGGAAAGGATTGTATTAATTAACACAGATATCTACAGGGAGTGGGATACAATTTTGTGTATTGACCCAACCCAGCCCCTGAGAAATTTAACTAATGAGGACTTCTTTGAGAACAAAGATCATGATGGGGAGATAATATTGCGAGTGTGTGTCCCTTGTGAAATAATGATACGGTATCAACACATTCCATTTCCAATGTTATTAAACGGGAGTGCCCCTTCTTTCGCCCAAAAGGATTAATCTCAGGTAACTGACAAATTGTTGACAAGTAACCCTCATGATGTAGGGCTCTTGCAGAGTGTCACACCAATCATTACATTGAACCCAGGCAAAGTGTTATCCAGAAGTAAACAGTAACCCTTATCCAAGGCAACCGAAGAGGGAATTTATCACACCATTATGGCCCTTTTACACAAGGGCATTATTGTTCCATTGAATTCTCTGTGCAATTTATCCTGTGAAGAGATCGAAGGGGCAAGTTGGAAGATGATCCAGGATTTACGCCCACTTAATGATGTGGTACAGGCAGAATTTCATGTGGTTCCTTATACTGCTACGATATGTCTAACATAGCCACGGCAGGCATACACTTCACTGTCGTCGACTTGAAGAATGCCTTCTTCTCGGTCCCATTACATCCTGATTCTCAATATCTCACCATGTTTACGTTCCCCAGAAGTTGGTTCCAACATACTAGGTTCCCACAAGAGTACTGTGAGTCCCCCAGTATTTTTTAACAGGGTCCTGCATGAAGATTTGGGCAATATTAAAGTGCCCACTACGACCATTCAATATGTGGATGACTTATTGGTGTGTAGCGACACCGAGCAACAGTATAGGGAGGACTCCATCATATCGCTGCAGTTGCTGACCAATAAAGTATACAAGGTGGATAGAGCAAAGTTGCAATATTGTCAGCAGGAGATGTTGTATTTAGGGCAATTGATCTCAGACAATGGTAAAAGAGGGTTCCATGTGATATTAACAAATTAAAAAATAACACATTTTTACTGAAACAATACCAAATTCTTTTTTTTTTATTTGGGGGGTCCGACCTAAGTCACCTGTTTCACTTTGTTTATAACCACAGCCCAACCCTCTCCCAAACATTGTAACCCCTTGCCCCACCGCCCATATATATATATATTTTTAAATATTGATATTATTCAGTAATAACGATTAATTAAAAATGTTTTTAGTTATTACCTATTCGGTAATATCACTGGATACCCTAAAAGAGTGACCCCAGAACACCCTGCAGTGGTGCACGGCACGCCCCAGCTAGTAACTGTTAAGGATATGCAAACATTTTTGTAATTATTGTAGGGCATGGCTTTTTGACTAGTCAACCTACACCTGACCACTGCTGCAGGCCCTTAAAGGAGCCCAACAAACAAAAAATACCATTATCTGGACCGATGAGATGCTCGCCAGTTTTCAGGAGTTAGACAAATGTCATTTCCACTGCCCCTGATTATACTAAAGAGTTTGACCTTTTTTCACACTCTGATGACCAAATTATGGCAGATGTCCTGACACAACACAGCTCCATGGAACATCAAGTTTTGGCATAATATATTGGTATGTTAAATTCTTTCATGCAAGCGCAGTTCCCCTGTGAACAAGTGCTAGCTGCAGCTGCTTTCACTATTGAGAAGTCCGCCACAAATGTGATCGGGTGCTCCGTGATTCTGTATGTGGTACATGCAATATTCACAATACTTTTCAGGTCCAAGTCCACATTAACTACACAGAAGGCTTCGGCATATGAAGTTATCGTGTCCAACCCATTTATTCATATTGTTCGCTGTTAGACAGTGAACCCAGCCACCTTTTTGACAGAACCCATTACTGAAGATGATGATATTCACGACTGTGTCCCAGATGAAGGACCGGACGATGACATTTCTAATGCACAAGACTATGCCTTAGATCACAGAGAGGTGTTTTCTGTTGACAAGTCATCAATTATTGATCAGGAGACTGGTCAATGTTTTACTGGGGCAGCAGTGGTCCGATTTGTTGATGGAGAGTATGAGGGTCATCAATTATTGATCAGCAAACTGGTCAATGTCTTACTAGGGCAGCAGTCATCCCATTTGTTGATGGAGAGTATGAGGCTTTTATTCAACAAAGACTGCTGGGACATTATTCTGTCAAGGCGGTGGAACTGATTACTCTTATTGAAGCATTAGAGTCAGCACAGAGATGCCAATTAACAATCTATTCAGAGTCAGCATACATATTGACAACCATGCATTTGGGATTGTTGAGGTGGATGAGAAGAGGGTTTTGGATAGCAGATGGATCCCCAGTACAGCATGCAGCCCTCTTAGACAGGTTAATTCATGCTTTCTCGCAGCCAACAGCTGGTCGCAATCACCAAGTGTACCACCCATACCAATGGCAGGGACTTTGTTTCTCTTGGCAAGGAAGCAGCAAATGCGGCTGCAAAATTGGCTGCATATTTAACAGTGTCAGATATCCCTGAACACCCAGCATTTGTTACTATGCAATTGGAAATGCAGGTTCCATACACTGTGTTACCCATTATTGAAGTTATTGAATAACAGGTATAGGGCCCTTAGAGTGAACAGTTGCTGTGGCAAAGTAGAGGGTGTGCACAGTCTACTACAGACATGATTTGGAGACAGGTTAGTATAGGGAAAGTAGTGATGCCATAGAATTGGTTCTAGTAGCATTTGACCAGTTGCACTACCCCTCACATGTGTCCAAACAGTATATCGCTGCTGATCTACAGAATAGATGCTATGTGCCAAACATACAGGAACTCTTAAATATGTTCACATCCAACTGTACGATTTGCCAGACATACAACACGGGACACACCCTAAGGACATTGAGGGGCACATTGACCCGTCCAATTGGTCCATTTTGACACCTCCATATTGATTTTGCAGATATAGGAGAGAGATGCAATACCTTTCGCTATCTCATAGTAGTGGTGTGTCCATTCTCCCATTGGATTGAGGCTGTTCCATGCGCACATCCTGATGCTCAGTCGGCAGCTAACATTTTGGTTAGAGAAGTGTTTACCCGATGGGGAGTGTGCGAAACTCTTAAACATGACAATGACACCCACATCTTCAATTAGCTTTTTAATTAAATTGCAACTCTTTTAGTGTTTAAACATGAGATTTGCTCAATTTACCATCCCCAGGCCAACCGTGATGTTGAAAGGATGAACAGCCCCTGTGCATAATGCATCCAATGCTTACAGGTCTGCATCAATTCTAGGAGACAAATTCAAACCATTCTTGACAGAGTAACATTGATAAAATGTCTTTATCGACAAATTGCGACATGATGAGCGGCACCAGATTTTGCAAGCTCGCCACCACTCCAGCTACACCCAGGGGACACAGTGTATGTTAGAAATATTGTCCGCAGGTAGAGTGAGCCATGCTATAATGGACCTTACACGATAGTTTATGCCATTCCACTTACGGTCAAGGTGAAGGAGTTGCAGTATTGGGGACATATTTCTGATGTCTGGAAGACTCCCTATATATCACCTCTTGCCTGAGTGTATATTGCCTGAGTGCTTTTTGTAAATACTGATATGAAAATGGAAACAACGTTTGTGGATACTTCTTCACTGTTGTAGTTGTTTTTTTACACTTATATATGTGTATGTGTATATATGTGTAAGCCACAACGCAAGCTAAAATTGGATGGAGTGGTGTTTGTGTCAAACAGATGGAAAAGCCGGTGGTGAGCTGCATGGCAGAGGGGTTAGCAGGGTTAGGAAAAGAAGTGATATGGAATATCAATAAAAAACTGTTTTACAATATGGGCCACGTATGTTTCGAATTTGACATGGATTGAGACACTGGACTTCCCAGTGAAGATTCAAGCAGTGGTAGAATATGAGTTTTGTTTTCGAGAGCACAGGACAGTTCACTTTGGCACCGACACCAAATGCAATAAAATGCTGCACATTCCAGGTCTCGCAATAGGAACAGCAGCCCCTATAGATCTCTACTGAGTGTGTGCAGCCAGCAAGCATATGTACATCGCCCACCATACTGGCAAGGTACCTATGCACTAGCAATACTGCACCCAGCTATTCATGTGGTACCCAAAGCTCATCTAACAATTGCATCCAAGCATGGTATACAACAACAGAACTACGTTTTGACCCACCCCCATGGGCGAAGAGGACAAAGCGCTCACTAAAGATATGGAAGAAGAGGACAAATTAGTTGAGATGATCCAGTTGGCAAATGACACTGAGCAATGCCTGAGTGCTATTAGAAGTGAATTGAGGGTGATCCAGCTAATGACACTTCAGAACCGGTACATTCTGGACCTTCTGATGGCAATGGAGTGGGGCATATGTAAAGAAATTGGACTGTCTTGCTGCACATAAACTCCGCAAATAATGCCAAAAATGGGTCCCTGACACATATCATAGGGGCCCTGCACAAGTTGAAGACCGGCATGGAAAGTGAGGCAGAAGTCCAGGTTGATGATTGGTTTGATACATTATTCTCGTGGCACCGACATGGCTTGGAGCAGTGATGAAGATATTGGTTCCGATCAAGGTGCTTCTGTTGGTGTTATTCTGCATGTGCCAAAAGATGCTTCGATTCTGTGCCAATACTTTCCCAAACAGTGCCATGATGGTCGAGGCAGGAATGGATCTCTAGGTACAAAGAATAGGCAAGTTCAGACATAAGACCAAATAAATCATGTATGGCCAGAATTGAATGGCCAGTGCATCCCCCAGGGACCTAGACTTCGCCCCCACCAGGCCCAGAAAACTACACAGAGCATTGGGTTGATAAAGTGGGTGATGGTGTGTATTAACCTCACATGCACTCCGGAGAAATATGTCTGGAGTGGGGAAAGCTTACGCCATGTTTGTACAGTGTGGGTTCCTAAGGATGAAGAGGATAGGGAGAAAAAGAAGGAGGGGTTAATTAATGGAGGATTAACTAAAGGGGGGAATGTTGAGATGCATGTTCAGATCCCAGTCCCTCCCACATGATTTTGACTGCGAAAAGTATACTAATATGTGGGAAATACACATGAACAGGTAAAGGGGGATGGGGAGATGTGTGTGTGTACATGAATGGCACATGGCATGCTTACTATAGGACTTTATAAGGCAAACAACCAAAAAGCTTCATAGAATGCTAGGGGAATACACTGCATGTGCATGATACATATATAGAATGGATATTTGACAACATATTCAAATGTAGGCCTGAATCTTTACAGGCAATGTTGGAAGCACAAAAGAACGAGGTCTCATTGTTGAATATTCCTCCCCCACCCCAGGCAAAGTAGGGAACACAAATGCAAACACAGATACGTCTTGTTTGAGCTTTGCGAAATTAGAAAGGAATGTGAGCGGCCCAACATGAGTAAGGGCTGTGGCTGAGTGTGAAGAACAAAACCATGGGAGCCAGGGCAGAGGTCTTGAGCTGCCAAAATGCAAGTAGAGATTAAGGACACTAGCGCCCTGCAGGATAATGGTCATCCCATTTGAACTACCAGATGCCCATGAGCAAAACTCTTAAATCATTCACAATTTACACTGATTAGTGGGACCTGCAGGAAATTCAGGCCTGCCCCTCTGAAGGGGTAGCTGGTAAGGGGGTCACAGAGGATAACAAAGCATGTTTATTATGTTTAATATTATTATTATTATTATTATTATTATTATTATTATTATATGATGTGAACTGGGGAGAGCAAAGAATGATGCCAACTCTTAAAAGATTATGACGGGTGGGCACAACGGGGGCATCTGTGTGTCTGGGATGAGAAAAAGGATACTTTATTTGCAAGGACCTGACTGACCTTGAAGTTATCCACTGAGCTCATGTTGATGGCTAGGTGCACATCACGTGATTAGGTCTTAGGGCAGGGCAGCGTTTTCAGAAACCTGACCAATCATTTTATAGTGATCCCAGGGGAAGATGTCGTCACCCACTTGTGAAGACATTGCAGACAGAGAAGTCGTGACCAATGAACTATGGGTCTATGTATTGATTAGTGTTATGTAAATTGGTGGCAGCCAATGAGGGCGGGGAATGAACAATGTATATTGTATACATCACAAATTACTTTTCCACAGTTATGACGTGCTGTTTGCTTTGAAGAAGGAGGAGAGAGAGCTATGTGGCAGTGGACATATAATATCCTGTCACTGTTTCCTTTTTGTATTCAAATAAAGCTCTTGTTCTTCTCACAAAAGGGTGCACCAAGCCTTTTTCCCTAGAGGGTTGTTATTTTTTCATCTGGTTGTTGAGAGGTTACTCAACAACAGCCGCTAGGGATTCTCCGGGAACCACCAAACTTTTAACTACAGTTAATATGTGTGCCTTGGAGGCAACATTTTGAGTGTATTATAACATTCATGTATATTAATAATTGTTGACGACCCTCACTTCCCCCAAAAACGGGATTCGGTTTTTAAATTTAAACATACTCTCAGGGTGGGGGAACAGTAGTTCAATTTCCGGGACTGTCCAGGCAAAACCGGGGCACTGAAGCCTTCTTCCCAAAGTGATGATCATTGTGTGAGAATGTCCCAGCAAGGGACCTAGCAGAAGGATTGTGGGGTGTTGAACAAATCAACAAATTAATTGGAGGCAGTTTGGAGAAAGTAGCACTCCACGCAGACTCTACCTCAGATTGGGCATCCCGGGAAGGTGCTGAAGTCACCCATGCCGAAGGACAGCCCGGCTGCGACATATGCATGTACATTAGCAAAATCAATGTTTTCCTTAGAGAAGCAGTAGAAAGAGTAACCTTATGCAACAGGCGTGACATAAGCTTGCCAAACTACATTGTTTCTGTGCCACTAGCTTCACATCAATAGGCAAGATATGCATGACTCTGGAGAACCCACACACATGATGGCTTTCTCATGCATGGAACTGGGAAACTTGAGAGCTCTCCCGTTGCCTCCTTCTTAACTTGCAACAACTACAGCCTACATGTGTTTACTGATTTAACTTTTAAATTAAAGAGACACTTTTTTCTACCCACCTGCCTGGTCCTGCCTCTGTTGCCTGATTGCTTGGATTATTTCAGACACCCACTGGATCCTCCGTGTTTTGAGTCTGACTCTAGATCTCAACTCAAGAACCCTCAGTCACTCAACATTCCACACCTCATCTGCAAGAATACTCAAGTTTATGAGTAGTGTTTTTGACATCATATTGACTGTCTTGTGGTGAGCAGCAAAAACTGTCAGCATGAGATTCTGATTCGTTGGTGGGTCATTATTGCATCACATGACTTAGAATTGTGTACGGCAGAGTTTCAGCTCTAGTGTGGGCCCTCATTTCAAATATACTGGTTGGCCAGTCAGTGGAGTGTATCTTCTAAAAGACATTCATACCCTGGACACACGCCAAATCCTCCAGTC
The DNA here is from genome assembly GCF_040938575.1 of Ambystoma mexicanum. NCBI lineage: Eukaryota > Metazoa > Chordata > Amphibia > Caudata > Ambystomatidae > Ambystoma > Ambystoma mexicanum. Next base: position 1,043,353,245 of record NC_090935.1, read on the forward strand.
AGGAGCAATATTGCATGCAACCACGTCTCTGCTTAGAGTTGGCGTGTTGGGGAGAGGTTGTTGAGAGGTTTACAAAATGGCATGTTGGTCCATGAATTGGTTTCATGTTTCTCTCGCTACCAACCCGCCCAAGAAAATAATAGGGGTAGGCCCCTTTGGATATCACTTCATATTCACGCACTTTGGGATCACGGCTTAAGGAAGAAATTATCCGGGGGGTTTATAGGGCAATTCTGGAATGGATTTGCCTTCAGTGCACAAAGAATGTAACGCTAATGAACCCAAAATGTTGATTTACAAGTGAATGGGAAACCTGGAAGTGCAGTGGGTTTGCAGCCACCCTTAGTGACTAAAAGGCGTGAGAGCACGGGCAGCAGGGATTGCCCAGTCCCCTACAGAGAGATGGGGTCGGATTTTACTTGAGGGAATTGATCTAGTAACTGCATTACTACCAACATTATTTGAAATAGCTTTTTTTGTATGGTGCTCTCACCTGCAACACCTTGTACTTGATAGACTGCCACGCTTTCTGGTAGTGTGGGCATTACATGACAGTGGATCACCAGAGAGAGAGGGCAGAGCTCTACTCTAGGCCCATCTCTCAGCCACTATCTTTATGTAGTAATGTAAATAGAAATTCGTGACAACTTTGAGATGCTTCAGAACATTTTGAGACACCCTGACAATGTCGAAATCCCCGAAACAATGTGCTTCTGTTGATAACAGCTAGCCCGCAAGAGATCTGATGCCTTAATTTTTCAACAGCAGAACCTTGAATTTTGGGTCTGAGTCTTGTAGTTTCCAATTTACCATTAAGTGTACAAGCCACATGATTAAAAGTGACTCGCTTAAGGGGTCACACCTGACAGCTGGCTAGTTGGCAGATAGGTATATTGATGATGTAAGTGGCAGAGAACAGAGGTCACTCATCACGGTGTAATCAAATATTGATTTCCAATGCATTTGTAATAGAAATTCATGATTCTATTAAAGATACAGAGGCGAAGGATTATGCTTAACTCAACTCTTTACTTCTCGAGCAGCCAGAAATAATTAAAACATTTTAAGCACACTGTCAAATACTACAACATCCATGAAAATATGCGAATTTGAAGTGTGTGTCTCATTGGTTAAAACATGTCACGAGATACAAACAGTCCAATCATGTTCCTCAAGTCCATTATAAACACCATGGCTTCCTTACTTCTTCCTCTTTCTGAAGCTGATCGACAACTTTAAACCTGCTTCCCAACCGGTAAAATGCTTGAACTCCCCAACTCATTCCATCATTCTTCAGGAACCCAAAGGTTTTGCATCTACACCTGTCAAAACAAAATAAACAGTATTACTGAACCAACTATCCCAAGATGAGTGGGCAATCACAGAAAATAATCACATATGAATTGTCATGAATCTTTACATAATCAACACAAAATTCTCAGTCACTTTAAACTATCTTTGCGATTAATATTGTGGGATAATTCTTTGCCTCCATGTCTTTAATAGAATCAGGACTTTCTATTATGAATGTATTGAAAATCTGTATTCTATGTCAAGACTCAGAGGCTCCGATTATGCTCATTTCAAGCTTACTTACTACTAACGCAGCTACCTGATTCACTGGTCTAAAGTAAAGATTCTTGCAAGTCGACTCATTAGACCAGTCTTCCGCTTTTCATAATGTCCTCTAAGTGAACTCCCATTCTGAATGCTGTGGACGCCATGGCCCCTCTAGTGGAATGACCTCATGCACCATTTCACCCATCTCGCTAATGTAGCTAATGATACTGCCCTGAATGGCTTCTTTACCACTATCAATAATTGAGATTCACCTTGTGGCCTATGCTGAGCTGCCACATTTTCATAAACCTTAAGGCATCGGATCGGACATAACCTGGGTTGGTCTGGAAATGCTGTGTATTCTACAGTCTTGATTCCTGTCTTAGTCCTTTCCTCTATATAAAATGTTACCCCCGTAGGAGAAAAACATTTCCTGTCCACTTTCAAAGCTTTGACGTCAGAAACCTTCTCGCAGGATTTAAACATAGCAATGTAGCTAGTTCTGCCGAAAGATCCTTTCTGGATAGGTCTTTGTTATCTGTCCATGACTCAAACACTCAAACATTCACAGAACTACAGTCACGTCCCAAAGACGAGAATATTTAGTAGTTGGAGGTCTCACACTCTTAATCCCTTTCATTAATCTACATATCAAAGGATGCTCACCTACTGTGCTACCCTCGACATATTCATACTTGGCTGAGATCGCCGACCTATAGGTGTTAATTGTTCTGTAAAACTTGCTCTGAGCCGCTTGATCAGCTAAAAAGTTCACCACATGACTATATCTGTTTGAACGGGATGCACTTCCCTTTACATGCACCAATTACACAATTTGTGCCATGCACCTCTGTATGCCTTCTTGGTTCCAGGGGCCCAGGATTCTATAATGAATTCTTGAACCTCTCCCAAAAGGCCAGGTTGGACCAGGCTCTCCCATAATCGCCCACGCTACCAGGCTCAGACTCCCTGTCTGAACTAAAGGATGTCTTTCTCCTGTTGGGTTCAGCAGTATGTCTTCTCTTTGTGGCAGCATAGCTGGTGAATCGTATGACATCTCCAACAGATCCAGAAACCAAGCCCGACCTCCCCAATCAGGTGTCACCAGCATCACTCTCGCTCCCTGTCTTCTGACTTGTGCGAGAGAGTGTTTGTGGTTTCATGGCGAATGGCGGAAACGCATACTCTGCCGTTGGTCCCCAGACCTGGAGGAAAGCATCCGATGTTGATGCTTCTGTGTCTGGCCTCCAACTGTAGAATCGAGAACATTTCCTGTTCAGCTTCGAGGGAAACAGGACAGACAACCTACTAGCCTGGCCAGACCTCTTAACAATATGTCCTCCTTTGACAACATGGTCTTTATCTCTCTCCTGATAGAGATAGAGTTGACTTTCTCTAGAGGTAAGCTGAGAGTGCCCTGTACAGTGTTTAACATAAATCCCAGAAATGTCATCGACTGGGCTGGGTTCATCTCTGATTTCTCCCAATTTACTAGAAATCCCAATTGTTGTAACAAGTCTGTCATGCTCTTCAGCTGCTCTGAAAGCAACTCTCTGTCCTGACCAATAATGGATATATCGTCCAGGTATATGATCAGTGTGAAACCTTGCTGCCTGGCTTCATCAGCTTTGTAAAGCACCACAGCGCTGATGCTAGGCCGAATGTGCGGCATGAAAACTCCCATCTCTGACCGTTCCAAAAGAATTGAAGAAATTTACATTGGCTCTGGTGTATGGGGGCCGTCAGGTATGCGCCTCTGAGGTCTATCCGAGGGAGCCATTGCCCTTTCTGGAGTATGTCCCTCAGTAGATGGATGCCCTCTATCTTGTAATGTCTGTATACTAGAAATGTATTCAGTGTTCTGAGGTTGATTACTGGCCTGATCTTGTGCTTGCCTTTCACCAAGAACATGTTGCTTACAATACCTCCTTGTTCTCTGACAACTGGTCTGATGGCTTTCTTTAGCCGCAACTTCTCTATCTCGCCATCTAGCAACAAATTGTCTTCCTTGTTGAGCCTGATTAGTCTTGGAATGTATTCCTGCACTGGTTCTTGCCAAAATCCTAATAGGAAATCTTCTATTGTCTGTAAAACCCAGGAATCTGAAGATATATCTCTCCACTTTTGTATATTCTGTGACACCTTCCCCCATACCAGAGGGATGAGCGTGTTTTGTGTGTACTTTAGTGATTTTTGATTTCTCAACTGTGGGGTTGTGTTGCTGAATCTTGGTATTGCCTCTTCAGCTCCTGACTCTGCCCCTTCCCCTGGATGGGAAGAATGGGTTGGCTCACCGGTCGTCCTGTTCTCACCAGTAAGTTCTTTCGCCAGATGGTCTGTAGTGAGAGTATCGGCTGTCTGAGCGGCCCCTGCAAGTCCTGTCGAAAACATTCCTCCCGAAGATCTTCTTTAGGGAAGCTGGAGCTTTATCTGGTGTGGCACATGTGCTACCAAACTTCGCCATGTCCTTGATGAATGTTTCCCTGAACAATTTACCCTTGGCAGCCGCTGCTGCTTCAGGTGGGGCTAATTCTCCTAACTTGGAGTTGATCTTCATGAGAATAGAGCGCCTTTGCTCCATTGTAATGGAACTATTCGCACAACCCAAAAGGCAAATTGCCCTCTGCGCCCAGCCTGAGACAACTACTGGGTCGATAGGTTCCTTTCTCTGCTTGGCTTAATCCACCAGCTGCCATATCTTTGTGATTGGCACTATTACATTGAGATGTTTATCCTGGCATGTCTACCAAGAGCGGTCAATGACTTTGTTTATGTCTTTACCATACCTTCCCATGAAGGTCAGCATGCAGTCATCAATCTCTGGGGTCTCAGCCTCCTGTTCCGACAACCTGGATCCGGGGCATAACGCCCTCATCTTGTGTCTCGCCTCTTTGCTCAGTGGTGCCCTTAGCCTTCTCTTTAAATATGCTGTGATATTGTCTGGGGGTTCCCATTCAGAGGACCTCGGATGAATTAATGCGGCTGGGTCAAATTCGGCCTTTTGAGGCTCGTCGTCCGTAGGCTTGCTATTTTTTACTTCAGAATTTTTCTGTATCCACCGACATTGTGCCTTCTGTCTCCTGTGTGCTCCTGTCCTCAGAATTGTTGCTGCTTATGCAGCTCATCTCAGAGCATTCTCCTGAGCTATCTCGGCTGTGTTTGGCCCATGACCTTGCCTTTTTCTTGCCACCCCTTCCCCTGTGTGGCGAACCCATGGGCGTCTGGGTGCTATGTACTCTGCGGGTCTTCTTTCTTCTCCCTTTTTCCCTGCATGCCTCTCTCCTCAACTCTGCCATGCCCTGAGAGAAGGCCACAAGGTCTTCCATAATGCCCCAGCTCTCCCGACTCGGGCCTCCACCGGCACTCATAACACTATGGACAGCCTGGCTCATTCTGATACCACTTATGTGAGAGCCATCAAAATCCTCTTCAGAGTAATCCCTGCTCATGCTGTTTGTCTGTGCCGTCTTTTGCTGCAGAATAGTTGGGCTGCCCCTGTCACTTTATTTTCCTTCGTAGCTATGCAGGTCTGGTAGCAAGTACTTCCCAGTTTAACTTGGAGCTGTGCTCGTCTATAGGGAGCTACTCCTTGGTCTTTGGCCTCTGCAGTGATTACAGTTTCTCCTGGGACTGTGCCCATCACACAACCCCTTTGCTTGCAGGATTAATAACCTGCAGTGTGCCCTGCTACCACCAGGTGGCGCGCCTTGAATGAGGCCTCATAGTTAACCTCTGCTGAGATTTCTCCCGTAGCGAATGCTTCCGCCGAGACAATAATTGCACCAATAATTATTACAATACACTTTTCTCCTTTGAGGAGTATTCTCCCGCATCTTTTCCCTCAGGAGGTTGTACGCGGAAGTAAGGCTCCAGCGCCGGAACCCCTTGGAGTCCCGTCGTGCTCTGAGCGAACATCCGTGTTGTACCGCCTCCTATTGCCTGCTGAGCACCGGAGCTGAGCCCCGTCATGCTCCTCCACTCTCACGGATAAGCTACACCAACGTCACATAGGCGCAGTATTCTAAATGGCTAACGTTCATAGTCATTCTTAACACAATAAACATACCAATCAAAATGTAAAGTACATTGGCTTATCTCAGCTGCTCGAGCAGCAAAGAAAGAGGGAGAAGGAAGGAAGCTAGGGTGTTTATAATGGACTTGAGGAACATGATTGGACTGTTTAGATCACATGAAATGTTTTCACCAACGAGACACACACCTCAAATGTGCATGTTCTCATGGATGTTGTAGTATTTGACAGTGTGCTTGAAATTATTTTAATTGTTTTTGGCTGCTCGACAAGAGTTGAGTTGAGCATAATCCGAGCCTCTGGGTCTTGACATAGAATTGTGTGCACGATCTACATGTAACGTGTGCATCGAAAAGCAATGTATTTAACTATCAGAAGGGAAAACCCACCCTTTCTCTCATACCACTGGCCTTTGATCAATAACCTCTATGAAAGTCACACGTTGTAGCAACACCGAAACTAAATAAAGCACTGCATAACAGCAAAGCCGGCAAGCAAAACCTGCTTCAGGCATTTGGCATTTGGCAAGAATGTGAAATGCATGTGTTGTTCTGTTACCCGGAACATCAGAGTGCTGAGTCTTGCCGGGCTGCCTACCAAAGGCTGCCTGTCAACAAGGCTGCCAGTGCCAACAAAGGCGCCTTCTGGAGTACAGCATATTTCGTTGCTTTGCCCTTTCTGTGCCCAGTCAGGCACTAACTGAGCTGATGGGTTAGTAGAGTTTGAAGTGCCTTCTCGGAAACGGTATGCTTGGGAATTGGATTCTTCTGCTTGTTTTCTTCACTTGCGCAAAGTGTCCCTTGCTTACACCCCCTCAGTGCCTCGAATCTGCCACACCGTCACAACTCCAGAAAAGAAATGGCAGTTCATTGTTTATTTTCTCATATGTGCTGAAGTTTTGTTCTTGGTTTCATACTTGCATGTATAGTTTCTAATCAAATAACAATCACAGTGGCAATGGAGCAAGTGATAGCAAGAGGATGCTGGGAACGTAGGCCTGTAGCAGTCAAAAATGCATGCATTTACTGCTCCCTGATTTGAGAAAACATTTCAGACGTGTGCTAAATTGACCAGTGCAGGCTGTTTCATTAACATAGGCAGTCAGGCATTGTTCACCCCCCACAACATGTCCAACAATGACACTTTAGCTTACTTTGCACAAATAACTGCGGCAAAACCAACTCGACGTATTGTGGTAAAATAAGGCTGCAGTATATTATTACATATTTACAACTATAAACTGCAAAAATACACATTCATGTTTAATAACACAGACGATGGGCAGCACATTTCGTTTGGTCTTCCTCCTCATCAGCACTCCCCTTTAACCTTTATTCTTCTTTGTTCATCTCCAGTCAGCTGTCTTTTTTTCTCATTGTCATCTCTTTACTTAGCATACTTGGGTCTCACTCCCCCAAACTCCCTGAGCCTCCCACTCAGGGCGAATCACATTGACAGGTGCCACTGTTGGGATGCGGGGAGCGCCATTATGCTTTTCTTCTGCTAAGGCTGGAAGCTGACAACCAAATGGGGGTAAACCTCTTTTTCCGACCTTGCCTCCCCATCCGTGTTAGGCTAACAGGGGGCTATTTAGACCTGGTCATTCTAGTCCTTTAGCAGGAGGTTAGTTTTGGAACTGCTGGATCGCCTGATTAACCACCTGCGGCAATACATAAAAACACATTAGACAACCTGAAATAGAAATTATCTTCAGGTGTGGTGGGTGGGAAAAAGTTCTTCAGCAGCAGGGGGTTGCTTGGTGAAAGAGACCTCTCCCCATCTCCCCCTTCTGTTTAAAGGCCCAACTGGCGTCTCTGATGTCTCCTGTTGGAGGTGGGAAGATACCTTCCCCATCCAATCAGATGCTTCCCCAGAAGGGGGGGGGTTCCTCCCTTTCCTGCTCCCAAGCCTCTTTTTACTCTCTTATTTCCACTTCCCCGGGTCACCATATCTGTGACCCCTGCTTCTTGTCTTCTCCACAGGAGAAGGAGGCGGGCGACGGGGGCTTGGCCCCTCTGCTATGTTAAGACTTGTCACCCTTAGCCACCCTCTTTCTGAGGACATGCCATATGCTACCATACGCAGTCGGGTACTGTTCCCCCCAAAAAAAAATCAAACATTTACACTTTAGCTTACTTTGCACAAATAGCTGGGGCTAAACCAACTTGTCTTATTGTGTCAAAACAACGCCACAGTTTATTATTACCTATTTCACAAGCAAAAAGTTCCAAAACACACAATCATTTTTAATAACACAGATGATCTGCAGCACCTTTCATTTGGTATTTCTCTAGCTCAGCACTCCACTTTAACCTTTAATCGCCTTTCTTTATCTCCAGTCATCTCTATCCCACTTAGGGTGAATCACACTGACAGCCACCGCTGTTGGGTTGCAGGGAGCACTAGTATGCTTTGCTTTCTACCAGGCAAGGCTGGAAGATGTCAACCAAATCGGGGGTGCACCACTTTATCCAACCTTGCCGCCCCCTCTGTGTTAGGATAACAGGTTCTATTTGCTCCTGGTCATTCTTGTCTTCCGCCAGGAGGTTATCTTTGGCACTGCTTGATTGCCTGATTATCTACCACAGAAAAAGGGGATTCCACCCCTCTGCGGCCCCCAAAAAAGCATACTTTTAAAATGGTCTCTTAGGGAATCTTCTAAATTCAACAAAAATAGGTCTAACCCAATTTCTGACAGGTGGACACCACCGTTCTCGAAGTAAGCAGGCAAACCTATGTTTATCAGCCCGTAACTAATTGTTGAAAAGCCAGCCCCCCTGCAAAATGTTGCCAGGTTCAATTTCTTTCTGGACCTTTCCTCTGCAGTATGCAATTTTGCCCCTCTTGGGTAGAACCTAGATATTATCTCGGACCGAATCAATTTGCAAGCCCCCCCAGTTCATTGCTCAAGGACCAAAATGTGAGGTGCAATTCCTTCAGCAGTTGACCCCTTCCCATATGAGCCAGGTAATTCTCAGCTAGATGAATAACCACCATGTTATCAGGGTTGTCCTTCTCAGTTAACCTCTTCATCATGCTTTTAAGTTCACCCCATCTCATCGCTCGCTTACCAAACAATCCAATGTAGGTCTTCTCGAAGGCCCACTTTCTTTCAATCTTCCTGAAGTTTACCCATTTGGCTGCTCTCACTACGAATGAGTGACCAATCACCCATACAATTGTCTTGAAACTCTTAGTGTCCTCTACCACAGGGGGAGAAAAATATATAACCATCATTGGCATTCCCTACATCCTTTCATTCCTAATGTACTTCTTGTAGGCACACGATCTCCACTGCCCAATATCCTTAATTCCTTGAGGGCTCGCCCCTGCTGCCATGGTGGTTGCCCCTATTCTGAGTGAGTGGATGCTGGAATGTTTTTGGTCCCTACCTAGCCTTCTCAATAATATGCCCATCACTGCCCTCTGAATTGGAAACCCATTAACGTTAACCAGTTCTCGTGGAGCAACACATTTTAGCACCCTTAGTTCGGATTACCATAAAAATCTGGGCAGCAGCTGCCATCTCTTATGGACTGCTGCTGGACCCATTGCCATTTACCTACCTGATCCGTCTTTGACCTTCTCAGCAATACCCTGACCTCCTTTCCTTGTGTCGCCATATCGGCCTCCCTCAAGATCCCTTGGACATCACCAGCCTTGTTGGATGCAGCAATTTCACTAACTCTGAAGGCCCCAAAGCATGTTAACGAACCTGTTCTGAAGAGTTTCATTTTGTATTCGCCTGCACATATATTTTCAATCTTGCCCAACATTTCTGTCAGGTCTTAGAATGTAATGGGGTGCCTGTGATCTGGCTCTCTGCATTCCAGCCTCCCCCAGCCTTTCATAGATGCCCTTATAACTTCCTTTTTTGTCGGGTCCTTGACTCCTCTACCTGCTGAAAAATGCTACTGCTGTCAAACTCGTTGCTGCCTATGCCCTTCTCTTCTTGGCAGTGTAGGCCTTTTCTATGGCACGACGTCCTTTCATCGACACCCATTTTTTCAACAGGTGTTTTTACAAAATGATTTTGCTGAAAAAACGAATTGAATTTGTTTTTGGGGGTGGGAAAGGGCATATAAATGGTTGGGGGTGTCGTAAATAACAAGAAATAGGTAGTGGAGGGGGGATTGAGGGGTATCAGGGTCGGATTGGCCCCTGGGCCTTTCGGCTTGGGGCCGGGCCGAAATCGTCCCTGGAGAGTGTGGCCGGTTTCTGGCCATGCCTGGACCGGTTTGAAAAAAGAAATTGATAAAAATATATCTTTTTTTCTACTTTATGTTTTTCAAAAAGCCTTTCATCTTTCTTAGGTCGATACATGAGTAGCAACACAGGTTGGGTAATATTGACTGCATATTTGTTCTATTATAAAAAATAGTTTAAGTGTAAGTGCTATACAATAAATGAAAGGTTGTGTTTCATCGCTTCCGGGGATGTCACTTCGGGGTGGGCTCAAATTACATCACTTCCGGTGGTGTCATCAGAGGTCAAGTGTCGTGAGGCGAGGGGTGGGCCACTTTTCTTTGGGAGACCGGGCCTATTTCTTGTCCCAGTCCGACCCTGAGGGGTATCCCCCCTAACGTAATGTTAAAAATAATTCTGATTAGTTTTTTCGACAAATTTTCTTTCTGTAAAAAACACCTGTAAAAATAAAATGGTGTCAATGAAATGACATAGAACCCTTTTCTATTAACTCTATAATGTCCAGTTCTTGAATTGCTCCCCTAGGCTTCATTATTGACATGATGTTGTCGTAATGACTCTTGTAATGTTGCAACATACCTGGGCCCAACGAGTTCTCCATGAGTGTCCCTGGAACACCTTCACTATCCCCCAGAGCCACTCCAGCATTACTGTCATCTCCTTCTCTACCCCTGGTGAGAGCTGCGGGAATCTCCGACACTGTAAATGAAACATGGCTTGTGCTATACTGTTCTGTACACCTGGTTTATTTATGGCCTTAACTTCTGTGTGCAGGCTCGGCCAGGTGTGGGTCAAAAAATGTATGAAAGCAAGTACAATCAGGCAATTCGCAGCACCATTATTCACAACCTGTACCACCGCTTGGTTATCACACCAAAGTGTGATGTTCTTGTTTGCCAACCTCTCTCACCAGATACAAAAACGAAATCCAATGGGAAACAGTTCTAAGAATGTTATGTTTCTCGTTAGGTTCTGTTCTTTCTATGCCACCAGCCACAAGCTAGCACACCTGCTTCCTGCTAAAAAGGCTCCAAATCCCAAACCTCCCGAGGCATCTGTGAAAAGCTCAAACATTTTGCTAGACTGCCATGGATCCCTCCATACTGAAACTCCATTAAAGGATTCAAGGAAGGTTTCCCAGCCCTGCAGATCTCTTTTCACTGCTGTCCCCAAACAGACGCAGTGATGCGCCTCCGTCAGCCCCATAGTTTTCCAGGCAAGCCTTCTAGCAAATACTCTCCCAGCTGCGATGACCCACCCTGCAAAGTTAAGTTGTCCCATCAATTCCTGCAGCTCTTCTCTTTTCTTCTCCTTTCCTGCCCTGCCTTCTTAAATTACTCCACTTTCTCTGCGGGGAGCCTTCAGTTACCTTCCATTCAGTCCATTTAAATTCAAGAAATGTCAATTTTGTTGTTGGCCTAACATTTTTTTCCTAAGCTAGTGGGGCCCCCAGCTACTTTGCCACTTTCTCGAATGTACTTTATTCTGCCTCGCATCCTTTCTCTCCTTCCTTTCGTTCAAAAAGAAAGTCATCTCTGTAGTGCGCCACTTTTGCCGCTGGATACCGTTTTTTCACAGCCCACTCTACGAAGATGCTAAATAGCTCAAAATAGCAGCAAGAGACTGCACAGCACATATGCATGTACTTATCAAAGTACAGATGTCCTTGAAAATGGAGACCCAGTAACCTGAGGTTCTCTGGATGGACTGGCAATAGGCGAAATGCGGATTCAAAGTCCACTTTTGCCAACAGAGCTCCTCTGCCCGCTTTCTTCACCAGGTGCAGTGCCTCGTAAAAGGATGTATATCCAAATGAACACTGCTGTGGTTCTATCCCACCATTACTAACGCTCCCCTGGGGTATGGCAAATGGTTGATCCACCTATATTGACCTTCTTCTTTCTTTGGTACCACCGCCAGGGGAGAAACCACAAATTCCTCAAATGGTGCTGCTTTAAATGGCCCCTCTATTCTGCCCAGCATTTTCGCTTTTTGAATCTTTTGTTCCACAATATCTGGTTTGTTGATTGCTGATTTCAAGTACCTGCGGATCAACCCGCTAAAAAGCTGTAGTTTGGTATGTTAAATCCATCTGAGAAGAAGCCCTTTATGAGTGTCTCAGATGTTGTTTTGTTATGATATGCAGTAAGATGTTGCCACAATATTTCTAGCTTGATCAGGGCTGGAGCTTTTTGAATTTCCCTAAGTTCCTCCATCTTTCTGTTTTGCTTGTTCTCTGTGCTTTGGGACATGCTTCTCTTTGTTACCACACCGGGCGGAGTATGGTCTCTGCCACATTTGCTGCACGTGTGCTTGAACTTGCAATTGACTCCCCAAGTGCATTTCCCTTTCCCGAACCTCCAGCCGGTGGTGCTTTTGCCTGATTCATAACTTCTGGACCAGCCACACCTTATATTAACTCCTACCCCACCAACTTGAGTACTGCCTCTGAAATGGCCGCTGCTCATAACCTTTGTTGCCCATGTGCCCATTCCTGTAAATCATTTTATGAATGCACCCTGAAACGTCTTTGTCATCCCAATTCGTGCTAGGATACATTTGCATCTTGAGCCTGAAGCGTATTTCATATTTAAGCCATGCATCTCCCCCATACTCTCCATAAGCTTTGCTAATGTGCAGCTCGTATGTTATCAATGCAGTGGAGTCCCCTGGATACTTTTCCACCATTATGGAGGTATACCTCCTGAATGCATGATGCCAATTCATTATGTTCCTCTCCATTCATACTCTCTCCTTGCCTTCCCACCTATCATCATCCTTCTTAGCTGTCTTTACTATATCTAACCCAATCTGCTCCAGCTCTAGCAAGGTGAATATTTCAATGAAACCTTTACTCCATACCTTCTATTTGATTTGACAGGCACATGCCATACTAGGCTTGCTGTTCTCATAGTCATTGGTGTACACCTTGGGTTCCTTCTGACCCCTACTGCTGAATCCAAATTGTCCCCTTGCTCGTCTGCTACCTGATTATCCCTCCTCTCAAGCCCGCAGCACACCTGCGGAATCCTACTTTTAATGGACAGATGCTTCCCTTCTTTCTTGGTCTAGACTGCTTGCTACCGGAGCTATGCTCTTAGCTTGCTGCAGACTACTTGCTGCTTTTATATCTTGTGCTTGCACGTACCTAGCAGGTGCTCCTGCATCATTGTTTTTGAAACCACCACTTTTTCACTCAGCATTATGTTGGTTTTCCTCCCCCTCTCCCCCGGTGCCTGCCTGTAAACCATAGATGTTTCTGCAGTAATTTATATTGCCAACATGCAATTTATCATGCAAACTTTGCAGCACTTTTTCAACATGTAGTTCAACCAATTTATTAATTCTGTCACCTAATTCATCAGTCTCTGCCGCCACCATTGAGGCCATTAGCAGATTCTTTCCTCTAGCCCTCATCTGCTGCCTCTGCTTCGGCATTTCCCTCTCACCATTTGCTTCTGACACCTTCACGAATTACTTCCTCACTCTTTGAGGCCGATTGGATTCTGAATGCTCTTCTAATTCAATGTATTTTTTTTTAAGAGCTGCCTCTAATCTGTCGGCGCCTCTGAAAATTCTCCCATGATCTCGCTCTTATTTTTCATTCATCGGCTGCGAACACCCTCTTGTCGATGGACTCACTTCATCTTTCTCTGCCCGCTGTGGCTCTGTATCTGGGATGCAATCTTCCTCTTCTGCATCTTGCAGCACCAATATTTCATCCTGCTCCATCTCTTCTTTCACTGTGACTTGGGTTATGAGCCAGTCAACACCTTTCTCTTTAGTGGCTGCTCTAATCTTCCTCAACAAATTGGCCATCTTGTCTGCTTTCTCCATGCTCATTGGCCCTGGGACCTCCTTGGGCCACTTTGCCCAACACAACTTCTCTTGTCCCCTTCTTTCTATGTGTTTTATAATGTTTATCAAATTCAACTTCTCCTGTCCCCTTCTTTCTTGGTATTTTATAATGTAAGCCCTCTTTAATTGTTTATTTAGATTGGTTGTCTTCAAGTTACTGATCAGGCCCACAACACGTCATCCCTTCTCCTGTTCATAAGCAGCATTGCACATTGCCCCAGCAGATTTACCTCGCTGCTGCTCACTTGCATATTGGCACACATAGGTTTGCATCTTGTCACTTCAAATTGTACTGAGATTAATGCCTTGAGTGCCCCCATTCTTGCTGCCAGGTGCCGCTTTCCAATCACCTCCAGATTATTGCCCCATGGCACCTTTCACATTCCCCAAAATATTAACTCTGGCCACTTTACATTGCCTTCATTGGCTCTTACTTATTACCCTGAGTAGATTATCCTGTCCTACTCTTGTCTTTAAGATTGCCCCCAGAAAATGGTCCCATGGCACATTGCCCAGAGAAGATTTATTAATTTCTGCCTCCAAAAGATTGCCCTTTGCACCTTCTTCTTTCCCATATGCATGTACGCATGGGATTTATAAATTGCAAACATAAATTATAGGCATCATAGTTCTCTCCATAGAGGAATGCCCAAGGGGTTACTCATAGGGAAAAGGGGTAGTAGAGGAGCTCTAATGGGTTGTGAGGTAAGGGTAGAGGACGACATCCAGAGGGTGAGAAATGAGAATGAAAAGAGTCATCATCAATCAGCAAGATGTTCTTTCAAGAGTCAGGTCTGCAGGTCCTTGGCGGTGTTTAAGATAGAGGGGCATGTCTTATCTGTACTGGGATCTTGCTTCCCAGAATATTTTCTCATTCCACTGACTCCTTTCAAATTGCCCGTGGAAGATTGCCATTTTCCTTGCCACATTTCCTCCACCACAAAAATGTTCACATTAAGCCCAACCTCAACGCAACACACACAACACACACACGTGCGTGAGAACACACACAAATGCTCTCTCTACCTGGCACGCATGGAGTTACCTGATCTTCATTACTTCCCATCCAAATGTTGTGTAATTTGTGTTCTCTTAAAACACATGCACAGACACACACATTCCATGCGCTTAGCCATCCACATGTGCTCATGCACAATAAGTCGCTCTCTCGAAATATTACACACACACGTACACACTCACACACCCACACACAAATAACTTCATACACACATATTTGCATGCAAAAACAATGAGGATTTCAGTCAATTTCCTTAACACAGATCCGTCGTTGTCCTCCCTGTGGCACTGCTTCTATGCCCTTTATATTTGCAGAGGTACGAGCAGGAATCTAAAGAAAGTAAGAGAACATGTCAATCACCTCACTGCCTGTCCTTGCCTCTGCACTGCGTCAACAGAGCCTCGTTGAGCATTCATAGAGCTCTTAAAACAAGGTGCTCTTGAGGAATCCTGTGACCATCCAGTCCAGCACCACCTTGTGTATGCAGAAAAGGACATTCTGCATTGCACCCATGGGTGCCCGATAAGCCTTTTTCCCACCACATATGTCCTAATTGGCACACACAGCCGTAGACTAGACATAGATTGTTAGGTGACCCGGTTGTTGGAAAGCAGAGTTTAGAGGCTCACCGACATTCACTACTGCTGTGAGGCATAACAGTGACCACAAAAGTGATGGGTGGAAAGTTTCGAATGAATCTGAACCACTGACAATTGCTCTGGGCAACCTTCTACACCACCGTTTTTTAGCCCGTCTGCGCCATTGTAAAAGGGGTCCAGCCATGTGCAAATCAGTAAGCTGCCGCCACCAATGGTAGCAGCCCAACCCGAACTGCTAGGCCAGGTCCGCTCTGCACAGACAACCAAGCAACCCCAGACATGTTTCGGCCTTGAGGCATAGCAGCCTATGTTGCTTTAGTGCTCTCATATTTCCCACTGAAGGTCATTTCATGGTCTTCCCCTATATTGACGGGCCATGTTAGCTACTCTTGTGTTGAGGTTACAACTTAAAATTGTCCAGTGTCATTTTAAATATGTGTGCCAAAAATCTTGCACTTCACTTGAACTGGCCAATTAAGAATACTATTTGAAAATGGACTCATATAAACCATTCATAGAGGACTCCAGATATCTGAGGATGCAACCACTCTGGTAAGCAAAGAACCAATGAAATGACGGGCCATGGTAGCTACTCTTGTGTTGAGGTTACAACTTAAAATTGTCCAGTGTCATTTTAAATATGTGTGCCAAAAATCTTGCACTTCACTTGAACTGGCCAATTAAGAATACTATTTGAAAATGGACTCATATAAACCATTCATAGAGGACTCCAGATATCTGAGGATGCAACCACTCTGGTAAGCAAAGAACCAATGAAACAGGATTGCTGCAGACATGCCTACTTTACATACAAATATTGCATTGCAGGAGACAAACATAATAATAATGAATTTGAAATCTGTCCACCGACTCCCACTTACCTTTTTGCTCCCGAAGCGGGGCTCGCGGCCGCAGCTGCTGCTGCTCCCGACCCCACTCCGCCTGCCATGGAAATGAAAGAGGGGTTCAATACGGTGCCCCACCTTCCTATTCGATGGCGGCCATGTTGGTAGAGTATTTTCTCTCTGTGAATACATGGAAAGAAAATGCTTTCCTTTTTTCTTTTTAACCTTTTAACACCATGAGCACCAGCGTAGCATGATACACGGGTGATAATGGCGATATGCCCCCTCACTGGTTGGGCCTATCCTGTGGGTAATGGCTGCCACCCTCGTTAAGGGACCATCTCTGCGCTTGGACCCTTAACTTGGGTGGCGGTCGTTAGTCACAGGGTGTGCCCGCCACCTCGGGGCATATCGCCTCAACAACATGCACTGTAAAATCTATCCTAAACAGATAAAACAAAATGCCCTCTTAGTTCCAATTCTCATCTTTTATGACACAAACTCTTTCATTACAGTATAATAATAATAATAATAATTATTATTATTATTATATTTATTGAGCTCGGACCTAGCTTCGAGAATCAACGTATCGCTTTACAGAGCTATACACCAATGCAGATACCGAACAGAGCGCTTTACAGAGGTGTACAATATTACAGATGCTTAACGGACCACTTTTCAGTGTTAACAACAGAAAAGATATACAGCTGGGGTAGGATACAGAGGGGCACAGAGGAGGGGTACAGCTGTACTGGGTAGCGGGGAGGTGAGGGGCGTGCGCCAACTAGCGACTTAGGTGTTGTGAGGGGAAGCATGATGGCCTAGGTGTTAAGGAGGAGAGACTTCTTGAAGAGGTGGGTCTTGAGTTGTTTTCTGAATTATAGGAGCATTTGGATGAGTCTGATGTCGATAGGGAGTAGATTCCATAGTCTTGGGGCATAGGCAGAGAAGGCTTCTCTACTGGTCCTTTCCTTTTTGCAGCTGTAAATTTCAAGCCTGCATGTGTCCTGGCTTCTGGTGGTATGCTGTCCGCCGTAGCTGCAGAGTTTCTCAGCGATGTAGCTGGGTGACTGGAGGGCGACTGTCTTATAGATGATGCAGCAAGATTTGAAGGTGATTCATATATTAATTAGCCGGTCAAGTGGCACAGTGAGTAGAGCGCTCGCTTTGACATCCGTGCAGAACTTGCGAACGCAGGTTCGAATCCTGGCAGGCCAAACTCAGCCTTTCATCCTTCCGAGGTCGATAAATGAGCACCACACACCGTGGGTAATAATAAGCAACGCTCGAGGGTTTGTAGCGCTATATAAATGCAAAATTATTATTTATTATTATTCATGCATGCCGTGGGAGCCAGTGAAAGTCGATGAGGGCCGGGGTGATGTGGTTATATCTGCGTAGACCCTTGATGAGGGTGCGGCCATGTGTAGGACACTTCTCAGGGCACAAGGGAGGGTGACGGGAGTCCTTCAAGGAGTTCATTGCTCCCGTCCAGGTAGGATAGGACCAGTTCTTGAACAGTGGTTTTCAAGCTGTCCAGAGGGAGGAAGGGCTTGGATTTCTGTAGGAGGGAGAGCTGATACCAAGTTGACTCGGTTTTCCTAACGGTGTGTGTCTTAAAGCAGAGGTGTTTATTAATGTAGAACCCAAGGGACATGGCACAGGAAGTGAGCTTGTCTGTGAAGCCCTCAGAGTTCATGGTTTATAGCCAGTTCTGTACGTATGGGTGTTTGATGTTGTTGGTGAGGAGTAGGAATTCAGTCTGGAGGGGTTGAGCTTCAAGCATGCACTGGACATCCAACACTGGATTAGCGAGAGGCAGGTTTGGCATATGGATGTCCTTGATGGAGACAAGCTTGAGGTATGTCTGTGTGTCGTCAGCGTATTGGTCGATGTGCATGTTATGTGTGGCTAGCAGGGTTCCCAGCGGCTCCATGAATAGACTGAAGATCACGGGGATCAGATATTTAAACAAATGCCTATCTTAATTGGCTTGGTGTATACGTTTCAGTCCCTTAAATGTTATGCTTCATACTTTATCAGTGAACAATAGGAACAGTGCTCTGACTGGCTTAGGGGAAGTCAATAGCATTTTCCATGTGCTAATAAGAATTATTTCAGAACAAACAATTGCCTCGAAATGTGATGCTTCTTTTCTTTTCATGATCATTTTGCCCTAAACGACCTGACTGCTTTGACGTTAGAAAATGTGTAACATTTCTGCGGAAAGCAATGTGCTAAATTGTTCAAAAGTGTGTGTTAGTCATGTTTAACTTTATTATTATTTCGATCCACATTTAACTCTACAGGAAAACTGAGCATTTGACACTTTTTTTTATTGAGCTAAAACCTCCTTTACCCTATAATGGCAGTCTATGGCTATTAAGCTTGAGTTATCAGAGCTGAAAAACGAACAGAAAATATTAAGCAGGTGCACTGTGTAATTGTTCATGTACCACCTGATGAAACCAACCCAATCACTTGAAACTATGCAGTTTCAAGTTTATCATGCTTACACATTTTGTGACATTTGTTTTGGTGAGGTCTAGAGTCAGATGGCAGACATTAAAATCACAAAAGGTAAAAAGCATAGTGTCTAAGCGCTTTTTCTGTCCAGTGGCTGCAGGACAGCACTTCCATAATAATTCATACATGAGAATAAACTGATGATTTTAAAGAATTGGCAGGACAGTGACACACTCTACGATTTGTCTTGTTCCACCAAAACAGCACTTGGTCACTAGAAATTTGATAGCAGAGCATTTGTAACCGTTCAAAACCAGCATACCCATTGGTCTGAGGCCTGACTGGTACTCAGCATCTGAGTGACCCTCTAGTCTTGGTGTTTCAAAAGATCCACTTGCACGATCATATCACATCTCGGGGTAGGCAACAATTGGTTACATCAGTTATGGACATTTCAATACCACATAAATGCATTGGTGCCAAATGCACACAATGCAAATGCACACAATTCGCCCGGATGCCTTTGGGATTGGCTCGCTATCTAAATACAATACAATACAAAAAAGCCAACAAAGGGGGCCAGCAAGAAACCCACGTGCTCCCATCACACTCTACATGACTCTTTCACATTGTGGTTCTTGATTTAGCCTTTTCTCGCCTTGAAATGAACATCCAAGAAGGATTTAACCACTGTTTGATCTTTCCAGATTAATGGCTAATTTAGTAACTCAAGGGTGGAAGTTGCTCACTTGAGTTTTTAATTGTAAAAGCCATTTTCACGGACCTAAAAATCACATTAATAGTATTGGTGGAAATGTTTTAAAAAGAAAATCTTTACTAATTGCATTAAAAGAAAAGAAACACATTTTTCATTGTATATGGGAAGCCTTTAAGACTTTAAAATGTATTCTCTTTAAAGATACTTCCAAAGGAATTAATTGCATAATGTAGGTCGATGTAGCAGTCTCAGGTAATATTATCCCCATATATATGGTCGCCGTATATAATATCGCCGGGAAAAGGTCATGGCAATAT
The DNA here is from genome assembly GCF_040938575.1 of Ambystoma mexicanum. Classification (NCBI taxonomy): domain Eukaryota; kingdom Metazoa; phylum Chordata; class Amphibia; order Caudata; family Ambystomatidae; genus Ambystoma; species Ambystoma mexicanum. The sequence goes on from NC_090935.1 coordinate 1,043,372,862, forward strand.
TATATGGGTGACCACATATATAGGAACAGGGGCAGCAAAAAAAACAAAAAAAAAATAAAAACCTAAGAAAAAAAGGTTTTAGGGGTTGCGGGGGTGTACCCCGCATGTTCCATGCAATAATGTCCCCACAAAAAACGGCCATTTTTCGGCGACATTTTTGCATGGCGATATTTTTGAGGGGACATTATTACAAGGAAACGATGTAGCTCGCTAAGCATTCACAAATCTGAACTTTGAGGTTGTTTTGGTATTTTGCCTTATTTTATGTTATGAGAAGAAACATACTTCTGAAAAAGATCACAAGGGCAATACCACATTAGGATTTTGAAATCATTATTATTATTATAATTATTATTAATATTATTAATATCATTATTATATTATTTATTGAGTATGGACTTAGCTCCAGGAAGCAACTGAGTGCTTTACAAGTCAGAGAGGGAAGCAGATCACAAGGGATCAATATCAGAGTGCAGGGAGCTAAGAATGGAGCCGGGTGAGGGCGTGATATTTGGTAGCAAAGGATCTACAAGACACCCGGAGAGCAAACCGCAGGGAAGAGCAGATCACCTAGTCTCGGGTTGGGTGGAAAGTGGAGTGGGTGTGGATATACTTGTGGATATACTTGCTAAACAGGAGCCATGCAATGGTATCGCCTTTCCTAATAAACTAATATGCAGTCCTATCTGGTGGGTGCAATTTGAATAAAATATAGTATACACACATAATCCAACACAGCGCTGAAAATGATAGATGGAAAGACCACCTTTAGCATGGATAGGAGTATGGCACATTTTGGACCAGTGCTAAATAGTAGCCATTTCACCCTCTGCTATGAGACTATTACTTTCACACAAACCAAACCGCTGATGTGCAAACATAGCTCCACACATTATAAGAAATGCTTAAAACCAACAACTTACACAATTCCTGTTGACTCTTTAAAATGGGCAAAATCAAAACCTTACACAAAAAATAATAATTCTTTGATAAAAAAAGGGTCACATGTGCGGTGCCCACTCAGCTCTGGTGAAAGATAACTTCAATATTCTGCTTCTCCTTACATCTGGGGTCGCCAGACTAAGGGCCTGCAGATTTCTACACGGTCTTTAGCTCCTGGCAGTTTACTTGCTAGATAAGAAGGTTGGTCGAAATCAAAGTCTTCCTAAACCATACCACTGTGTTAAAATGCCTGTCCCCTAATTTAGGAGCCAGTGGAGTGAATGAAAATGTGGTGTGATGTGTTCGAACTGTTCTATGCCATTTTCCCGTTTTCTGAAGTTCGCATATCAAAAAGATCGATTTATTTCGGTCGATTTTGTGCAGCCCTCAGAAAACAGGAAAGGGACGTCACTGCTGTTTTGGTTTAGTATTCGTGTGGGTTTCATACCCCACCCCCAAAAGCCCCCCTCTGCTCCCTGCTGCTCCCACAAACCCCTCCTCCACATACACACGTTTTGTCACAGTCACGTGCACACACAAGCACTCACACACACGCTCACACACACAGACACTTACCTCCGACTCCCACAGCTCGTCCTCTCAGTCTCGCCGTGCCTGTCAGCCCCTGCGTGCACTTGTATGCAGCGCAGGGGCTGACAGTTCTATTTAGAAAGTCTGCTCCGTGAAGTCACATAGCGGCCTTTCTAAATCGATCTTTTTCTGGTTCGTTTTTTTCACCTAATACCTTTTGACAGTGTGGACACATAACACAAGGTGTGCAATTGAGCATAGTACAACCTTTAGTAGGGACATTGAGAACCTGGGGACCCTCACCAATCGGATATCATGCTAATGAGATGCAATCTGACAAGATGCTGGACAACTGTTCTGAAATCATCACAAGAACGTGCTAGAACATCTTCCTCAACAAGATAGGCGGGAGAATGCCACAAAGGAAACAAGGCCCATATGCAGGCCTGCATATATTGGGGGGAGTCCAACATATATCCCAGAGTCTGTCATGTGGAATCAGCTCTGGGGCGCTGGGTGCCTAATGAGTGTTACTCACTTGACTCCGCCCTGCAGAGCACCTGTATGTTTCGCAGCTGGGGATCAATCACCCACATCCCTAGGTGGCAAGTACAGATGCCCTTGATGCCAATGCCAAACCTGATTGAGAGAACATGTGTTTGTGAAAAACGAAGCCAACATGCTAGAAGGTACAGGCACTTCCTTTAATAATTTGATGAATCGCAAATGGCTTTTAGAAATATCCGGCGTAAAACTCCTGGACATGGTTGACTTGTTGTAGAACTCGTCATTCTGTTGCAGGCACAAGTGTACACAAGTGTTCCAGAGCGCGACAAGGCAAGGGAGGGGAACAGGGGAGAACAAAACAGCGATCTTACTCGGCCCAGTGACATTGAGAACGCGCAAGTCCATGGGAGAGGGGGGAGGGGAAAAGTGCATGGAAGGGGGGAGAAGTGGAAAGGGCGAAGCAGAGGAGAAACAGATAACTAACAATACATAAATAAAAAAGGGAACAAACAGTGGTAGTGCAGCCAGCAATTTGGAAGTGCTAGGTTTAAGGCAGCAGACAGGGTAGGTCTGATAAGTGCAGGAATGAGGACCACATGAGGACCAGCTTTCAACAGACACTACTCTCTCTCTGCCTAATGCCTCTTCGCCATTCAAATGAAACCTCTAAGGGAAGCCACTTTATCGAGCCCTTGAGAATCCTGGCGTACAGTGCAATAACTCATAGAGGAACCATTTAAACATAGATCCTCTATGTCAGCATCATGTTAGTGTTCATCACAAGGTCAATTGCTGAAAACTAACATGTATGATTTAAGCCCTATGTGCAATAATCCATGCACACGATTTAGGGATTTGATTACTAATATGAGCATTTGAAGGTTTCTTTGGGTGTGGGGGGCATTACAATTCGTGAAAAAGCACATGGGTAAAGAAGTAGCCATCGACCTTACTTAAAATATAAATACTGCACATATTGGAAATGAACCAAATATGACAATCATCAACTTCATTTGTTGGAAGTTACTTACCAGGCTCTGGGGTCCCGAAGAGGGACAATAAGCATGACCCCAGCTGCACAGGAATCACATGCAGGGCATTGCAACCCTTCTTGCTGCTGACATAAGACCTGCTATAGATACATCCATCTTCTTGTCAACTAGCTTCCCAAATGGTGTCCCTTTCTGCTGCCAGGGCATTGTAGTCATTCCTCCAATCAGGCTCGAAGGGGAGGGCCGCAAGTGGGAGAGCCATATGGACGAGCCTCAATGAGAGATCTCCCCTCAAAACACTGTTATTGAATGGTCCAGAGAGAAAAATAAGTTTGTCTTCCCAAAGAAAGGTTTCTACCAGAAACCCTGCTTTCGGAGTTTGTGGACATATCATTTCACTCTGTAATTGGACTGCCGCCCACCATGGAGTGTAACAGATGTTTATTGGGCCTGAGGTGCTTGCCTTCAGTGCTGGTCATTGGGCCGGCTCTCGGCGGATCTGAGATCCGGCGCCAGATGTGTAGCCGGATCTTGGGATCCGGCCAGAGTCAGCCGAAGAAAGAAAACAGCCCGCCACGGCAGCATTGCCTTTTACCGCCGGCTTTGACACTGCTGTTTAATGCACAATGCTCGCTACATGTACAACCGATTCCTTTCATGTGTACATGTAGCGAGCATTGTGCATTACACACCAGTGCCAAAGCCGGTGGTAAAAGGCAATGCTGCCGTCACAGGCACCTTTTTATTTTTTATTTTAAGTATTGCTGGATGTCCACTACGAGCCCCGCCACTTCTAGACCACGCTCCCTGCGCACCGCCCACTACCCCAACTCCTCCCCCACCCCGGCCCTTGTGTTGTGGCATCCCCTGCCACATTTTTTCAATTTCCACCACCGCTTGCCCTCAATCATTTCTGTGATTTCTGTGGCTGCTGGCCGCTTAAGGAGTGATGATAATGAGTGACATGGCGGGCAGCATGAGTCTAGGCAGGAGATACAAATGAGTGCTGTTGGCCATACCCATAATAGCATTGTGGCGTGTCGGTGATAATTGGCTACAGGAGTGACACATGCACAGTGAACTGGCCCAACCATCTACCAGCAATAGGAAAACACCACCCACCACAGCACGGAGACAAATGGCCGACTTCGCAGGCACGTGTTTTATATACAGTGCAATCAAATACCAACATGTGTGCAACTATTTGCCACATTTAAAAAAAAAAAACATAGTTCAACACAGCTAATTCATCTGTTAGGTATATTGGTGTATCCCGTTACATCTCATTAGCATCTTAAACAGGGCTCTTGTGCAGTGCTGGTCATTGGGCCGGCTCTCGGCGGATCCGAGATCCGACACCAGATGTGTAGCCGGATCTCGGGATCCGGCCAGAGTCAACGCCCAAGCCCCTGAACCGCGCTGGAAAAAAGAAAGAAGAAAAAAAAAAGCGTCAGCGCCGGCAGCATTGCCGTTTACCGCAGCTCTGGCACTGATGTGTAATGCACAATGCTCACTACATGTACAACTGAAAGGAATCAGTTCTACATGTAGCGAGCATTGTGCTTTACATGCCAGAGCCGCGTAAAAGGCAATGCTGCCCTCGCGGGCGTTTTTTTTTTTGGCACAACAAAATGAGCCAGGGCTCATCAAGGGGGCCTGGCCTAACTGAGGGCGTCCTGCTGGCCCATTAGGCCACGCCCCCCTGAAGAGCCCCGGCTCAATGGGCTACTGGCACCCCTGTCAGGCAGCCTTTTGTAGTGATCAACACCCTCTCCCGAGGGGAGAGGGTGTTGATCTCTGCATTTATTTTCTATTGGGTTGCCTGGCAGGGGACAGCGCCTCGCCTATTCAGCCTTAATGGTGGTGCTTCCCCTCGGCAGCTGGGGAGGGGCAGCGTCGCCATTAAGGCTGAAGGGGTGAGGCTGCTGGAAGCTGAGGCCGTTTTCCTGAAGACTGAAACTCACGGTGTTGCCAGGTCCGCTTATTATAAGCGACTTTGGGCTTGTTTTTGCCCAAAGTCGCTTATAATATTTGGAGGTCGCTTGTCGCGGTTTTGGTCCGCTTGTTGGACCGTCTGTGCGCGTGTAATTGGGCTTGTTTATATTGCTGTTAAGCCCATTACACGTCGCACAGAGCGTCCTGCACTGGGCTGCTGGCAGCATTTGAAGGCAATTGCTGCTTTGTCTTGCTCTCGGGTGCGAACTGTATTTTGAATATGCTTAAGTGTTTGGCACTGATGGGATCGTTACTTGCCCACCAGGTGGCCCATCAATGCCAAATGCCTAAACATATGCAAAAAAAACGCACTTTAAAAGTTTTGTCATGCAGGCAGACACACTGACATGTAAAGATGTAAAGAAGGGGATTGGTTTAGTTTAGCAAGCGTCACTCTATAGCAATATTATCCTGGTGATATCCCCAGTGCTGACGCATTATCCACTAACATCCTTTATTTATTTATTTTTTAAAAACTTTTTTTTGCAAGACTGGGTTAGAGGATTATTCGAATCTATATACAACATTTTCTCAGAAAGATGTATTCAGGAAGGCCATGTTTCTTTTCAGCTTCCAATTGGCCATGTTACAATATTATATAGCGCCTTGGAATAAGGCGCTATATAAAACAATAAATACAAATATTTCAGGGCCGTATTATTTTGCAATCTGGGACTTCTAGTCACCATGCAATAAAATATTGTTGTTCTAACACACTATGGGCCTCATTACGACCCTGGCGGAGTGGGTTTACGCCAGCGTTATTCGCGGCGGACCCGTCCGCCCTACTACGAGTTTCCGTAGCGCCATGGAGCGTTTTCCGCCTGGTTTTTCCGGGCGGAGAAATCCATGGCGCTACGGGACCTTGTCGTTAATTACGCCACCGTATTTTGAGGTGGCGTAATTAACGCCTTCCCCACTCCCATTATACCCTATGGGGCAAAAATGGGAATGGGGAAGGGTAAAATGGGGAATGGGGATTTACCGCCCCGCCAAGGTCGGAATGGGGTGGAAAATCCGCCAACCCCCATGGCGCTATCGGCAGCTTTCCGCCGTGCTCCATGGTGCATTTTGCACCGCGATTTCCGCCAGGGTCGTAATGAGGGCCTATGTCAGTGTTCTGTCTATGTATGTTTTTCTTGTTGTGTTATGTTTCTTACTTTTGAGACCTTTCCACAACTTTTTAGGTGCACGCTTGTTTTTTCCGCTTATTTGGATGGGAGTCAGCTTGTTTTGGGCTTGTTTTTGAAGGGCATTCAGCTTATTTTTTGCTTCCGACCTGGCAACACTGGTTCAGGAAAACGGCCTCAGCTTCCAGCGGCTATCGTTTCTCTCCACAATGGTGGCACCGGCCCACGGGCATCTCCTGCTTAAAGGTATGCCTCGCAGGTGCGGCGCCACCATTATGGCTGAAAGGCATTTTTCTCTGGAGCCTGAAGCTTTCACACACGAGCGAGAGCTTCAGGCTTCGGAAAAAAATCATCTTGTAGTGGCCTGGGCTGGCAAGGGAGATTATTGGGCCCCACAGGGCCCCGCCTCAGATTGAAGCCCTGGCCCGTGGTAAAAGGTAATGTTGCCTTTGTGGGCTCTTTTTTTTTTTTTTTTTTTAAAGTATTTATCTGATCGGATGGCCACTACCGACCCCGCCCCCTCTAGACCACACCTCCTCTTCCCCCAACTCCTCCCCCACCCGCACTTGTGGTATCCCCCACCACATTTTTTCCATTTCCACCACTGCTCTTGTGTAAGTGCAACCTCATGGGAGGGAGCACGAGGCTTCTAGTTCTAACAGCTGTAAAGCAGAGTGGGTTGGGGACTTTGGGGCAGTCACGCAGCAGCACGCGGGGTGGCCATTCGGCGCCCTGGACGCGCTACTTTCCTAGCATTTAATTGCTGGAAAAACACGCCAGGGTGTGGGCTTTTCCCGCTGGCTTGACATTTCTGTTCTCCCTGACCCCTGAAGGCCGTGTGAACCAAAATGCAGGCTGGCATCTATAATTAACCAGGTGCTGCTTTCTCTTGTATCGATCCCGCAGAAGAAAAGCACAGTATTGGAAAACACTTGACAGATAACACATTATTAATAGTATCTCTTGACCTATTAGCCTAGGCCCTCCCCCTTCCGTCCACGAACGCCTAACCCCAGAATATAGTGCCCTTCTGTCAAACAAGCAGGCAGAGGACATGCAAAATGCAAATGTGCAGAGATGCGTGATTAGAAGCTATATGGGTTAATTAAAAAAAGAAGCACATATGCGTAGAGATAGTCTGTATTTAATCGCACGTCTTACTGTGTGTAATTGCCCACCCCACACAGCACTCCTGTGCGCCCGATGTATTAAACTCTATTCATGCATTAGTGCATACAGGGATTTAAGTGGGCCGTGGCGCTCTGGGAAGGTTTTAAATGTATCCTTGAAATTGGGTACGGCTGCTAGTGAAGCTTTCATAGGCAACCCACGACCCTTCCTCTCCGCAGATGCCAGGTCAGCAGCAGCAGGCACAACCCGCCAATGCACATAGAAGCCGGTAAAAGGAACCCCTTTGTTAAACTTCTCCGACCAAGTTTTTGTTGGGAAACACATTTCAGTTTAGACCTTTCCGTTTTCGGATGATCTACTGGCTGAAATACTGAGTGTGGGACCCCAAGTCTTCTGTTGTTTTGATGGGGGGTGCTGTGTCCTGCATGCTACACATACATGTCTTCAGCAGTCATATCAACCCCTTAAGGCATCTTACTAGGATGCTAACGTCTGACCTGTAGTTTACAAGAAAACATCCTCGGAATGCACTTTAGCACCCTGTGATATCTTGCATGGATTGTAACCCGCACTGACCTAGTTTGAATGCAATTCATTGTTTTAAATTTAAATAGTTTAGTCGATTGACTTCTGATTAAAGGTACTGTGCCGGATTCATGAAATTTTTTGCATGGTGCAAAGTGATTTTTCACTGGTGCAAAGTAACTTTGCACTGCCAACAAACACCCAGATTCATGGAACAGTGCAAAGTGTCTTTTGCCATACAAAGGCGCTTTGCACTGCAAGAATACACTTTGCACTACTCCATGAATCGGGGTGGAGCAGTGAAAAGTGTATTTGTGCAGTGCAAAAAGACACTTTCCACTGTGACATGAATCAGGGTGTTTGTTGGCAGTGCTTAGTCCCTTTGCACCTGTGAAAAATCATTTTGCACCATGCAAAAAATTCCATGAATGAGGCCCACTATATTTAACACATTTTGTATACACCAATTACAGATGCTTGCAGTCTGCAGGATGCGTACCCACAAGCCCAGGTCACAAAAGGTTGCGCACACAAGCGCCCCGGACTTCCGGGTATGTGCTCTGCTACACACTTAAGGAACCGGGAACTCTGCAGCTGGAGACCAGGTAAGTGGGAAAGGGAGCGGGGGTGGGGAGATTGAGGGTCATGCACAAAAGGTCGCACCCGCGCGATTGCAACCTTTTGTGCTGCAATCAGAGTGCAGCCTTTTGTGGACAGCCTATAGATATAGGACCATTACAGTGGTCCACTTAAATAGTTAAGTTTCTTATGCCGTGCCCTCAAATACACACTTCACGCTACTAAGACAACTTCATGCAACAGCACCTCGATGCCCCTGGGCTGTTAGTGCACTTTACAAATCCAAAGAAATAATTTTGCTGCATGATATGTTCAATCGCCCTCCAATTTTCTTCCCACTAAAGCCCTGCATGCATGCAAGCACACTAAAGCACGTTTAAGCAGTGTTGTGATTGCTATTCACTTGCCTGAAGATGGCATTCACCATTCTCTGGCCAATATGGCTTATGCAAGGCACGTATCACTCGCTTCACTGTTCTGCTTTTGCTCTCTGTCCATCTCGTCACCCTGTCTACCAGCCTTAGTACCCCATCAGCTTATCTGGGGAAACTTCACTTGCTAGGCTTAGGATAGCACTCTTGCAGTGCCTTTCAGGGTTGGTTATGAAACAGTAGGAGGCAGGCCTTTACTCCTATTCTGCTTCAGCCTACTGCTTACATCACACTAAGTCCTGATATAGCAGATCCCCCGGGCCATGGCTCTCTCTCTGCCACGGCTGTGGGCATCTCTTTGGAGATTTATTCCGGCATCTAAGACCACTTCAGCCACCCAGCCCATGCTGGCCTACCAGCAATTTTGTTGAGGGAGTCATCTTACAGCTTGCTTTTTAGTGGTGCTTTCTCCTCAGGAGCCCCACCCTCCAGTGAGTTTTTTCACCTTCCTAAATCAGAGCTGATCCAACAACCAAGGGGAGTTGGTAGTGGACTTCCCCATCATGTAAGGAATACAGCAGACGGCCATTTTGAATGTACCAGCCTATCCACCCTCAATCCTTCAAAAGGGACTTGCTCTATGGCATGTTTTGGAGGGTGAAAGAGACTGACTTGATTCAATAAAAAGTAAAAAGGTTCACTCTGCATGAAGCATTTGGGGCAACGTGCATGGAGACACTTCTTACCACTCAGAAGGCCTTTTAGAGTCAGTCTTTCAATGTCACATTACATTTGTGCTGATCACAGATGTACAGTCCTTCTGCTCTTAGCAACTGTGCATCAATAACTTCTAAACCTCAATGTATCTTATCCTAGAAACCGTTTGTCCAACGGTTTGCCTGGAAAGTGGCTTCCATGCAGCCTCCTTTGGGATTCCTCTTGGAATTTGGAAGCCTTGTTTAAGTCTTCTCTCTAGAAATAACACTCCTTTCCACAGGAGTCTCTCAGACATAATCACTTATCTAATCTCACTTTACATTATCATTTAAAGTGTATGATTTACTCAGAAAGACTGATATCCTTGTCCTTCACGTTACAATTCCTCAGCAGTCACACATAGTGGAGTTCCACAATCGTCATCTGATCAAACCTCAGGACTACAATTTCTAAAGCAACAATTACTCTTCCTCAATCAAATGTGGCATCATCAATACCAGGTCTGCCAGAATCCATGCTAATGACCTTTGGAACCTCATCCTGGAGGTAGCCTTCATGTCCTTATGATCACTGAAACCTGGTTCACAGAATTATCTCACCCATACAGACCCCATCTCATTCCTCCTGCTGCCTGACTTATCAACTAGAACATATCAGAAGTCAGAGGAGTTGGTGTATAAGTTATACATATAAAAACTGTACATGTCTCACAGGCCACCAAAGCTTCTCCTTTGTGGAAACTGCTGGTAATCCAACTGGCTGTAAATCATTCATCCAGTTTAGGTATCCTAATCTGCTACCAGCCACCTATTACTCATCAGGCTTTTTGGGATTATGAATCTCAGTCTGAGAAGGTTCGTCCAGGGCTCCCTCCAAAATTTGGTTTACCAATTCTCTCAAATCACTCCAATAGAACGGTCACAAATTAGAGACTATTCAGAAAAAATGGAAAGACCATCACCAGTGAACACTCACCGACAGATGGGCTCATTGCTTAACATAAAGCCATCATTTCTGCTAGACATGTGTTCCATTCCACTAAAGTGGGAGGAGCATTTACTCTTCCTTCATCTTACCCCCTTGCACCACCTCTACGATCTGCAGGCTCGGAATCTCTGTGACACCTTCTCCTCATTCATCCAAATGGTAGAGAAAGTCAAAGAGACCATTACATTACCTTGCCATCAGCAGACCTCTTGCCTCTGTCACTCTAACCACTGCTCCATTGTGAACAACCACACCGACTCACCGGCCCAGTTGGCATCCAAATTCATTAGTTGCCCCTTGTCAACAGGTTCAACAGTTCAGTTCCCAGAGCATTGTCATTTTCTATGTTTCATGTTCACCCCTTTACTAAAAATAACTTTTGCTGGACCCATGTGTCCCTGGAAACCTCCAGTCCCAAAGGCATGTTGAACGCAACTCTCTTCTTGACCATATCTAGTCAGGATTCCAACTCTACCACATAACAGAATCATCCCCCATTTCAGTGTTGGGCGACATATTACATCTGACTGATTCACAAAGCTTGACCATGCAGACCCTTCTTGAACTCTCTGCGAGATTGGAAAATATCAACCAACCAATTCTGATGCAGAGACTGCAATCCATTGCTGAGGTCCCAAACAATGCAATTAAGTTGTTAACATCCTTGGCAAAAGAATTTAGAGTATCAAACTGGATCATTATCTCCCCACCCAGTGGTGTTCCACTGCAGTGTTCCCAAGACTCCCCCTCCCAGGACACATTATCACCTCTTCTATTCATAAGAGGGCAACATGTAGATTTACCTGCATGTCTCGGGGAAAAAGTACCAATTTGATGCCTTTTGCCGAGGACTGCTATATATTTTCTTTGTTTGTTTGTCATTGATTAATAAATAACCCTTAACAAATATCATCTCGTCAGAATGAAAAGTCAAACAATAAAGAAAATCAAACAAACCTAATGCAAATTCATCACCATTTCTTCGCACATTATACCATTAATCATCATCAAACATTATTCAGCAACATATTTGGAATTTCCACATAAACTTTATTTTCCACTAATACATGTCTCTAAATACTAAAAATGCATACTCAATTAAAACATGCATTTAATATCATTATAACTGATCGAACTGCAAACATTTCATAAAACCAACCATCGCTAAAACTGAGGAGATGGTACATTCACTAAGACCAGAAAGCTATGCAAGCAATACAATTCAATGTGTTTGCAAAGTTTTAAAAATAAAATACACATTTAATTTGCAAGGCTGGGCAGTAAATCATTAAGTGCTTTAGCATGTCAAGTTTACCAGAAGTATTACAGAACCTGCATGTAGCCTCGTCAACAGACATAGCTTTATATCTCACTAAAACTTCTCTCGTTGGGTGTAGGTTCCATCTAAATTTTAGAAAAGAAGTGCAAACAAATCTGTTTGCATAAATAGACAAAAAGGAGCCAATACTCCACTTTATGATCAAAACTAAGATGGCTTAGTGACATGTAATTGTGTAGATCTTCAATTAATGAGGACCAATTCCAGCGGTACAACAGTATATTTACGTTTCCAGGATTGACCATGACGTCCATCTTGGTCAGATCAAGCTGACACAATACATTGACGCAAAGATCGAAAACAAATTCAAAGATTGATCATCATTCCATCCTCTTATAACATTCAGAGCTTAAAACACTGAGTCCCTAATTGGGTACAGAATGTTGTAATAAAACAATTACAACCTCTATCTAGCTTCAGTGGCAAGTGATATAATACCCAACTCATACCTAATTACTGCTAGTGGTGTAGATATAGGCACTCACAAGGCTCTACACCAAATCATTCTTTCGATGCTTGGGATAAAATTAAAAATTCACAACTGTAAATCATCAACACTGTATAAAACCTTTGGAACTATTTTACCCTCATAACATTTTAAAAATGGAATCGAGAACTTCACATCGACTTTACTAAATTGTTTTTTTAAGGCCACTGCCCTTGCCCTCATCCACTCCTTCAATAGTGTCTTTTGGGGTTTACATGTCATAGGAAACCCTAAAAAACAAAATTGCCTACCCTTTTCGAGTTTATCTGAGGATGCCCACCACTGATGTGTATGCATGTTTTTCTTAATAATGTACTGCATAATGTATGTTTACCTTGTATTGATCTTCAAGGAATTCATTTTTGCGAAATCCAGAAATCCCTTCTGGGTACAGTTAAATAACAAAAAATCATTGGTGTATGCCAGCCACCTGATCGTAAGAAAATCCATTATAGGAGGTGCAAAAGCTGCATTTGCAAGAAAATCCTTCACATTAGAGAGATACAGATTTAAGAGGTAGGGAGCCAAGATGCATCCCTGCCTCACTTCAGTAGGTGTGGACATTTTCTGCGATAACCCCCCACCCCGATCCAACCTCACTTGGGTGTTCAAATGCTTGTGAAGTCGAACAATTAATCAAAGTCGACCAGAAGGAATCTCCCAACAGTAAAGTTTTGACCACAAGTGTTCTCTTTTAGCCATGTCAAATGCCGCCGACAAATCAATTGTTGCAATTGATACTGAGTCATACATTTTTCTCCATGGTAAGTCTTGAATATATTTGAGGATGAAGCCATTAAGATTGGTACCATAATATATCGCCTAATTTTACAAATTTCAAATTTAAAAGTGAAGTGAAGAGCTTACTATCTGCATCGAGGATCGAGATGGGTCGATAGTTTTTGCATCGACCATCGACTCCCTCTTATAAATGGGGACAATAAATGCAGTTCTGCAGGCTGTTGGAAATTTGTCTGTGTCAACAACCTGTTTGAACAGAATTGTCAATATGGTAGCACATACAGCCAGGTCACCCTTGAATAAAACGTTCAACAGTTTATTTGGCGCTGAGGCCCTACAATTGCACATTTTTCATATGATGTCCTGAATGCATTCCTGATCAAAAGCTAGCTTCCAGTCTTCCCCCAGTTTGGACATTGTTATTATGTAACAAGTTAGTATTATCTACATCAGAAAACATTTTCCCAAAGTGATCCAGGCTTGCTCAGATACCACATTTAACTATGTGATCGGCTGACAAGCTCCAATATCACTTATCGCTCTCCAAAAAGCAGTATTCTTGTTACGTAAGATCAGTAACATCTGCTTACCCTTTGCAGTCTTAATGCCCGATTTGATCTCAGCCAATTTTTTTGTAAGTTTCTTTATGACTTGTTATGGAGGAGGGATCATGTACAATTCTCCTAATACATCGTATCTGAAATCTCATTACCCTCTTTTTCTCCACTGCCAAAGCATCATGAGCATGCACATTGTTTGTGTTCCTGTCTTAGGCCTACCCCTCCCCCCGTCCTTGACATCTTATATCTTTCAGGAGGTCTACCATAAATACATCATAATTGTCAACACTGAATGTTTCATATTTCCATTCCAAAGAGGTTTCCTTAAGGCAAGTGGCGAGCTTACTGTTATTATGCACAACTGATCTACCATTCCAGGAAATCCTATTTGCCCCAGGATTAACATTGAAATCAGTAGGATCATCGGCATTGCCCATATTAATATCTAATTCAAACTCTGTCATGAGTATGGTATGGTCACTCTGAGTAGTATGCCTGATCCTTAAAATCTTGCATCTACTAAATAACAGATTATCCACAAATATATAATCAAGACTGGACGAGGACACCCCACTTGTGCCAAGTGTTTTTACAGGGACTTTACCCATAGATTCCTCCATTCAACATCTTGAGACCAAGACCTGAAAGATAATTAAGCCAGCACAGATCTTGTTGGTATTTAAGGGTCGAACTGTTAAAAGCTAGTAGCAAATCAACACAATTACTTTCATTCACACCCGTGGAGTTTAAAACACCTGCAACAAGCACACACCCCCTTGCTCATTAGCAAACCACTCATTTACAAAAGTAGTAAGAACTGCCAAAAAGTTATCAGGATTGCAGACTCCAGAATGCCAATACACATTGATGATGAGCAGTCTCTTTACACTGCATGCTGTATCCACTTTAACTCAAGTGGAAAGAGCCCCTCTAAAGACACTGGTAACATTCAATAACTCAAGCCACCCAGCAAGATTTAAAAAGTGTCAAAGACCTCCGGACGGACGGCCACCCACATAAACCCTTAGTGGCCAGATGAAAGGCAGTAACATAACCATCTAGAGTCAGCCAGGTTTCTTGCAGTAGGATCACTTTAAATGATTTCATAATTCCCTCACAGTTGCATTAGTAAATAAATTGCAGTTCCCCTAGGTATTCCATGAAAGGATAGTTATTCAGTTCCTATCACTAAAGAGTAATCAAAGACGGCTCAGGTCTCCCAACACATGTTCTTGCTTGAGCCCCTGCCAACCATGACCAGTCCTCAGAAGTGCCTGCCTGGCCAGGTCTGCTACTCATCAACTGGTATTCTCTTGGAGCAAGAGCCCCAGCCTCCACCTATATTATAATATCTTTTAACACATTAAGATTTGGCACTCCGTCCCCAATATTATCCCAAATTCTGTTCCTGGGTACAAAGGGCGTGATGAAGTATCCGAGTTGCCTCAATGGCTGCGACTCCTTCAAGAGGGTTTCAAAAACAAGTTTAGAACCAATTTCCATAACAGCTTTATTTTTCCTATGTAGGCCAATAAAGTCCACCCGATCAATATCTGTGGTGGAAACATCTATTAAGTTAGTCACCTAAGCCAAAAGCGCAAGCGTATTTGATCTGTTAGCTACCAGATTTTTATTTTCCGGATGAAGACTCTCCACCAGGACCTTGTTAATTGTGCTAAATGTATGTACTTAAGTTCCATATCCACAACCACATCATGTGCCCCTCAAAGGACCTTTGGGCATCTATCATCTGGAAAATGTTGTGGTTCTGCCGTAACATCATTACAATTAATGCCTTTCAAAACACTGTGAACTGGGGTTTTCGCTCATACACCCCTCCACCCAATTCTTTCCCAATGGAAATATTAGAGCCCCCTTCCTATAGAGGGTATAGACCTGTGGTTGACCCATTGTGCTGTGAGCCGTTGCTCAAAACGTCCTCAAAGAAACGGCCAGCATTCTCCGAAGGAGCCACATTGTTGGCAGTCACAGAGTTAGCAATGAAGGATATGCAGTCACATACATCAGATACAAGATCTGTCTGGTGGTATTTCAAAATACATTACCATTCCACAAGTTATGTGTTATTCAATCCACATGTGCTAAAAACTGCCTGCTTGTAAGTGGAGGTATTACCTTCATTTAAAATGACAGTATTGTCCCATGCAGGAAAACCACATGTCCAATGGAGTCCAATGGTACTCAAAAGTGGGGAATAACTAGAACTCTAAATAACCCACACAATCAATATTACCACAGCAATAGTAATCGAGTTTTGCAGTATTACCAAAGATTATAACACTAAACATGTAATGTAGGAATTTGTGTATGAGCACGTATTTTATACTGGCTACTGTGCAGCAACTCTGCAATAGCTTGATGTTATTTCTGTCTTTACCCCTACCACCTGCTCTCTTCGTCTCTTGGTTAAGATCTCCAATTACATGTTGTGCTACCGTTTATATTATTGATGTTTTGTTTGTATTGTAACCATCATAGCATTTCACATGTATAAAAAGAGCACTGATGGAGAGGTTCAAACTCAGCTGACAAAGCTGATCCATTTTTTGAAAGTCAAATGTTTGATCCTATATATTGCAAATGCTCTAGTTATGAAGCCCATGCAAGATCATATAAGCGGGAGCACAGCCCACTCTTGATTGCATCCTTAGTGGGTGATGTGGGGAGGGGCAGATGAGCAGAATCTGGACATGTTGCTTGCGGTGGGGTATATTTAACTAGTTTGATGAGAATATCTAAAGCAAAAGTGATTATATTTTTCAAGGATAGTAAACTGAAGACTCAATTTAATTGAGTAAATATCACCATCATCAACATCAATCAATTTATTTCGATAACAAGTTTTACCATAAAGGCCAAGCATGTACATTATAAAAAAATACAACCAGGATGCAGAAGTATATACGTTACACATAGCATAATTTACACAAATGACAGTACCTATTAAACACTAGTAAAACCCACATCGAACAAAAGTGCTTGAGTGCATGCAGTAGGTATATTTTACATGTTCCTTGGGCAATAGAACATCCAACAAAGGAAAATATTATAGCACTACACCAGATTTTGATTCTTTAGCCCAACAATAGCCATAGGTGGTTTAGGGGCACCATTTGGCACAAAATAATGTTTTTTACAGGGGACGATTGCTCATCTTTGATCTCCTGAACCAAGCCTGAATCAAAAACCAATCCATCGTGAACGTGGACAGAAAACCTTAGCACTTAAACAAAATGCAAGGGAGCCAATGACTGCTGAGACATGTAATTGAATAAAGAGGCGCCTTAATGACATGTTTCGAATATCCTTATACATAAGAAAAAGGAATAGGAAGTGAATTCGATCTTCCTTCTACTCTGGTCATAAAGGACAAATGGAGCTTACACTTGCATTCCATTTTGATTTGTTGATGCTAGAGGTAGAATGTCAAAGCGAACTTTAAGGAAGAGAGAACACATTAACTTGGGACTCATAGGGGGTCATTACGACCCTGCTGGTCCGGTAACAACGGTGCTGGTAGGTTTACCAGCACCGTTGTTACCGGACCGGCAGAGTACAAGTTTGCAGGTCTTATCAGGCAGGCAGGAAGGCACCGGCTTGCAGACTTTGATGCTAGCACCGGCACCATTCTGAATGGTGCCAGTGCTACCGTCTTCCCCATTCCCATTGAGTCGAATAGGACTCAATGGGAATGGAGAATACCATTTTTCCAGTACCTGACTTCCTGGAACGCTGGGGTCGTAATACCCTGGTAATTCCAGGAAGCCAGGCGCTGGAAAATTCCCAACTCCGGCGGCAGCCTGCCATTTTTACCGGCACAGCTACTGCCGGAGTTATAATGAGGCCCATAGTATCGAGATAGCCATTATAACCCTGGACCTGTTCAAGGGCCCAGCAGTTGCTAAACTGCAATGACATAGCTGTTCTCTCTGCTATCGCCTTCGTTCTTTTCCTCTTAATGGGATACAAAATTTTAGCTTTTGAGGATGCATTAATGTTCATGGGATTAGTCCAGAGCTCCGCTAGGTTCAGTAGTGTCAGCTCAGATTTTACATGCTGCACCCACGAGAGTGTTAATCCCCCTCCTGATCAATTACATCTTTATTTCTACACTTTGTTTTTCCACTTCCCGGGATGAAAATTATTGTTTCAGCAAATTAGCATGCTTAAATAGAGTTTTCCATATATTTTATGATAACAATTCCTATTAAAAATTAATTTTTGGAGTTTTTGTTCTGAGCAAAATGTTTGTGGGATTGAAATATTCAAAGAATATTGAGGCTTAATACCACATACTAGAAATACTCCAGTCACGAGTACTAAGGTACAAGTATACTTTATTTGAGCAGAACAGCTGTCTGGCTTTCAACAGCCCGCAATGTGTGCAAGCGGACACCGTGAGATGAAAAAATGCTACCAATTTAAAAAACATGAGTATTTATCCATTTTTCTCACAATCCTGGACACATCGTCCAGTCCCTCTTCGTGTAACACCTTTACCCGGGGTACATAGCCTTTCCACATAACTAATACAAGATAAAACATTCTTGAATAGCTGGTTGTTTTCTATTAAACACTTCATATGTTTTTCAAACATTGGACACAAAGGTAAGAGTCCTTATTTCATTTACTTATATTTGTCTACCATTTGTTCTTAAGTTTAAAGTCAGCTTAGTTTCAAGGAGCGAAAACAAAGAATTCTGCAAAAGCACATTTTCAGCTATTCATCATTCTGTTTCGCTATTTGAATGAGGAAGACATTGTTGGTACAGATGGCATCTAAATTACTGATTAGCATGGCTCTTGTTTAGCTCCAAGGTTTCCTTAGTGCAGGACAAACAATCCACCGTAGCAGCTTCAGCATGTTTATCTATGTTGACACAGTACAAAGTTCATTTTGCTCGGCTGGAGCCGAAAACACAAATTCTAACATGGGACAGAAAGCAGGGGTTTATCAAAATGGTGGATAGCTTAAAATGGCGGTGTAGTCAGCCTATTTCAGGTTCATTCCAATGCGATTTAAAGTGCAATGGGAATGTGCTTAGGCCAATGTTTACTATTAGGCTGGATTCATGCAAAATATACTTTTACAGGATTTTTCCCTGCAACTCCACCAGAGATCGTGGAACATAGCAATATTAATTGGATCAGCATAATGTTCTAACTCAGCTCAATTAAGCAGTGTAATGGGTATGTCCAAGTCTTTATTTGATGATGTATACTCTGAACGTGGTTTAGAGCTTTGAATTTTTTCAACTTCCGCTGTGCATTCACCAGCCAAGAAAACCTATGTGAATTATTTCAATTTTAGACCACATTATTTTGCTAGGAAGGGCCAAGAAATAGGAATTTTATGGATGGAATGTGTGGTAGAATTGAATGTTTGAAAAATAAATGTCCATCTCCAGAGATACAAAAAAGACAGCAGAGATTATGGGTTAGTAAATGAGTTTCAGAACTCCAGCTGTCAAGGTGAAGCAGCAGGGAATGTGTTTGGGGTTTGGCAGGGGACTTTAGAGACATATGGAACAGCAAACCCCAGGTGTTAGATTTAGGAATAAAAATGTGGACACTGGGGTGCTGCAGCAACATACAATTGTCCCCATTGCGCTGAGAAAAGAACTTTCTTACTGGACCTTTAGGAACAACCTGAAAACCTGGCTTTTCACTTAAAATGCCCTGCTCTAAGACACATTGCTCCTGCAACTCTCCCAAACGGACAAACTGCCACCTGTACTTGTATCCATGTTTGTTGGTACTCCATGGTACCTGACAACCTGTCCCCCATTGTACTTTGCATGTCTCCTCGCCCAATATGACTGAATACCCGAGGGTTAAGTTTGCTAAAACAAATGCAAACATACATAAAAAATAAGATGAGAACTGAGGGAAGCCTGGCGACCAGTAAAACATATCCAGTAATGGGAGTGATGAAAGTAAAACTAAGGCACAATGTTTGAAATATTCATAAAAACATGCGTATACACATGTTTGAGAGCATATGACATAAAATCATCTCATTGAGCTAAGTGCTCAAATTAGATCGTTGTTTCTAATATATGGCCACATGCTTGAGATTGGCTCAGACCTTGCTCCATTTAAAGTTGGTAAAGGAGCACTGTTACCCTGGCTACCCATACATTGGGTACTAAGATCACCTGATATGCTTCTCCAGGATGAAAGATGGACCGGACTGATTAAGGCTAGCAATCAAACTAGATACATTTGTGTGATAACTATTATTGCTACTTTGAGATCCTGGTGTTCACTTGGGCAATAGCATATATCCAATTTAATAATGAAAAATAACAAGCATGGTGAACACTTTAATTGTCCATCAAATGAAGAAAGTGGATGACTCTGCATATATAACTTCATTTACCAAAATGGTGAGCAATCTGCCCCCAACCAATTATTGTTCAGTATTGCTCTTTAGTGTACATAAACATCATTTTCTAAAGTAGAAACCTATAGATAGTCGGTTGGGTAGCAGGAATGTACTGCCAATATTTCAAACTAGCTTCCAACAGACAGGTGTACGGCAGGCAGCTGGTCAGATCCCCTCCACGTTTCCTGCCAAATTCCTGTTTCACACAGTCATCCTTCAAAGGTGGGCTTGGTGGTCGTTACATTTTGTAATCTTCAGTCCACTCGAGGGCCCCTTTAGTCGATCAGGCACTCACTTGCTATTATTAGCACTACCTACTGAGTGTATGGAAAGCCGTCATGGAATTCTGCTTACTTTTGCAGAAACGAGAGAATTGACTCAAAATCTACATTGCTTCTCGAAACTACAAGATCCAAGCGATCACAAAAAAAATCCATCTCTTTTATTTGTTCTTCCCTTCATTTGCCTACACCTTATGTTTATTTAATCTATGTCCACTTTCCCCTTTCCTCTACCATCTTCCCTTTTTGCTCTGCTACGGAGGCCAAACACATTTAAAAACAGGTTTGCTCCCATCACCTTCCAATGTGCCGACCACAACCCTTCCATAAAACCTCCTACAGTTCTTTACAATGGGTCTCTTGCTTTGGCTCCCTTCAGTGGGATTCACTCACACATAGTGGATCTACCTACATGTCCTTCCAATTGGGAATGGTGTCTCCTTAGTCTTAGTCTCAGGAATCGTCTCTCTCATTGAGCAAGGGCTGTTTACCTGGCAAATTCAATATCTGCTTATGTCTCACATATTTTGTTGAATAGTTATTTACAATTTGTGTCTCTCAAAATGCATCAAACTGCAAGCTTCAGCTTCTACAAAGTGAAGAGTAAACCACCAAATGCATGCATGTTGCCCCATCCACTTATTCCTCTTTACCCCTTACCAACACCGTAGGCACTCTGGTATGTTTTGCAAATATGCCTCGATGCTGTCTTGTCTGTCAACTTTCTCCCAAGTGAAAGTTCCTCCCTTTCCCTTATTGTTAAACAGCTCATGAGGCCATTGTTCAAATATCCCTAAATTAAGACATCTGTTGCAGGATTGACCTCACCATTGCATTCACCTCTGTAAGTTCTTATCAAAGCACCATCTATGAATAAAAAGTAATAAAAAAATACAAATACAACCGCAGTCGATCTATATTATTAGTGCATAGTGGTTCTTATGTTTTAAAACTTAAACTAGATATATGTTCTAAAATTATCTCTTAGTCTATATCCTCTACAATTGATCTCTTTAAATTACTTTTCTGAAAATGTTACAATTTTGCACAAAAGTATTATTGACCTGTCAGATTTCCTCCAAACGTTTTCTCTCGAAATGCACCCCCCATGATGCCATGGATCTTCCTTCCTGAGGTCATAGCCGTAGAAGAGTTCACCCGAACACCCAAAATAAGTGCCATGCTGGCCACAGCACTTCTAAACTCATGAATCGACTATGGTAATAGTCTTCTCGCGGGCACCTCCAAATGCAACAGCTTTACAGGTGGCTCAGAATGGAGCTGTGAGAGCTCTGTGTGGACTGGCCAGAACCGATCACCCTTCTCAG
The DNA here is from genome assembly GCF_040938575.1 of Ambystoma mexicanum. Classification (NCBI taxonomy): domain Eukaryota; kingdom Metazoa; phylum Chordata; class Amphibia; order Caudata; family Ambystomatidae; genus Ambystoma; species Ambystoma mexicanum. The sequence goes on from NC_090935.1 coordinate 1,043,394,414, forward strand.
GCTAGGAGATCCTTGCACTGGTTGCCTGTCCACCACCGCATCTCCCACAAGATCTTATCTCTTACACATAAATGTCTTGCAGTAAAATCGCCTGTTTATTTGATGCAGAGGCTACAGAAGGCCCTGACTACATGTCTTCTCCGTTCTAATGGACTTCATAAACGACTTCCGTCCAGATACAAGTTAAAGAACTTTGGGGGCAACAGTTTTGATACCTGCACGCCTGATCTTTGGAATTCCATTTCGCCTGACTTGAGAAATATCTAAAGAAAGCCTTTAGAGGGACCATTAAGCCCTTTCTCTTAAACCCCAAGGACTCGTTAGCTATGGCCTCACGTTCCCCTGATTCTGGCTTCTGACGTTTTGTGTATTGTGTGTATTGTCTCTTGTTATAGGTGTGCACTGAAGCCCATGGGCTGCATATGATAATAACGTTTAATAATAAGAAGAAGAACTACCATCCATCCAACCATCTTCCTGAATGTGTGCCCAGCCTAGAGAGAAATGCAGTAGCAGGATTCATGATACACTGGCAAAAGGTGTGCCCGACCTTGGTCACTGTGGGACGGTTAGCAACTCTAAGTCATGAGTCCACTCATATGATTACGAGTTTGCGTGCATGTATTTGCCCTGAAATACTAAAAAAAAACTATAAAAAACACTCCAAAATTATTTGAACATTCTGCACATCAGCAGCGGTATAAAACCTATGAAAAAACACCAGAAATACTGCACATGAAAAGTATTGAGTCACTATTGGGACAATATAAGTGTATTATACAGCTCTATCAGAAAGTTCGGGGATGTTGCTCGGGTTATGGGCATACTGCCGCTAAAATGGTAAAGTAATTTGCAACCTGCAGTGTTACGAAAAAACACAGACTGAATTTCGGAAAAACATCATGTTTTTACAAAATATTAAGATTGTATTTCCGTCCTTTTTTGTGAATGGGAATGCCTTTGGAGATTTATCAGTTTACACCACTGCTGTCCCTTGAAGGAAAATGCATAGACATGTCTATAATGCCAGGGTAAGGGTGTGGGCATCTCAAGTCCACAGTATGTATTATTATTTTGTAAATTGAAGTAATGTGGCAGCACAACCCTTCACTGGAAGTACAAAAGCTACTAAACATGATGTGGCAGAAGGTTTTTACCAAAACCTCTTTGGTGGAGGTAATCATATGTGGTGTTATAATGCAGAGCACAGTGTGCCAGCAATAAATCATGGATGCGCTAAACACAATCAATGCGCGCACACATCAGAGGAGCACCATGCAAGCATTTGTGGCTGCAAAAGTAGGGACTAAAAGATACCAAAGACCACAAGGGGCCCAAACGCTCACATACTGCATGCAACACATAGGGCCTCATTACGAGGCTTGCGCTCCCGTAATGAAGGGTGCCGGTACGGGACCGGCACTGTTCATTACGGGATGCCTGATTACGAGGTCCCCTAGCAAGACCCAGAACAGACATCTGGTAAAACCAGACATCCTTTCCGGGTCCCGCGAGGGGACCAAGGAGCTAATAACGGACCCGTTATTAGCTCCTTCCCCATTCCCATTGAGCCCAATGGGGGCTCAAATGAGAATGGGGAATGGTTTTGTGCATGAGGAATTACCGGGTCCTCCAAGGTCGGAATGATCCGGTAATTCCTTATTCACAGAACCCGATACTGGAACGCGGTATGGAGGCAGCTATGCCCTTATTAAGGGGATGGCTGCCTCCATACTTGTAATGAGGCCCATAGTGTTTGCACATGTGTGGCAAACACAAAAAGTGGTAGTGGATATTTGGAAAACGAGAATCACAATTTAGTCTGAATCCCGGAAATAGATAGGTAGTTAGAAACCATGACTTCATCTGAGAAGGCACCATGTGAATTCGGTGAGCTAGAGCTGTACCTCTGACCACATGCCAAGTACAGAGAAATGTAATCATACAAATGTAGACCAAATGATAGATTAACCAAAATGGCCATACCCTCACATCATAGGTAAATGTGCCAATAATGCTTGATATATGAAACTCTAAACCAGTTACCACCATCGGCCATGTAAGTTTTAGCAAATAATCCCAAAGCCTGAAATTGTTAAGCTGACCCCTGCCATGCATGGAAATCAAAACACAAGGGGTGATGGCGGGAAGCTTTAGAATTAATCTTAACCTCTGGCATTGCTCTGGGCAACCCTCCAGACCACCATTCTTCGCCTGCCAAGCCATTACAAAAGGGGAAAAAACATATACACATCAGGATTGGTCCTACCCCAAAATGGCCAGTCCAGCCTGACTGCTAGCTCAAATCCCTTCTGCACGAGACCACAAGCATCCCCAGACATGTTTTGGCCTTGTTGGGCTTGAGTCTCTAAGCCCAGCAGGCATGGGGCCCACCACTCGGCATATCCGTCCCTCTCCGGGTGACTATAGCAAAACAAATGTATCCACAGATTTGTTTCTTTGCCGTTTCTATTTCCCATTTTGTGTTCAGGAACCTGGCAGCTCAGTGCACAGGTGGCTGATCTAATGGGGTGCAGTATAATGGAACAGCAGCCATGTGTAGATATTGATCCTCATTCCGAGTCTGGCGGTAGCCGTGCCGGTAAAACTGGCAGGCTGTCGCTGGACCCGTAGTGAATTACCGGCACCGGACTTGCCTGATCTACTGGGGCATTACAACCCCCGGTGGTCCGGTAAATCCAGTGCCGGCATTCTGTTAATCTCCATTCCTATGTTGTAATGGTGCCGGTGTTTCCGCATCCGTCTGCGGGTAGTGCAGTTCCACCCATCAGGTCAGACCCGGCGGGCAGGACGGCACCAGCCCGCAGAACTTGTAGTTTTCCACTCCGAAAAACGGTGCCGGTATGGTTTTACAGGCACCGTCGATTCCAGACTGGCAAACCTGTAATGAGGCCCAATAACTGTTTACAAACTTGTCTCCTCAAATGATCTGATAAAGACCCTGGTAAAAACACTGATGACTTCCAGCAGGAGGCTGGAACCAACTCTGCCGCCTCCACCTGCGGCACCATTTTCCCAGCTGCAACTTACCACCCACTTCCCTTCAGCATCTGCTACCAGCACTGCCACGTCCACCAATCTCTGCTCCAGCAGCGACCAGCTTTGCTGCCATTGCCACCAGTTCCACTCATACTGTCAGCTCCTCTGCTGCCATTGCCACCACCACCCCAGTATTAGCTGCAAGACAGTGTTGATACAGCCACCCACTGATCATGCCACCCAAGGCCAGTGAAGACAGCTACAGAGCCTGCTGACCTACCATAAGAAAGCACTTCCACCCTAGTCTGCACTCAGCCCACCTCAAGACTGTGCCAGACTAGGGTAGGAGAATGATAGAGCAGACATCTCCTGCCAAACCAGATGGGCCATAAAACACATACTCCCCATAATAACAGGTGTGATTGGTGGCGATCTACAATATCAGCCAAACAAGGACTCAAACTACAGTGATAAAACCAGGAAATAGCAATTTTGTTGTATGTTTTTCTTTTATTATACAAAGAATTGTGTATTCCTATTATGTTTTCTGTTTATTTAAAACATCGATATTATGTTTTCAAAATGCCACCTGTGGGAACAAAACCTTTACATTGAAAAATATTGTGGCATAGAAAGTTCTGTGGAATTAAAAAGGGGTGCCCTTGCCACATGCCACGCATGTGTCCGAGGGATGTCGGGGAACACAGCACAGGAGGCTTACTACGATATGCACACTCCCGCTTCACCCGCTGGCTCTAAAGCTACTCAGGTTAAACAGGAGTTCAAACAGGTGCTATGGGAGGGCGGGGTCCAGAAGCAGGAGGCAGCCAGCCATGGGGGGCGTGGCTTTTGCAATCAACCAGCCAAGCAACAGATGGGGCACAGGATTCACTGAACTGTGAACAGGACGTCCTGGGTGATTGCGACAGAGCAAAGCTGAACCAGCGAGGCAACAGGGAGATTGGACGGACCTACAGGGCACATTAGAGAAGTTGGTCATTGTTCTTACACACATGGCGCAGTAGCAGGCAGGGTGTTTCCGGGGCCTCTTCAACCGCCCGATTCTCATCCATATTTCTCAAGGACCATCCATCACGAGCTGCCACAGAAGGCCTTCTCCAAGGGAATAGTACTACCGCCTCCAAATACCTCAAATTTAGGAAAGCATGCGTGTGATGGGTGATAGATATTATTTTGGAAAAAGGGGCGTTTGTGATGGGTGATGGATCAGGGAGGATGGGGGCATGCTGTTGTGTCACACAAACAAAAAAATCACAATCATCAAATACTGCTAGGGTATTATAGCTCAGTGGCAACACGCTCGTCTTGGAAGCAAAACAACGCAGAGCAACACAGGTTTGAATCCTGGGTTCGCGCTTAGAAACCACTATGGTATTAAGCAATTAAGCACGATATAAATAACTGATGATAAATTATACATGCATGTCATTTTCTATGAGTATTTATTGAATTAAATAGGGTGTGGCATTGCTTCGATCCAAAAATAATAGATCACATGGTAGCAAAATATGATCACAAATGATGAAAACAATGCACTCAGAAGAAATGTCTACACAAATCCTGGTAGCAATCCTTCACATCCAGCTGGCCAGGTGAGTGGAGCACTTCCTCCTCATCCTTATTACTCTCCCAGTCCTCATAGTTCCGGCCAGTCTTTGGTACGCGTAGGATGTCGATGTTCTCAAATGCCCCTGCAGTGTATCCCCGTTGCCATCACAATGCCAAGTGCTTGGGCACCATGTGTGCAGCATAGTAGGGTTCCCTGATGCACACGTCTTGAGTCCCCTGAAACATGCTGGTGGGGAGAAACTGTCAGGGGAGGAATGCACGGTGTAGGACCCATCTGTAACCATGCGTACCCCTGGGCCGAGTGTGTGTACGGGTAACTGGGATTGAGGCTGCCCAACTGGGGAGGAGAGATGTTTTAGTGAGAAGGATGAAGGGAGCAGAAGTGGTCATGTCACATGTCTAGGAGTCAGGACCACATGGACATATGTGTCTCCAAATGCCTGGTCATTGTGCTATTCGGCAGGAACACGGAGAAACCGGAAAAGCGTGCACAGTAGCGTGTGACTACAGACCGAACATCACATGTTACCTGCACACTCATGCCTTTGCTGCTTCTTTGCCAAGCAGGGCTTCTGTTCCCTTGCTAGTGGACCAGGAGTATAAGGACAGTTTTGTGCGTTAACCCCAATATGTTAGGTAACCCAGTGAAAATGTCAGCGGGGCATGTTATGTTGAATGTGGTGTGTCGGAATGCCTCTTTGGCATAGGAATGCAGCACAGTCACAAGCTTGAGGAAGGGGACTCGATTGGCTGATAAGAATGCCTTTCAGATTGCCCCTGTATAAGCTATACTATGGGGCTGATTATTGTTCTCTCCAGACTATACAGAGTGAATGGATTTGGGGCAATAGGCTTACCCTCTGCCTGGTGGATAACCTCACCCATCTCTTCTCCAGCTGCCACGTCACCATCCTCCTGTTTCTGCTTGAAGCTATCCACTGGCATGATGTAGAGTCCAAGATCCGACCCACAGTATGTGGAGAAGGGCATGCTTCCATTTTGTGTGAATCTTTCATACCATTTGTAGGTGAAATGGGTCATCTATGCATCTGTTGGCCTCACATGGCGGGCTTGTTTGCCATCTATTTGCTGCATGTACTTATTTTCAGTATTTGACAAGTTAGTGCATTACTTCTAACCCTAATTCCACAGCATTTTGTGTGTGCTGTACTTGAGAATGCAACTGTGACGGATTAATATTGCAGGCAGCACTGTCTATGTGTGGTAGCTACTAACGTTATACCATGTGCAGTGCCAACTCATAAACATGAAATCAGTCAAAATTTAAAAAGTGGCATTTGTAATACTGCATTTTTTTTTTATCATAACAGACAAACTTGTAGTGGTGACCAAATACATCCTCAAGAAATATTTACGATATATGGTAGTCCTGGAATATCTCATCAAAAAAATGATTCATGATCTCACAATTAGAAAGTAAGTACACACATGCAGTATTGCAAACATTTATGCTTTCACTGTTACCACCAAACTACCTATAAGGGCCCGTTCAAGTGAGGAAAGACAGCATGGCGGAGACATGTGGCAATATTCACTAATCCAGCATTCCTGATAGGCTCAACAGTTCAACTGTCAACAAATCACATCGACGTAGCTGCACCCATCAGATTAGAGGAAAATCAATATCAAACACGTGCACCGAAAATGGCTAGTTATGCCCAAGAAGAAGAGAGCAGTACTTCTCACCCATTTTCCACAATCCAAGCAACAGCCCAACATGTCCTTGCCGGCTCAAGCAAAAATGACTATTGAATGTTTGTGAGTAAGAGGAGTTTTCTATATCATAATTGGCAGCTCACTGTTGCTCTTGCTGTCATTCACAGATCGAATTCTTTAGCAACTTGCTACTGGGCGGCTGTGACAATTTTCATGCCACAATTGTATCATTACTACTTGTGATGAAGAGAAAAGGGGTGGGAAGAATGCAAAGGCCAGTGGCAGGGAGCCACCAAACGTCCTGCCAAAGACTTTGCATTAATAAAGGAAAATCTCAAATGCCAAAGACAATCCATCGAGGCCTTTAGATTGCATCAAAATCAACCTTGGGCAGGTAAGCTGTGTGATGTCACTGACAGTTGGTTACTTATTATTTGATCAGTGATTGCATTATTTTAACCTTGCCAGTAGCTCCAACATTACAATGTGATCGTTTAATGGCTTAAAATAAAAGAAATGTGATTTAGTCTTTATAATAAAATCAGATATAATAAATAATATAATAAAATTAGATACACCTAATAATTGGCCATGTGTTTTGCCTCATCCGAGGCCAAAACTATGTGACTGTAGGAAACCTGGGAGTTTGAGAGAGACAAAATGTGTCCCAATATTGCAGTGTCTAGATGCAAGTAGACATTCATTCATTCATTCATTCACGCATGTTGACACTTACCTTTCCAATGTTTTTGGCTATATCAATCCTTCTCTACTTTATTTTTCTTTTACTCATCTATCTGTCATCATTTCCTTTCATCTGCCCTTTCACGTCAAATTCTCATTTCATTTGATGATTTAATTTTCATAGAAGACTTGTCTCATCTCTTTCTTTGCTTCCTGTAGTTACTTCTCTTTCAGGGAACACTGTGTAGAGGAGCAGGTAGCATCTTTCTCAACAGTTCCCGCCCCCTCACCACCATCATACTGGAATGGTCAGAGAAGAGCAGTAAATGGGACCCCCTGTATAATTCTTATACCAGATCGAGTGAACGAGAGATGTTATGCACTCAGACAGCCATACAGAATATACCCTCACGTTGAGCCATTCAAAGTATGCTGCATGGAAGGATTGCAGCACACATCTATGGACTTCATGGAGCGTTAAGTGAAATCTAATGAGGGCAAGTTGATGTCATAAAGAAGATATATGAACCTATCTTGAAACAACATGAAAATACTTAAGAGTAACAATGTAACTAAAGCACAAAGAGAAACATGTAACTAAAAGCTAAAGTAATCATGACTACAAAGAAAATGAAGTTACTTATTGATCAATAACTGTAAATACGCTGTTACGCAAGGTAGAAAGGAAACATATAGACGCTTGCTACATGGGTATGTACAATGTGGCTAGGACGCCCATGATAGGAAAATGGACGCCGATTTATGTCTGATACAACCAAGCTACCTCAGAGACAGACTAAGGGCCTCATTACACGGTAGGCGATAAGGGTTTACCGGTACCGGTATTTTACCGGTACCGGTAAATCCTTACCGCCTTACTACGAGGTCCCTTTGCGGGTTGGGGAATTTAACGCCTGCTTTTTGCAGGCGTTAAAAACCAACCCGCAAAGGGATCCAGGGAGCTAATTACGGTACCGCAATTTGCGGTGCCGTAATTAGCGCCTTCCCCATTCCCATTATGCCCTATGAGCCAAAAATGGGAATGGGGAAGGGCAATGGTGGAAGGTGGAATTACCGCCCCGCCAACCTTGGAATGGGGCGGTAATTCTTCTTTCCACCAAGGCGGTGCCGGTATTTTACCGGCATGAACCATGGCGCTAATTGCGCCATGGTTCTCCGCCTACCATGTAATGAGGCCCTAAGGCTGCAAGATCAAGAGACACGGATGAATTGTTCCATGTGCAGAAACGACGATGAGTCAAGGTTGGCACAGAATAAAGGATGCTATTTTAAAGAAAAAACATAGAGCACAAAGGGAGTTACATGGATAATATCTGAAAATGGGACATTCCTCATAGATAGAAGAATAAGTAAACATCTGCAAAAGCCAACTGTTGGTCAATTAAAAGTGCACAAAGTTCATATAAAATGGAGTGAGCAAGTCTCTAGAGGTCGAGTGGAGCAAGTGCATCCAGCATAATTAAATCAAATAGCAGAAAAAGAAGGCTGAAATGCACAAACTTGTGGTCTGCTAACACGCGATTTCAAAGAAGAGAACAAGGGCTATTCATTCAGCCTCAGGCAAATATAATTGTGTGCTTACACTCTCCTGAATGTCCAGGCCAGTGAGCAGTCAATAAGGTCAACTACAAAAGGACGACTTTGGCTTATGGCCTACTGATGAGAGGTGATGGACTAATTGGGAAAACGGGAGTAATCTGACGGGAATCAAACACCTACGTTTTATTTCACTTACGTGCTGCTAAGAGAGTCGAAAGTCCAAGATTAAATAGAATACCAACCAATCAGTGGGTTTGAGGGAATATCTAACATATAATGTTGCAAAGACCAATCCACTGACAGTTTGTCCATTATAATCAGTACTGTGTTGATGTAGAGGTAGTTCAAGGCGTGCCGTACAGATAAGGGGTAGCCAATGATGCACTAATCCTTATATATTCTATAGGTAGATATGATCCCTTAACCAATCCTTCCACTCTATTGCTCACTCTCATCCAAATTCCAATATTCTTAGCACACTTTTATGTGAACTGGGTTGGTAATATAGGCAGAGAGTCAAATTAAAGTTCTGCTTCCAGCAGTTTGCACCATACTGTGTCTTCATGCAACTTATCTAGCTGCCAGACCAAGCTCCGCTATCCCATTTCCACAAATACTATTCACAAGAAAGGCTGCCCTTGCCATGAAAATGTGCTCTTTAAAAATACATTCTTTTTAGATTTTGAATTATAAATGCAAATGAGCTCTGAATCGATACTGGTCACGTTCTTGACTCCTTGATGCTGTAACCGTAGTGAATCTATCAATTAGCTGTATATCCAGCTATTGTACACAATGATGCCTAAAGATCAAAAAGAAGGCAGACCTCTGGTAACAGGGTCCAAGGACAGTGGGCCTCATTACACGGATGGCGGTAAGGATTTACCGGTACCGGTAAAATACTGGTACCGGTAAATCCTTACCGCCTTACCACGAGGTCCCTTTGCGGGTTGGGGGATTTAACGCCTGCTTTTTGCAGGCGTTAAAAACCAACCCGCAAAGGGACCCAGGGAGCTAAATACGGTACCGCAATTTGCGGTACCGTAATTAGCGCCTTCCCCATTCCCATTGTGCCCTATGAGCCAAAAATGGGAAGGGGGAAGGGCAATGGGGGAAGGGGGAATTACCGCCCCGCCAACCTTGGAATGGGGCGGTAATTCCCGTTTCCGCCAAGGCAGTGCCAGTATTTTACCGGCAGGAACCATGGCGCTAATAGCACCATGGTTCTCCACCATCCGTGTAATGAGGCCCAGTGTCTAGATAACCTAGTACCCAGGGAAAACACTTATGCTCCCATGTACTGCACCCCCGACCCCGCTTCAACATTACAAAACCATTGCAATATAAATGAAGGTTGGTTGTATTAAAAGATGAGTAGCTAGCTCGACAAATATTGTGCATGTCCTAAAAACTGAAATCTCTAGTATGCAGCACTGTGTGCTATAAAGCACAATCATTATTAACTTGCAATTAAAGAACTTAAAAGTTAAACATAGACACAGAAAACTAAACGATGTTTAACAAAATAATTTACTTTCATTATAACATGCATACGTTCATTCTCCTAGATTCTGCTGCTGCATAATCTGTTTACTAGCATTCTGCTCTCAATTGAATGAATAATTACAGCCATAAACCCATGTTCAGCCATTACATAGTACGTTTTGTGTATTAGATGTACTGAAACTCAACTAAACAAAGACACAATGTCACTAACTCCTAGTTGGTGGCTTTGCCGATATATATAATCTATTAAACCATGAGAGAGACGTCTTTGTAAAGCATACAATGCGTCCTGAATCACTTCTGTGGACTCCCAACGTTGGCAGCTAAGGCACAGTGAGATCAAATGATTTGCCTAGAATCATACACTTTGGCTAAGTGTTGAAGCCGAGATCTGATATTTAGGCACTTGAACACATGTCTCCCCGGTTCTAGTAAAAGCCCAAACAATTCTTCACTGGGTTTTTCAACTGTACTAAAGAGACGTAGTCATTATCTTTCTCATCCTCTCATCCTCCTGCTCTTTCCTTCCCTTCCTCATGTGTCTCCTTTTGTCCTCGTGCCTGTAACCATGGCGTTATCTTTGACCTTCCTCTCTCTTTCTCACTTCACATTTCCAATAGGTCTGGTCTTTGTCACTCAAAGGTTCAATATGTTTGCTCTTCCTTCCTCTCCTTTTATGTTCTATTTCTTCTGTACTATTGGCCTATGCGCCCTACTAGGCTGCTCCTCTTTGTTCATAGTTTAAACCTGCTATTTATTTACTCTGCTGTCTTTCCTTTCACACTTCCATTTCGTCCTCACTAATCGTCTCTTTCACTTTCTTTGCACTGCCTTCAAATGTATTCCTGGTTTTACTCCTTCCAAACATTCCTCTCTTGTTTATATTTTTCTTCCACGCACTTTATGTTCTCCATTTCAGTTCATCGCAGTTCTGCCTAAACCCCCTTGTGCACAGGCTCGTTTACTTCTCTGTTCTTTACTTCTTCCCAAGCATTGGACTTCTCTACCATGTTCAAATCATTCCTCTCCCACGTATTCTCTCTTCTGCCTGAAAATATACCTACTATCTTCTCCAGATTACTGTAATGAACTCTAATCTATTTGTATTTTTCACATCATTTGTACTGCTTCTTTTTGCTATCTGCAGTGCTTTGGCGAAAGTGCTATAAAAATAAATATATAATAAATAAACAAAAATAAATAAACACAAATACAAATGAATATTTCAGAATAGCCATGATGCAGTAGTCACGGAGTCCAGCATTCGGCCTTTCTGGGAACTTGCACTGCATGAAAATGATAATTTACAAATGTTCTCAGATTAGTAAACCATTGCGTAACCTCAACTTTGTAACAATTTACACAGCTATTGTAAACAATTTGCAAACATAATGTCTACTTGCAGTTTACACAACATTTGAATAAGTGTACACTATGTTTGCAAACAATTTACAATAATGTAAACTATGTGCAAAACCTTGTGTTTACAATAGTTTGCTTGTTTGTAAACCATACTGAACCTACGGTTTGAAAGGTTTACAGATGTTTTGCAAACCATTAACACAAGATTTACAGCAGTTTACAACAATGTTGCATACCTTTTGGTGTAATGGTTCACTAAAATGGGTATTCCTTTCAAACCATACATTTGGTTAGGTTTACAAAAGAGCAAACATTGTAAATGCAAGGTATTGCATTCAGTTTACATTTTTGTAAGGAATTGGCAAACAAGGTACACACTCACATAAATATCATGTTAACTTAAGAAACCACTAAGTTTGTGCAATGTTTAAAGGAGCATTGTAAACAGTTGCAAAGCGGAGGTTATTCAATGGTTTACAAATCTGACAACATTGGATAACTGAGGTTTTTATTGAAACGCAATGTCCTTTTGTTGGTTTTAAATTAAATCAACTGACAAAGAGTGGCATAATTCACATGCTAACAATGTGCTGAAGTAGCCGGTGGCAGACCTCTCGTTGGTGTACTTCACAGTACTCATAAGCCTTAAAAAAACTTAGAGGGAATTCTATTGATATGAGGAAAAAAGTATTGAGTACAAAGGTTATGTGTTTATGGGGCTGCAGAATTCTCAGGTGTTACCAGATTTGACGATTCACAGCATCTTGTCACTTTTCCCCAGAAGGTAGCCCTTCTCCGTGAGGCCAGGGAGGTGAACCCGCTACACAATATTCTGCTAGGTTTGGCGGTAGGTGGGACCTCACAAGAGAGACTCCCCTCTTGGGGACAAGGACTCCTGTTCCCCCTCTCTCAAAATGATTGCCCTCACTGAAACCTGTGTATCTCCCTCCAATTCTGCTACACTTGCTGCCCTCCACAACCCCCTATATACCTTCTGCCACTCTCCCTGCCCTCACGGTATTGGTGGTGGAGTGGCTCTATTTTCATCTTCAAAACTCCCTATGTCTACTTCATCCCAATCCCCTACCAATTCTCCCTCATTCGAACAGACTACCGCTACTATCACTGCACTTTACAATTTTAACACCATCTCTCTTTACCGGCATACTGGTCCGTTAGGCCAGTTCTTTGACCATCTCTCGCAACTAATCAACTCACTCTCTCGAGATCAGCATCTCATAGTCTTCAATTACTTTAACCTTTCCTCTCACTCCACGGCCACATCCATTGACGTTACCTCCATTTTCCATCATCATTCTTTCTCTTCCATCCACTCCCGGCCCACCCACGCTAATGGGAACTATCTCAATCTTTTCGCGCCTTGAAACACTTGTGTATAGGCGCGTTACAAATGCCATATCATATCATATCATATCTTATTCTCATCTCATCTCTAGTATCAGCCAGCAGAATCTCTACTGCCCCCTCTCCATATGGCCACTCAATAGTCTTTGCCTCTATCCTGACACCCTCCTTCTCCTCCCTTCCTCCACCCTCTATGACTGTTACTAAGTGCAAATGTCCTACCTCTGAACTCCTCATCTACATCTTCGACCTACAACACTTGCTTTCCTCATTTGCTGAACTTACATTCCCAACCCCCGATGACGCTTTCTCCAAATTCAACACTGCTCTTCAGGCTCCCCTCTGCACTTATTTCCCTCTATCCACTTTCAGCCGTAAACCCTCCCTGCCGTGACCATGGATCACACCTCTCATCCGCACCCTGAAAACAGCCATGTGAAGAGAATGTTGACCTGGCAAATATCTAGACTCACCCCTTATCTCTAAATCTACCTCTCCACTCTTTCTTACTACTCCTTGGCTCTTGACACTGCCAAACATGAATTCTACCGTCTTATTTCCTCTCAATCCTCCTAACCCAGACGCCTCCAAAAATCTCTAAACTCTATTTTCTATCCCCTTAAATCCTCCTCCATCTCTTGATCTCTCTCTGTTAATGTTCTTGCTGTCTACTTTGCTTTTAACATATCTACCATTCGAGATACCCTCATAAATTACCCTCTAGCCCCCTCCTGCCCACTCCACTCCACCACCCATATCCTCCACTCTCGCCACCATGTCCACCTTCGATCCCACTGACACTGAAGAAATGTATGCCCTTCTCTATAAAGCCAACACTTCTTGTCCCCCCACTGACCTGCTTGCCCCTCAAATAGTGAAATTTATAGCACCTACTGTTTTCCTGTATCTTACGTCCCTCTTCAATGCCTCCCTTGACACTGCCACTTTCCCTTCATCTTACAAATCAGCCACTGTTATCCCCATTCTAAGGAAACCCAGCCTTGACCCTAGCAATCCTGTAAATATTCCTCTTGTCTCCCTTCTACCTCAATACTCCAAAATCCTCAACAGAATTGTATTTAACCGATTCTCCAAATTTCTGGATACACAGAACATTCGGGACCCAGTGCAATCTGACTTCAGACCCATCTACTCTACCGAAACAGACCATCTCAATGTAAACAACTTAATATCCTCCACTTGCCATGCCAACCTGTCTTCTATTATTCTTCTTGACCTCTCAGGCACCTTTGATACTGTAGACCATTCTGACCTCCTAGCCACACTGTCTGTCCTTGGCATCAAAGATAAATCCCTCGATTGGATACCCCTCTACCTTGCCCTTAGGCACTTCCAAGTGTCCTGGAACAACCTTTACTCCACACCCACAGCTTTCGCTGTTGGGTTTCCCAATGGTCAGCCCTAGGTCCTCTTCTCTTCACCCTCTATACCTCTGCTCTCAGTGCCCTCAACTCCTCCTACTGCTTCTCATATCAGCTTTTGTTGATGACACCCAGATATTCTTTGATTTTCCGTCCCTATCTGACAAACTGATAGACATCTCTCACTGTCTCACCACCATTCAATATTGGATGGCATCTCACTCACTCATGCTCAACTCGACGAAAACCAAAGTTTTCTACTTCCCTACTTCGCTACCAAACACACAATCCCCCGCTCTCCCCCCCATATATTTCTCCCCTAACTACCATCCTTACTCTCCTTCTGCTCGCAACCATGGTGGTGTAGCGTCCCACCTCACAACTCTTTGCTCTTTATCTTGAAATCTGCTAGCCAAACCAAAACACTTAAATATCCACAAACTACACCATCTCCTTCACTCCTCAATAAAACTGAATACTGCAGCACACTTTTCAACCTTCTTTGATTTACCTCCACCTCCTTGTCCCACCACTAAACTGGTTGGTGGAATTTAGAGCTAAATATAAACATCTTCTCATCATCTTCACAACGATACATGACCATGCCCCTACTTACCTGCCTGCCCACCTCACCCTCTTCTCTCCCCCTCGCACTTTAAGATTATCCTCAGCCCTCCTCCTGGCCACCACTCAAGCCTCCTGTCCTCCTTCTCATTTCTGATCTCTCTTCTTTTCATTACCATAAGGATAACGTGACAACCTTCTGCTTTTCCACCATTGATCTGACACACCAGGGCTGAAAACTGCCATTCTACAGAAGGTTGGATTATGACTCATCATCCCTCACCATTTAACTTGCTTGTTAATGCTCATGGGAGTTGTAGTCCAAAACATCTAAAGACCCAAACGTTCCAAACCACTGTCATTAATGGATGTGCAGGGACACTGTCACCGAGTTTTGTTGATGAAGTTGCAGTAAGGGACAACAACTTTAGGCAAATTGTAAAACATCATAGTGAAATGTTTACGTGTTGTCTTTTTCGAAGACATGGTCTAATATTATGGATAAAAGCCAGTGCGTTTGTGCCCAGAACAGCCACAACCCATTCAAAACAGATGCATTTCCATTAGTATAGAAAGTGTTGGTGGGTGCGGGACTGGTTCAGTACAGCTATTGGTATTGGTGGCAGCTGCAACAGAATCACAGAACCAGTCTTTCCACCCACCCCCACCTTACCACCACCAAAGGAAGGGGGTGATATAGGCTGATGGCTGACTTGCATCTAGAGCTGGGCAAGCCTGTTGCGGTACGGACCGGTCAAGGTAAAAAATGGGTCTCTGCTCTGATCCTCCTTTTTGGGTCAGTGCCTGTATGAAGCAGGGGCCAACCATGAGCTCCACCTGCTGCCCAAAGCACTAGTGACCCATTAAAAGTGCTTCCCTGGCCTGACTTCACATACAGGAGCGCTGAAGCACTAGCTAAGGGCTACACTGTTTGCACTCTTACTCCCACACCAGTGCTACAGTCCATCTTTCTCTTTCCCATCCCCTGTGCCCAATCTCCACTTCTGTCTCCCCTTATCCACACCAGAATCAACAAATCCACCCCACACCTCGCCCAGAATGAAGTCATCACTATTTCCCTGCCCATTATTTATGCCTCTAGTCCCCTTACCAGTGCCACTAACAACAAATGTCCCCCACCTCGCCCCAATGGCCATCCGCTGCCACCTTCATGCCATCATCCACAAAAAATACAGACTAATATCCACCCTAGCCCATTTTCTATGTGCTCCCCACCAGCTCCTTTTCTTTTCACCCCCCCCCCAGTAGCTTTTCTCTGCGCCCACCCCACCAGTCCATTTTCTTTGTGCGACTCAGATAAACACCTTTTCTTTTCTTGGCTTCCAGTCAGCCCCCTTTCTTTGCACCCCCAGCCAGTTCCTTTTTTCTGCAACCCCCAGCTGGCCACTTATCTGTGGCCCCTAGCCAGCACCTTATATATTCCCCCTCCAGCCAGACACGTACCTTTGGGCCTGACTGCCAGCTCCTTATCTTTGAGCCCCCCCAGAGCCATTTTCACAGTTTCTGGGGCCCAGGGCACAGGCTGTCTTGGGCGCCCCGAAACACATGCCTTCCACCACCTCTGAAACCCATGTCAACCTCCACTGATCCACAAAATGAAGAGATTACATATCTGGATTCAAATTCAACCTAAACTTGCCTAGGCTTTAAATGGATTATCTAGTTTTTAATCAAATGTAAACATTACACATCTATGCTACCTGTTTCCCCAAGTGGGTGCTATACTGAGACATTTTCACTTTGTTTTTTGAATCATATATTAATTTTGAAAGACAATAAAGGAACATTATGTTTAAACAAGTGTCTATCGATATAAATGAAATGCTTATGTATGTTTCCGTACTCAGCTTATGAAATTCATCAGTGTTTGGTCACCCTCTGCTGTCCAAATGGCACAGTGCAACTCTATGTGCCTGTCCACATCAACAACAGCTATAATTTTAACAAATAGAATGAGCATTGTTCTACGCGGTCACTTTCACCTTCCACTATTACAAACATTCAGAATAATTTCAAGTTTCTTCTTTAAAACCCCACTTCTCTTCACACAGGGCATGACAGTTCCAGTATCAATGAACAGTTAATTACTGGCTTAATGTTGAAGATGCTAAAGAGCGATATGCTGTAGGATGAATGCCTCCTCACGAGCTAAAACTGAAAGTAGGTGCTGCAATTATGCTAATACGCAATCTTATGCCATCATCGGAATTCTGCAATGGAACATGGTTGACAGTTTCACGTCTACAAAGACACATCATTCACAGAGGCCAGTGTAATCAGTGGAACTTAAATAGTGTTCTTATACTGTCTATACCTCTCATTTCATCTGATACAAATATGTCTTTCAAATTCAAAAGAAGACACTTTCCTATACATTTAGCCTGTTCAATGTCCATTAACAAGTGACAGAGACCTACCTCCTCTTTCTGGAAGTGATCAGTTTTAATTACGATATTTAAGAAGGGGGACTGAAGTGACGCTATGAATTACCAACCAATATTGACCTTTACAATTTGCAAAAATGACATATGTTACCCCCGGAATGGCAAGTTTATTCAATAAAATTATAACATAATAGTTCAACCTGACCATTTATTTTCTGTATGAATGTGTCCATAGTACATGCCCTTGGAAAGACATTGCATGACTAGGCAGCAGAGAAAACAAAAAGGCATGTAACAAGCATCAAAACCCACTTAGCATTTCAGCTCATGCCAACACATCAGACAAAGGGCCTCATCACGAGTTTGGCGGTAACCCTTAAATCCGGCGGTCGTGCTATTACCGCCGGATTTAAGGGTCCACCAAAGAAGAGCGTGAAAATTCCCCATTGAGCCCAATGGGGAATGGGGCATTCCCGAATGGGCTCAGTGGGGAATGGGGAATTCCATTACCGGCAAACCCGTGATCCGGCGCTAATAGCGCCGGGGGGTTTGGCGGTAGGGCTTATCCTGCCGGCAGTAATACTGCCGGCGTTGCCGCCCAACTCGTGATGAGGCCCTAAATTCAAGTCATCATAGAAAGAATGAACTGAGAAGCAACCAGTGAGTACATGCTTTCTACTCTGGTTCGGATGGGGGTTCGGTTGGCGTTGCTGGATCTCCAGGATACCTGTTTCTGTGTGGCGCTTCCCCCTTTCCAGAGACTTCCAATTTACTGCGGGGGGCCAGTGTTTCAGTTCCTGGGTCCCCTAGTGCGCACATTCACATGCACAGGCTTCAGTGTTTTCCCTATCTGGTCGACTGGCTGGTCTCAGTGGATCTATGTGGGGAAGGTCCTGTCACATCTTTGGGGCCACTCTGGGATTATGGTTGGCTCAGGAGTTGTGGGCCCCGGATGGACATCTCTGTTCTTCCTTCTAGAAGGAGTTATCTGCCAATCCTCAGGCACTGTTTGCTTTACGGGTCCTTGGTGGGCCTGTCTGTGGTGGTCTGGATGAACGACTCACCTGCCTGGGTGTCTGTGACCTGTCAGGGGGATTTTGGGGGTCTCAGCCCCTCATTGCTTTGGCCTCTCGATTAGCTACCTGGGGATAGGGGTGTCTTATCTCTCTGGAAGCCACACATATTAGGGGGGTGGAAAATGTCTGGCCAGGGCACTTCAGCAGGTGGTGTCTCTCCTCGCAGGACCTTGTCCTGTCAGACTGGGTCTTTTAAGACATTTGTCACAGGTTCGGTGTCCAAGTCTGGATCTCTTTGCCTCCCCATCTTCGGCAATGGTCCCCCTCTACTGCTTCAGGTTCCCAGCATTAGAGGCCGGGGGTGGATGCCCTGAGCCTGGAATGGCCGCAGGGTCTCTTGTATACCTTTTAGCTCCAGAGTCAGGACCAAAGGTTCATTCAGCAGTGGCCTTGCCCTTGACTTGCGGGGCTGGGTGATTTGTCCGGATTATTCGATAGAAAGCCTGTAAATTGTGAGGTCTCAGTTGACTGCTGTGGGGTTTTAGGGTCCAGTGATTGACTCTGTACTCTGTGCCAGGCGGCCGTCTCCCTTATGGCCCTATGAGTGGCTCTGTTTTATTTTCTTCTGGTTTGGTGTGGGTGATCCAGCACCTCCCCTCTTCCATGTGGGCTTCCTTCTGTGCTGCACTCTCTATAGCCGGTAGAGGGAGATTCACCAGGGGCTTACAGTGTCCCTCTTTGCTTCCTGTCGGCTTCTGTTACTACCTTCAGGGAGATTTGGAGGGCAGGATGGAAGGGGTTCCCCTGGTAGGGAGGTTCCCTCTGAAGCTGGCTTCTTCTCGCCCCAGTTTCTCTATGGGTCTTCCTCCGTGGTGCCTGGCCCTCATGTTGTGGTTTCTCCAGGGTCCTCCCTTTGCTCCTTATGCGGATGTCCACATGCGGCACCTAATGCACAGGACTGCATTCCTGTTCGCTATCACCTTGGCTCGTATATTGGGGTAGGTGGGGGCTTTGTTGTGTCACCCTCTTTTTCTGTGGGTCCTTCCAGATGCCTTTGTCTTGCACTGTGTCCCCCATGTCTATGGACCTGGTTCTCCTGGCGTTTTTCATACTCCTCAGGGCCCTGAGGAGGTGGTTGTGCACTCCTTGGTGTCCGCAGGGCCGGTCCTGCACTACCCCCATAGAGCTAAGCATTTCTGTTGGTCCAACTGTCTTCTTGTTAGATTGGGCCAGCTGAGGCTGGATGGAGACCCTCAGTGGTGCCCATCAGCCGTTGGATCAGGCGTGGCTTATGTGTCTACTGGGTTGCCCATCCCTGTGCATTTCAGAGTTGCCCCACTTGCGGGGTTGCCTGCTTTCTGGGTGGTCGCCCAGGGCGTGTTTATATGGAAGTTTTGCAGGGCCGATTCTTGGGCTGATGACAGCAAAATTGACAGAAAATTCTGGCTACATGTGCTTCACCCCAGCGATGGGTCCTTTGGGGTGTGGGTTTTAGTCTGTGGACATTGTCTGCTTGTTTTAGGGGCAGTAATGTGTCGATGGTATTGCAGCACTTCTGTCTCTGTGTCTCATTGGGGCCTCTCCTTATTGTCTAGATTTGGTACACCTCAGTTAAGTACTGGGATGAGCAAGAGGGATGTGAAGGTAATGCTCTGATTACTTACTGGTAATTGTCATTACTCCTAGTCCTACTCGTCCTCATCACAATACTGACGACCCTCCTCTCACTCCCTGCGGGGAGCATCCCATGTTCAAGCTTGGCAATAAAATAAATTGAAAAGGGGTTCCTGGAATGGAGGCAGGGCTTCCGAGATAAGTGCTGTGATGATGGAGAGTAGGACTAGGAGTAGTGATAATAACGAGTAAGTAATCAGAACATTCCTGCCTCTCCCTGCCCATAACTCCTCCTCATGAGAAGTCTTTGAGCGCTGAGCTCGCTTTAAAGAAGGCTGTTCGTGCAGCATGCTGAGTTAATGTGCATGCTGTCTGGTTGTATATTACCAACTGTCCCCACCCTTGCTCCAAAGAACTCTAAGCATTGACGTGAACTTGTAAATAAGGCCTGAACGTAACATTATTGTTTATGTGAGCACGCTAGTCATTTTGGAAAGGTAAAGTCGTAAGGTGCTTACTGTGGCAGCTACCAGTAAAGTATACTTTGGCTTTTTTTTTTTTTACAAAATAATATGCAGCCTAACAATTTCCGAAACAAATCTGTCTTACGTGGCTCAATTGGACATGTTACGATCAACAGTAACACTTCTGTACACCTATGAATTTGCAACTGTGTTTACTAATGTTAATTCTGCATAAAAAACAAACTTTAATAAAAGATGTTTCTGTTTTAACTAAAGTTCTAGTCTACCTACTATATAAATGATAAATAGCTATTCCAACATGGTGTACCTAAATCACCCCTGTCACGTACATGTTGCCTTCGACATTTATATTTTGAATGTTGTCCTTCTTTTATGTTTATAAATCGCTTTTCTGAACCCGAAATTGGCATTTACAGAGTATGGCGTTATTCCCTTGTGAGTTTTGTTTCAGGGGCTCCTCACTCTCCAGAATATTCTGGAGCACAGGAAATTAGGTAGTTATTTTCCCCATTAACTTTGAGGGGGCAATAGTATTTTTTTTAAATATTTTTTTTATCCCCCCGAGGGGGCAATAGTATTACCTTGTGAGGCCTCCAGCTGTGCTATAGTTGAAGCAGTCTTCCCTTTTGCTACGCAGACTGTATTGCAGACATGTCAGAGTCTTTGTTCACTTTGCTCATCGAAGTGCGGGAGGCACGTGTCCTACTTCTCATAACGTATTGTGCTCCTTTCTTCATCATTGAGGTAGATGAGAATATCTGAGTGAGTACTTAATTTATTAGCAGGGTGCCTTGCCCTCAGAAAAGGTTCCAACTCCAGCTCTAGCAGACTACCATCTGTACTCTTTGCATTCACTTACTCGCACGTGCAAAGAGTGTTCAATATGTGAACTTATCGCAGCAGCCATGGTTCTGCAGACTGCTAGCCTTTCCCACCCTAAGCTCACTTGGTACCCTTGCCTAGTATCCGTAACTACCACTTGGCAGTAGCAGATTCAATGCACCAAGAGTCCTCCACCAGAACGGTCAAGCACTGGTGCCAGAGATACAGGAACTATAAGAAACAGAGTCAAGTTTCCTTTGCGCATAATACTAGTAACGACACTGTAGGAAAACATGCCCATGCTGGCTCAGCCTATATATGGCAGCATCTCCACCTATTAAAACACTTCTGTTGGCTTTGCTTTTAAAAAATGCCATATCACAGTGGGAATGTATTTATTTATTGGATATTTATAAGGCACTTATGCATCAAGACAGTGTTTCAAAGTGGCACAAGGCACAAGGGAGGGAACACGGGAGCAAATGACAATGAATAAATAGAACCGCACACTGGTCCTACTAGGCCTTGTGACATTTGGAGGTTGCAAGTGCAGTGAAAAGAAAAAGAAAAAAGGGGGTGGGGAGTAAGTGCTATTAGGGTCCCCTAGCGGAGGAAGTGCCAGAGGTGCCCGTTGGGGATGTTCATGTTAGGCAGAAACCTGTGCAGTTCCCTCTGGGACCACTGCAAAAGATTTAGGACTACAGGTGTTTGACAGTAAACCCACTTGGTAGCAGTCTGTACCACACAGATTCACTTGGTAGCTGTGGCTGAGCAGTCAGACTTCCCTCAAGAAGAGTTAGGCAGTATACAGAGTATTCACAATAGGTCAAGAGAACACAGTAGAACAAGTAAACACTGACCAGGGCTTGGTGTAAAAGAGATATAATTATTTATTTAAAACCACATCTAGAAAAACACACAGGCACTAATATTAAGCAATTCAAAAACACAGTCACTAAAAGATATACACTCCCTTAAAAGAATATTAGACAAGCAAGTCTTAAGTAAAGCCCCACTTATTTTCAGACAGCGGTGAGCGCTTAACGTTGATGGCACTCTAATATTTTGTTTTAAAAAGGGAGAGAAGAGCAGAGAACAAGTTGAAACAGATCCCAACACTTTTATCAGAACATAACAAGAGGGAAAGGCAAAGTAAAACCGTGAAGTTAGAGTTCAAGCGGCCGGATCCACTTCCAGAGCATCCAAACGAAATGTGTCCAAGGTCACACGGTTGCAGTGCACAAGAGTCTTGTAAAGGTTCAAAAAGGAGTTGGACCAAAAAAAGGGACCAGTTAGAGGGTCAAGGCGGCAGCCCAGTCCAGATGGTTAAGGGGTTATTATTACCTTGTAGCAATCTTTAGAAAGGGAGGCCTGGCGGACACGGTACCTTAAAGTGGTGAGAACGCTCCAGCGGGGGCAGTTGTTCCTGGCAGTGGGTGCAAGTCAGTGCTTCGTCCAGGGGAAGAGGGGATCTCGTCGTGGAGGAAGACAGGAGTCCGTTGCACTGCCAGGGAAGAAACCAGCCTCAGAGTTTCTCAGGTACAAGGAGCGGTCCGGTGATTCGCGGTTCAGTGGTGAGTGGCTAACCGGCCGCCGGGGTGCTTGACACGGGCAGTTCGACCACAAACCGGGCTGGGGTGCGAAGAAAGGAAGGTAAACTGGTTGTGCCCACCAGTCAGGGGAAGAAGCCTCTCCAGCCGGGAGATCTTCTCTGTCGTCGGGAAGTGGTGAGTCGGTTCTGCGGGGCTCCACCGGTGGTGTCGTCGTGGTAGGTCAGCTCAGCTTCTCCCTCATCGGATTCTCAGGTCCTGTGGCGACTTCTGAAGTTCCAGTCCCCAAAGCACTGCTTTTATGCAGAAAACCCCCATTCACTCAGCCTAGCTGTCACTCAAACATGCTAAGTGGTGAGCCGGCCGGCTCACCACTTGGGCCAATCACACACGAGTGCGACTTGAGTTACCAAGGTAACTCAGTCCAGGGTGCCTAAACCCCCTCCCACACCCCCTGTGGTACCCAGACAGAGTGGCACCACTTTTGGAGGCTTCTGTGGAGAAGCCCGCCAAAAAGTGGAACAAAAGGCTCGACTTGGGTTGGAGTCACAGAAGAGAACACAAATGCCATTTTAGAATCGAGTCTTGGCAAAAAATACCAACCCGTGAATTAATATTAATTAAATAAACCGGCGGTATGTTCGAGGCTATGAGAATTAAATAATTAAAGTTGGTAGCCTCGAACAATGGGAAAATCCCATAGGAAAATATTTGCGGTCAAATATAAAAAGTAGTTTCTACTGCCACCAGCCAAAACTTGATCAGGGGGGACGGAGATGTGCCCCCTCGACTAACAGACCCCGGGGCAATCGAATTGCCCCGACCAGTACGTCCACAATATGATGGTTTGTACTGGTTTCTGTTAATAATTTGGGACTAGTAAAGCCAATGGTGACTTTACATGCCCTGGGAGACAGTAGTCAGTTCCAGGGTATGGAGTCTTTGGTGGGGTGTCACTATGACACCCCTGTGTTACTGCACGGAGGGTGCTGTGTAACACACATAGGAAAAACACATGAGACCCGGTTGCCAGTCAATTCGTCGAAAAAAATTGGTCGACCAGACAAATGGTCGAATCAAATTGGTCGAAAACCATTTCGTCGAATTTTTTTTTTTCTATTTTAACCCTTTTTTTTTTTTTTTTGGGGGGGTCCCCCCCCAACCCCCTTTTTTTCTCTAAAAACCCATTTTTTAACAAAACGAAAACCCAAAAAATAAATATATAAATACAAATTTTTTTTCGACGAAATGGTTTTCGACCAAATTGCGTCGACCAAATTGCAGTCGACCAGTTTTTTTTCGACGAGTTGACTGGACACCATGAGACCCTATGGAGTAAAGGACCCCATAGCCCATAAAACACATTACCAGTCAAAGGAATACCATGAATCATGTCCAAGAGTGGGAGAAAAAGAGTCTCACTCTTGGCAGGAGGAAAAAAACAACTCCAGAAATCCAGCAAAGCTGCTGGGGGACTCACTAGGTTAGGAAATTCAGCCTAAAGAGAGAATTCTCCCTAACAGGGGAGGCAACAGGTAAGTGCATGGGCACAGACATCCCAGGCAAACAGAGAAGTATACCACCCAACAGGCAGGTGCATGGTAGAGACAAACCACCCGGCAGGCGGGTGTGCGCCCAGATGGCAGTGCATAAGGAGGGATGTTGGGGCGATTAGGCAGAAGGCCAGGACCCTTTCAGACTCTTGAGCAGGCCGCCAATCTCAGCATCAGGGGGGATGGTTAGCACAGGAAGGGGAGAGGGAAGGAGGAGGAGAAGAGAAAGGTCTTGAGTTGTTTGCAGAAACTGAGGTGGTCTGGTTGAACGCAGAGAGAGAGGGAGACTGTTCCATAGGAGGGAGCCGTCTGAGGAGAGAGAACTTCCCCCAGCTCTCTGCTTGGAGAAGTGTTTCATTAGCAGAGAGTTGGAGCAAGAAGATTGAAGGGATCTGGAAGGAGAATATTTAGTAAGTGAGAGTTGCAGGTAGAGTGGTCCCAGGCCCCATTCAGCTTTGTGGATGATGCAAAGGGTCTTGAATTTGATCCTTGCAACAACCAGGAGCCAGTGGAGAGATTTTAAAGCTGGAGAGATACGCTCCCAGAGCTTGCGGCCAAGGATAAGGCTCGCAACTCTATTCTAGATTAGTTGAAGAGGATGGAGCTAAGAAAGTGGAAGGTTGAAGAGAAAATGTGTCCAAACTGGTTCCAAAATGTAGGCCAGTCTAGGCACGTGTTGATACTTATCAAGCCAGGCTGAAGATGCAGGGGGCCCATTTCAACAAATTGGTTCGGGGTCCCCTTGCTTAGAGTGGAAAACAGTTTCTGGCACCCACTGGGTGTACACATTATAATGGAAACACGCAGGTTTGGCAGAACAAGTCAAAGTCCACAGCGCTTGTACACTGACGAAATTAGGGAAGCACTAAAGCTACAGGTGGCTGAGGGGTGTGGGAGCACTGCCAGATGCCACCCACAATTAAGAACCTAAATGAACAAAGACAGTTCTCAGTCTCACTGCGCTGAACAGTGCAATAGTGACAGGTGTTCCAAGTAATTCAAAGAAGGAGGGATTTCTCATGAGTCCAATGAGTTTAATAACGAAGTAGCCTGACACGTGTTTCGAGTCATCACCGACTCTTCATCTGAGGCTGAAAGTTTCAAGAGCTAGCCTAACCAATTAAGTGTATCATGGCCAGTGCCAGATGCACTCTCTCATTGCTTTGCAATTGCGGAACTCTGTGCAATGCTGCTGAACTGAATTAAATGAAAGTAAGCAAGGCAAAGTTGTTTCTTACTTTTGAGACCTATCCACAGCGCTTTAAGTGTGTCATTGTTTGATCTACTTATTTGGACAGGAGTCAGCTTGTTTAGGCCTTGTCTTGAAAGGGCATTCAACTTTTTTTTCTTTCTGACCTGGTAAGCAGCAATGGCGGATCAAGAAGATACAGTGGGTGTGCTGGGATAGGAGCGCTAAAATAAAATGATGTTTCCCTGCAGGGCAGAAACTGGGCCATTGGAACCGGGCTTCGGTGAAAATGGCCTGCAGGGAATCATAATAGAACAAGTATGTTATCAGGATATACCTCTGGATTCCATATAACTTACTAAAGATACCATAATGCATCCAGGACACAGCTGCAAGACCTCTACCCAGGCCCGCCACGAGAGACCACATCACAGCAGCTCTCAGAACCATCACTGGCTACCAGTCAAGAATAACATACATTTCAAAGTGGTCTTATAACCTACCAAGCTCTTCAGGGCCATGGGGTTAAATGTATCCAAGAGAAGATCATCTCAAACAAACCAAGCAGACCTATGAGATCGAGTAAATATGTACTCCTAACCACTGTATGATACATCAGAATCACATCACATCACAATCACATCACAGCCCCACAACATGATACACCTGACATCCACATCCCATAACTATAACAACCACTCCCATAACCACATCGGTACTAAAACCCACATCCTGTCCACATGAAAACAACATAATCACTACAGCCACAGCAAAACCTCATCACAACCAAATTCACATCAGAGTTTAAAAAAACCCTATGAATAACAAACAAATTGCAAATGTTGCCAACACTGGGTTGATCACTTATTTTTTATACATACGGAGCTATGCCACGAGTAAACCTTTTCTAAGTATTGAAGAGTGTGAACTGAATCTGTTCTAGGTACTTCTAATTGTGCATTCAAGACGTAGATGCACATCAAGATACTGTGTGATAGGTTAACGTGGTTGTAGTCATTACTTGCGAGAGTGGGTGGGGAAGAGCACGGGTGGTGCGCTCTGGGTGCTAGTGATAGGGCAAGGAGGTACTAGGGGGAGGTTAAGTGCTGGGGTACTGGGATGAGGTTGGGTTTTGGGGTACTGGAGTGAGTTGCTGGGTGTTGCAAGGGTGGGCAAATGATTTGGTTTGATTCAGAGGTGTGGTGAGGCTGTGTGTGGATGAGGGTTTGGATGGTACGAGCTTCACAGTGAAGTGCTGGGGTGATAATGTTAGGTGATGTTGGTGTGGGGGCCACGGTGTGACATGCTGAAGGAGGTTGGGTGGTTGGCTTGAGTTGTTGGAATGCTGATTTTAGGTTGGGTGGTGGGGGAGATGAGGTTGGTATAACCTTGATTAGCTCCAAGGATCACGCAGCACACCAAATGCTTCTTAACTCCTTTATTCCTTACAACATACTAACTTCCCCTCTCATCCTGTCTTCCTCTTCTCCCGCCCCTCCCTTTCCCATTTCTACTTTCGGTTTCCCCTTAAAGGGGTCGGCGTCCTTTTTCCCTTTGCAACAGAGGTTTGGTTGAGTGGTGGTTATTGGCGCTGGGGAGAAGAGGGATGGAGGTGGTGGTGTTTGGTGTTGTAGTGAAGTTGGATAGCGGGTGTGTTAGGTGAGACAGTAAAGGTGTGGTAAAGGAAACCATCACCAATGGGTATGACGTATATTCCCCAAGATTTGTTTTTTAAATAATAGTGCATTTTACAGCACATTGTCCATAGATGCCAACATTCCGTGGCACCTGGGAAGGTGATTTTGTTAGAGAAATCGTGAGACAGCAATGTTCCCATAGCAATGCATTGGGGAAAGAATTATTGTAGGCAGGAAAACGTGAAAAATATTTTTCACAGAAAAATCGGGAGTTACCTGTCTAAATATGGAGGGTGGGCATGTATGCATTGTCAGAAAAAATAGTATAACGACCATAGGAATGACTGTCATTGCTGAGCACGTGATCTCAGCAACAGTGACTTAACCTGTTCAGCTATCTTTTCAGTCTTGTGCCACAATCAAGGGTTAATGTAAAATACATTTTAAAAAGTGAACACTGCAAAGACGAAATACTTTGTAAGTTTGTTCAAATATTTGCTTTTAATAAAGGAATCCCAATGACCTGCACAGTCTTCTTCACGGAGAAGGCTCACGTTGAACATTATTATTTACAAATGATTCTGCAAAACATGAGTGGTCTCGAGCTTTGAAAAGTTATGTGCTGTATGCATACTAATTAGATGTGTTCTGAGCAGACATAGCTTTTCAAAGATTTCGGGACCTTGAACAAACAGCTTGAAAAATAAAAACCCTATGATTCACTCGAGCTATACATTTGGCGCTAGCATTGCCTACAACTCCCAGTATGCCCGAGTGTGCGTGTGCATGCGCCTCCCCGGCCCCTTCCCAGCGTACTTTGCGCACTTCCGCTGGATGACTTTTTGTAATGGTGCGGCGCCAATCAAGGGGAAATGAAATCTCAGTGTTCGTACAGTTTTTTGTCTTGTTTGCAGATGTTCAATTCAAGTAGGTGGATGCAAAATGTTATACGTGTTAATGGGAATCATCGCTGTTAACAACGATCCCAAGACTCGGTGTGTGCAGAACAACGAGTGAGGAGAGGGGGAGGGAGCCTGGAAATGAGTTTTGGCTAGTGGAGAAGTTTAAATGCAGTTACCAGCCCGTCATCCAAGAAGGGGGCTGTTGTTGATAAGGGGTTGGCAGTTTGGAGAGAGAAGGGACAGTAGGCGAGAGAGCAGCTGGAGAGAAGCGGAATAGAGGAGTAATTGGGGAAAAGAGGAACGTTTCTGATGTTACACCAGAGCATTTAGGGGTGTGTGTGGGTCGTTTGAGAGAGTGAAGAGCAGTTGGGGAACAAGTGGTGGGTTGTATGTTGGGGAGGTGTGGGGGTGGTTGGCTGGAGGCAGTAGGGGGAGAAGTGGTGGGTTAGGTTGGCAAGTGTGGGGGTAGTTGGGGATGGGGCAGTTGGGAGAGAAGATGGGCGCTGATGGAAGGGGAGGCTGTTGGGGAACAGTGCAGATGTGGGGGAAACTGAGGGAGAAGGGAGTGGGACAGTTGCAGGCAGAAGGCAAAGTGGAGTGGAGGGGTGTGGGCATTTGAGTAGATGGAGTATAAAGGGCAGTTGGGGAGCAGCGAGAAGGGGGCCGTTGGGTGAGAAGGGGCAGTTAGGGGATGAGTGGAGTGGGAGCAGTTGAACAATTGGGGAGGGGAAGTTGGTGGCAGTTCAGTGGAGGGGACTGCTCAGATGGGGAAAAGGGTGGCAGTTGGGTGAACGGAAGAGGTGAGGGAAGTTGGGGGTAAAGCATAGGGGAGCAAGTGAGGTGGGCAGTTGAGGGGGAGGTGGGATGGGGCAGTTGCTGAGTCAGGCAGAATGGGATGGGGGCTGATTGTGTAGTGTGCATGTGAGGGGCTTGGGTGTGTGCATGTGTAGAGGCCCAGGGTGTTGCCTGTGTGTGAGGGGGCTGTGTGGGGGAGGTGATTTGTATTTGGTTATTTATTTTAATTGTAGTTGGTTATTTATAATGTGTTTAATACCCAGCGGTTTCTAACCGCGGACCCAGAGTTAGAACCCCTGTTGCTCCACATCGTCTTGCTTCCAAGGGGAACGCTTTGCCCGGTGAGGAGGGTATGTGTGTGAGGTGGGAACTGTATGTTGAGATGCTTTTGTGCTCTGTCAGTCTGTTAGCGGTGTCGCATAGGTGTGTATGTCAAGGATCGCTCTGTGTGTGTGGAGGAGGGCTGTGTGTGTGGAGGGGGGCTGTGTGTGTGGTGGCCTGTGTGTGTGGGGGGCGTATGTGTGCCTGTGGGGGGCTGTGTGGCAGGAGTTGTGGCAAAGCGTTGTTCCTTATACAATTCCACACTGTTTCACCAATCTGCACCACATTCTGCAAAGTTACCTTTTAGGACCCTCCGGACATTACTGACTACATGACATTTGGCCACCACGCCTTTCCCCACGTTTCAGCAAAAGTCAACATTTGTGGGTTTGTGGCTTGGTCCCAATACAATTCCACACTGTTTCACCAATCTACACCACAATTACCTGGTAGGACCCTCTGGACATTACAAGCTACATGACATTGGGCCACCCCACCCTGTTCCCTGGATTTTAGCACAAGTCATGATTTGTGGGTTTGTGACTTGGCAAAGCGTTGTTCCAAATACAATTCCACACCGTTTCACCAATCTGCACCAAATTTTGCATAGTTAACGGTTAGGACCCTCTGGACATGACTAGCTACATGACATTTGGACACCCCACCCCATTCCCCGGATTTCAGCACAAGCCAATGTTTGTAAGTGGGATTGTAGTTTGGCAAATTGTTGTTCATTATACAATTACACACCGTTTCACCAATCTGCACCACATTTTGCATAGTTACCAGTTAGGACCCTCCGGACATTACAAGCTACATGGCATTTGGATACCCCCCACCGGTCCCTGGATTTCAGCACAAGTCATAATTTGTTTGTGGTTTGGCAAAGCATTTCTCCTTGTATAATTCCATACCGTTTCAACAATGTGCACCAGAGTTTGCATAATTAACTGTTAGGACCCACCGGACATTCTAAACTACATGACATTTGGACACCCAACCCCTTTCCTGGGATTTTAGCACCTTCACACATGAGCCGGTTGCCTGAAATCAGTGAAACATCAGTGTGTTTGTAGAAGGACCGGTCCTCACCCGAGGAACAAAACTCAAGGTCCAGGCCCTAGGATGCACAGTTTCCAAGATATATGCACCACAAGGCACTGCAACGAACTGCACCATGCAAGGGTGAGGTGACGGGTGGGGAAAGAGCACAGCACGTCCCAGCATGCAGCAGCACACCAACTCTTGCCTCCCCCCAATGTCTGCTCTGGGGTATGTCAGCCAGCCACACGTGCCCTTTCTCAGTGCAGTTTACTTCAGGGTGCAAAGCACATCAAGCGATAAGGGAAATGGAACAGCGACAGACAGGATCAGTGTTATCATGTCTGTCTACAGAACCCATTCGGAGAACGAGTACTTTTTGCTGGTGTTAAATAAAGAACATGAATACATGTGTTACATACACCTTCATGTTAGCTACAGATCACAAATTACATCCCCTGACGGATTTGAACATGTGCTTTAACGCACTGCAATTTGAGTGCACCCTTCATGTTACAGGTGTCAAACCCAGCAAGATACCCCAGGAGAATATTACATTTGCTGCTGAGATCAATGAAGGTCACAGGTTCACATTTTGATGGGTAAGTGAATGTACATGAATACACCTGTTGGATAGATGTTGGTAACCTGCAGGTAACTGGTGGCAGTAACAATAAGAAAACTCACTCAGGTAATGTTCCTGTGACATAAATCTGTGTTTGACCTACTTGTTAATGGTTCCAATCTCAATAAAAAAATACATAATGGCAATTCCCCTGTTGAAAGGTATGTTACCTTCAGGCCACAGGTACCTATCCAACAAGTGTTATAAAATACAGCCATCATTATAAAGGGGAGCCTAGACAGACAGGAATGTAAAGGCTAAGGGGACAGATTTTATACCACCTAAATGAAGGAGAGTGAGGTAGATTCAACTGAGAGGAGAGGTGCTGGGCAAGGAATATTCATTCCAGTCCACTTGGCTGCCCCTTGCAAAATTTCCAAGGTAAGTTTGTCATTTATTTTAAAGTCTGCTCATTGGCATTTGTGGTTATCACATTACATCAGGATTTAAATGTACCTCATTCTGCATAAACAAAACTAATACAAACTGTGATTTTTAAAAGATCCCCTTGCCCCAGACAGGACAATGGTAGAGAGGCCCAGTGAATCGTATCACCCGTGAAGTGTTCGATAATCGGTTTGAGATTTTCTCTGAGGGAATCCTCATGGGTTCTGTAGATTTCGATGGCTAAATATTTGAAAGAGTTTGTCTTGACCCAGTAGCCATCAGGCATCTTGCGTGCCCCCCCGCCCTGTATCGGAAAGAGGATGGTTTTATTCCATTTTACCCATAGGTCGCTACAGTCCTCAAGGACCCCTAGAATTTCTATAGTCCATTGTATATAGGTTGCCAGCTCCCAATAAATAAAAGTAAGTTGTCCGCATACAAGGCCTCCCGCTCTTCATTACCGTTGGGCCACGCCAAGCACAACAAACCTGGGTCTGAACGAAGCCACAGTGCCAGTGGTTCGATTGCTAATGTAAAGAGCAGGGGGGGGAGAGGGCACACCTGTCTCATGCTTCTTCCAAATGGGAAAGCCAGAGAGGAGCCGCCGTTGACTCTGAACTGTGCCATTATCCCATGATGGAAGAAGTTCACCAACCCCATATATTCTTCATCGAATCTCATTCCCGACATTACCTCCCATAGGAACTGCCAGGAGATCGAGGCAAATGCTTTCTTGAAGTTGACTGATAGGATAGCCGTTGGGGACTCTATCAAATTGGCCCTGTCTATTGGAATGTGTACCCGACAAATGTTCTTTCTAGTGGAGCGCCTTGCCATTAAACTGCACTGCTCCATATGTGCAGGCATCGCCGTGAGCAGGCAATTTGCTAATGCCTTCATAAGGATCTTTGCTTCACTGTTAATCAGCGATATTGGCCTGTACAATTTCCTATATATGGGGGGGGTCTATCATGCATTTTCCATTCTTAATGGGAGACTACAACTCAGGCTGACATAAATCCTCAGAGACAGGGCTAAAACACTCAACTTCCCACATCTTTCTCTCTCTTGGGTTAAACCCACACATCACCTGAGAAGTACCACATGGATCACGCCCATCTCCACTTCATTTCCACATCAACTCCTCTACTAAAGTCCATCAGCAAGCATACCCTCACATACAATTAGACAGATGACACACACATAGTGCCTCCTACAGGTTTGGTGGTATCTCCAGTAAATCCGCTGAGATGCCACCTGTGATGCTGGAAATGCCTTATAGATGGACAGAGCCCCCTAGTCTTCGTCCTACCACTTCTCTGTGTGTGTTTGCTCTGTTTTCTACCACTGACGTCCAGCCTGGACCTCTGGCAGTGCAGCTTTTCATTTTATCTTTTGGTGAACAACACCCATGGGTTACCCTTATGGCACCCATGGGTGGGGGTACACCCTTGTACCACCTATGTGTGTTTTGGGGCACCTGTGTGTTGCCCACAGAGCATGGTATGGGCTGGAGGCAGCTGCTGACTTGACAGTGGATCCGAATATCCTCCATGTTGGGATACCCAGGCCCTGCCATAGGAATCAGTGGATTCCTGACAGATGGCAAGATGGCCCCTGTGGCAAATGTTCTGTAAACCATTAACAAAATAATTACATAGTTTACAACAATGTTGTATACCTTGTGTTTTAATGGTTCACAAAAATGTGTAAACCTTTCAAACCATAATTTTGGTTAGGTTTACAAAAGAGCAAACATTGTAAATGTAAGGTATTGCATGCAGTTTACATTTCTGTAAAACATTGGGAAACAAGGTGCACACTCATTTAACCCTTTAAGTGCCACCGACGAGCCGGATCGTCAGTGGAAAGCGCTTCAGGTTGCCACTGACGAGCCGGCTCGTCGGTTTTGGCACTCTGTTTTGCTCGATCCCTGCAACGCAGGGATCGAGCAAAACTGTAATCCAACCCCGGGCTATGTGAGGGGGAGATCGGCGTGAAACTGAAAGTAAAATTCACCACATCAGCCATTTTCGGCTGCTGCGGTGAAGAGAGAAGGTAAGAGACCTTGAGGATCAAGTACCTCAGTGGGAATCTTCCAATGTTCTGGCTGTTGTGATGGTTTTTGAAGTGTTTCGACAACAAAGAGTAGTTGTTATATTGTCATTTTCCCAGCAATGAGGCCATCCGTCTGAACAGGAGTCCCCTACTTGAAGAAGCATCAGCAGGCAACTGAGTAGGTCAATATTGAATCCTAATGTCAGGGCCTTTGTAACACTTTCAGCAAACGAATAAGACCCCAGCAACACCATAGCAAACAAACAAAACATGTATGTTTTGCACCCATCTGCTACATGAGCAGCATAACAACCGTGCTGCCTCTGACTCTTGCACCACACGTCCCCCTTGCCCCTGCAGATCACTCCACCCATATGTTTGTGCCTTGAGTTCCCTCTTCTCTGGCCTGGACTTTCCTCTCATGCACCTGATCTGTCTGCACCTGCTTGCTGCTAGGTTGCCTGGTGAGTTCATTGTGCATTGTCTCCATCTCACTCTACCCCTCTTCCATCATCTCCATCCGTGGTACTCTCCATCTCCCCCATTTACTCTAACTGCTACTCCATCACCTATCCTACCTCTTTTCTGAAGCCTGGAAGGATAAAGTTCAAGAAAGCTCTCCAATACAGGCCTGCCCATAGCTGACACCTACGTCAACGCTTCTTTGAGGTAGACTGTCACTGACATCCTCTTTGTTACTTCAACTCCAGACCTTCGGACTCTTCACCCATTAATGGTGGACCCAGATGGGAAATGTTCTTGGCACATTTTTCATCCTCTAGGTGCATCATTAATGTCTACCAGAATGGCACTGTCATGGCCCAGAACTCTTATCCCAACCTCCTCCGTCTTGATGGGTGTCTTTCATCTCTCATCAACTTCCTCCTTTCTCCTGCCACTCCTCTTTCTGCTACCCCCAACACTTTTGCCACCACCGAGGTGTGTACCGCATCCCTGTACTCTTCTTCAGAAGACCTTCCAAGGTGGCAACCAGCTTCACTTAGATACCCTCAACTTTTGCTCTGCTGTTGAACATTCCTCTGCTATCAGTCACCTCCTTGAAGACTTTGACCTTGACGTCCTCACGGTTCACTGCCAGCTCTGTCACAAGATCCTCTCTAAGTCCAGGCTTTAACGGGCTGGAGGCAGAGTGGCCCTGATATTCCCTGAATGAGTCCCTGCTGCTATCATACATACCCACTCAGTCCTACGTACTTCGAATGCCTCCTCTGCAGGCGTGGTCTCTTCTGACCTCTCACTGACTCTTGCCACCATCTACAGGACCCCTGGTCCAGTCCCTCACTTTCTTTCTGAGTAGTCTGACCTCAATTCTTCTCTCCTGGCCTCTACCTCCAAACTTTTCCTACTCGGAGACTTCAATATTCAACTTGACTCTCCTGATGCAGCCACTGGACTCTTCCGCAGCCTCTGTGACTCATTCCCTCACGATTCTACCCTATGGTCTGACCGACTCAGCCGAACCCACCTTGGATGAAGGATGAGGATCCGCCCTTCCCTAAATATCTCCCTGCTTGAGCCCTTCTATTTTCTATCTCCAATTCTCTCAGATGCTTTTCTAAGTAGAGAGTGGGGGTAGATCTCTCTCTTCGGCAGGATCCTCCCTGTGGAATGGCTTCTCTGACCCTCTCAGGCTTGAGCTGGATCTCCTACGTACCAGAAGCTTCTCAAGACCTTCCTTTTCACACCTTCCTTTCCTCTCCCCCTCCCAATGTCCCCCTCTGCCCATGGACTGGCTGCCTGGTCCCTTCTGAGTCCTACAAGGCACCAGGCCCTCATCGCCCAGTCTTCCCCAGCACTCTGGACTCCCTAAACTGCACTTGCCCTTCTAGGCCCCCTTCCCCTCACTAGTCTGACTTAGAATGTGGTCCTCACTCCCTGCATCCCCTGGCACCTGCCCACCTGGTCTCCCCTTGGCATTTGCCTAGTTCAATGGGCACTTCTATTCCCTTTCTCCCCACTTGTACTTGTATGCCCCACTTTACCCCGTATTTCCCTCCTACCCTAGAATGTTCCCTCCCCCCTACCTGCACTCCTTCCCCCTGCAATCCTTGTTACTGCACTTGGTCAATCCAAATGACACAAGGCCTAGTAGTACCGTTTGTTTTGTTTTCTTTGCTGTCTCCCTCCCCACCCCCACACACACACTTTTGTCTCGTGGCACGTTGAAACACCATTTGATGTATAGGCGCTATTTAAATAAGCAATACATGATAACATAAAATATACATTTTACATTGTGGAAAGTGCAAAGCTTTGAGCCATATAAACAATGTTGGCAGAATGTGCAAGACGGGCCATTTCGTTCCTTTTGTCCTCCTCAAATGGAATGCAGCAAGTGAAATTGCTAAGAGCTGTTTATCTCATGCTTG
The DNA here is from genome assembly GCF_040938575.1 of Ambystoma mexicanum. NCBI lineage: Eukaryota > Metazoa > Chordata > Amphibia > Caudata > Ambystomatidae > Ambystoma > Ambystoma mexicanum. The sequence goes on from NC_090935.1 coordinate 1,043,429,894, forward strand.
TAGATTCAGAGAGCCCAGATAGCTTGACACCAAGCAATACCAGGAGCTACAGTTGACTCCCTTGTCAAACCGGTACCATTGAACTATACCTATGTGAAAATAACCAGTTATGGGAATGTGTATAAAGGAGCATTATGACACACATTTCAGTCAAATGCAGCATATTAATAATAAAACCTAGTGTATAGCTTAAAATAAACTTTCCACAAAACAATCGCACCGTAACATAAAGAAAGAAAAACAAACACAATTTCAATCGCATTACAATGAGGAATATATAATGGACAATAGTTTGGATCTCAAATGAAAGATACATTTGTGGCATGCCATGTACTAGCTGCTAGTTCTCCAGATATGTTTCCTGTATACTAGGTGATGCCAAATACCTTGGAGCTGCTCCTGCCCATCAATTCTTTATTTTTATTAGTAGCAACATGTCCCCACTAAATCTCATAACCTCATTGCTGGTAATAACAGGTAGAAGATGGTCAGATGACTTGAGTTACAAGGCAGATTGCCTTTAACCCAGTCCGTGTTCCAAGAGTTTCGTCTATGCCATTCCAGCTTCCTGGTAAGAGATCTAGACAACCACTAGTGTAAGGATGGGTACTTGGAAAAAAGATGCAATATAGTTGCATGCCAGGGTTTTGACCTGCTGTGTTTTACAAGCATGAGTTGCATTTCCGGAAATCTGATTCGGTCAGAGGGAACAGCAGCACCACACAGACATATGTTGGTGATGGATTTTAATGCTAACGAGGATTGGTAATCCTCTTTATTTTGGGATGGCTGTTTGAATTTGGGTATGAGTTTATTGATAGTTGATTGAAAGCACAATATACACATCTTTCACTGAATGTTTACCTTGAAATGAAGGGGCTAAAGGGAATGTGTTAGATGTTTTTCGACTTCACAAGCATACAAAGCAGTAATAAAGGGCTATTGTAATACAAGGCTGCTCAATGTCCGACAATGCATAGGCATTTAGGCTTAGTGATGTAAACTACACTACTGTCTCAAACAGTGAACATTTGTAGACCAGCATTTAAAGCTGGTCTTGTTTGTGCAATTCTCGCTCACCTCCAGCTTGGGATTCTCTGTCCTCCCTCCACTCCCTTGGATCCCAAGTAAATATCTGTCTCTAAGAAGTCTCACACTATATTAATGGTCATCTTCCTCCTTTCTTTGAATCAGAGGCACTGTGGAGGCGCTCGCTCCAAGCGGTCTGCCACTCATTGCTAATGGTTAGCCTACTTTCTTACAATCTGCCATGGAGGAGGCGCTCGCTATAAGCGGTCTGCCACTCTGTGCTAATTGTTGTCTTGCTCTCTCCCTGCCTTCTTCTCTTTCTTTCTCCCTTTTTTCTTTCTCCCTCTCTCTTTGTTCCTTTTCATTATAAGCAGTAAGTCACAATTAGCTAATAGTCCCCGTTTTGCTTTTATAGAATTTGAGTTATGCATGTATATGTGGTCATTCACACCATGTTAATTTCATACCCACGTTCACAAGGGGGATACAGGGCCTCACAAAGTGGCTAAGGGAACCATGGTTCCATGATGAGGGCACAAAGAAGTAAGACCTTTACAATGGGGAGTCCAAACTTTACAAATTGGGTATGGTTAACACATTGTTGTAGACACCTGGTTCTGAAGGAATAAGTGACATACCTCAATAAACTGGAGCATTAGCAGACTTTATAAGTCGCCAACTTGTCAAAACTCTGATCTTGGTCAAATCAATATGATAATGCCTTTTATGCTGCTAGTTGCTTTCTAACAGGAAATATCTTCTGAAAAAACTATTGAAGACTCAAGATGGAAGGTTTAGCTATTTCTGCTTTGTAAGTGGTTAATATTACTATTTGATGAACTCTGTCAAGTAATCAGTGGCTGATGTAGAAGCTAAGATTATGATATTGTTGCTGCTGCAGGGAATTGGTCCAGCAGATGCGTCTAACTTCCCATAGGTTTGTTTCTATATTTCTAATGACCGCATTCAACATGCCCCAATACCTGGAAGGCTTAATTTGTACAACTACTTGACCACAGTCACATACATTGTAATTGCCATTATTCTGTTTTGAACGTGTGTGCCTTGTAAGTTGCTTGTGTTTAAGTCAGATTTACTTACTCCAAACAATGGATGTGAAATAATGTTGGATACTGTCTGGGATTAGAATTGTGATTTTGATTAAACCTCTGTGAGGCAGGTGCTCTGCATGGAAGCAGGGTTGAGGTGCACACCAGTACTTTAGCAGGCTAGGAGAAGCATATACTGGACTTGTCTAAATATAGGACCTTGCTTTTCAAAATGCTTTTATTGTGGGTTTCCAACATAGCCTACTTTAGCTTCACCTATAGTTCTCTTCTATGTGCTGTAGGACCTCATCTGGCTTCATCAGTGTTTTTTTAATTACATTTGCCAGTGGCCACTATATGCCTAATGGTCAGCATACAACAGTTTCTTTAACTTTTAAACCCACTAACCTATTGGTGCATATGGCTGTGACCATGATTGGTATCTGTTGCTTACATTAATTTGCCCTATGAAAGTTATGTTTGGTACTCTAGCACACTGAGGACTTTTATGACATTTGAGTGACTGGTGAATTTAGATTAAAAAAGACAAGTAAAGAGCCATAACTGGAGGATTAACCAACAATTCATAAGACATGTAGGTGTTGTGTAGCAAGAGTCTAGTGTCCTAGAGAAATTGCTGGTTACTATTGCAGGGGTTGAAATTAGGATTTCTTGACCAGGAACAAATTTCAGCCCGCTTGTTTCGGGCATCACCAATTAGGCAGTAGCTAGTGCATAGAGTACAGCAAATGTAAACTTTGTGTAAGACACAAATTCTAAATGTTTGTCCATTTATACATTATCCAATGAGTTTGTCCATGATTTTCTTTTATACACATGCCCAAATCTACCCTGTTAATATTACAAAACCGTGTTTGTATTGCACCACTTGGTTTCGAGGTAACCAGGCTCTCCTTGGCTATAACCAGGAGCTAAATAGCTCCTAGCTCCTGGCAATTTCGAACCCTGTTATTCTTTTTTATTTTATTTTTTTCAAATGGATTTACATCTTTGATGTCCCCAATGTCATATTAACATGCAGTCACATAGTTGAGAGGCTTTAAATATTTGTGTAGCCTTTTTTAAGGTGAGCTGCCAGTGATGCACAATCAAGCTGTTTTCTTCAAATCATATGTGCCTTTTCTAAGTCACTGCAGATAGGGGAGAATAGCTACTTCAGCAGATTCCAGGTCTGTATTTATGAGGTTTCGTTAGTAAACTCCTAAAACACAATCTGGGAACATTGGGGGTCATTATGACATTGGTGGTGGCCGTGCCTGTCGTACAGGCACGGCTGCTGCCGGTGTCATTTTGTTTCCGCGCCCGCAAATGGGCAATTAACAGGTCATTACGGCCCTGCCGAACCCGTTAATTGCCCATTTGCGGTCACTGGAAAAAAGATGCTCCCCATTCCCAGTCGGCCCCATAGGGCGGAATGGGCAGCTCGGATGCACCGGCACTGTTAATGATGGTGCCGGTGCATCTGAAATGCTGTGCTCACAGGTGCTGCTCTGCGGGTGCCTTGGCGGGCAGAAAGGCACCCATGAGCACAACTCGTAGTTTGCTGGTTCGGGAACTACGGTACCGGCAAGCTTACTGGTACTGTAGTTACCGGACTGGTGAACTTATAATGAGGCCCATTGTGTTTTAAGGGGTTTACTATTTAATAAAGTAAGAGTGCACTTAAAAGACGGAACAGAAAACTATTTGCAAAGGTTTACACGCTTTGTAAATTTGGTAAACCAAATGTTTACTAATGAGAATTTCAGGTGTACACTAGGTTTACAAAGGTTTACAAATACGTTTTCGTGGTAAATGAAATGTTCATTTGTGCATGAAACATTAAGTGTACATTGGGTTTACAAAGTATTCATGATTTGTAAACTATGGCAAACTTAGGGTTTACAAAGTATACATGATTTGTAAACCATGGCAGAACTTAGGGTTTACAAAGTATTCATGATTTGTAAACCATATCAAACTTAGGGTTTACAAATCGCTGGAACATAAAGTCCAAATGGACTTGCATAACTACATTGGTTTACTTATGTGTAAACGCAATGTAAACCAAAGGTTTACAGAAAAGGTTTCAAACACTCGGAAACCTTTGTAAACTTATAGTTTGCATAGGTTTGCATGCAGTTTACCAAATTTGTAAACCATGATTTTCATGCAGTGTTGAGGTTCATGTTTCCCTAAAGATGCACATTCAACAGCCTGTTGTTGATATTATCTATGGCTTGGGCAAGAATCTAAAAATAGTACTGCAGAAGTTGGTAGGTGCAAACTTGAATTCATTAATTAATGGGTCTTAGCCTGTTCTGCTGATAAAGTACTGACACAAACGTTGTGTCATCTCACAGCCAGGGAAATAATAGGCATCAGATTAAATCTGCTGTTTTATTGGATGTGGCCAAAATAAGATATTTTGCATGATAATGTGGCATGTTATAGAAGTAGAGTGCCGTATGACAAAGAGTACTGGATAGTTCCTCTTTTTACAATAACATTTCCATCTGCAATGGTAGCTATCTAGCACATTTTCCTTTATTAGCTGGCAATTTCCATGCAGAATGCTCCTATTACATGCAAATGAGCCAGTCTATATAGCGTTCAAGATCTCAAAGTGCTGGGGAACACAGCCTGTGCTGGATGTTGCTTGCTGTCCTCGTTTTCTCAATGAAGAACAAGGAGTGTCCATATTTTGAGAACAGTGTGTGATGGATTTAAGAGTTTGGGTTGTAAGGCTAAATGACCTCAATATTTGATATAGTTGTACATGTGGGCTTGCAGTAGAAAATTAAGGACATTTCAAGTCGAATTGGGTTGGAGAACCTTGACTCAGCCATCCTAAGTAGTCTTTTATACATGGATGCTTCATCAATCTGATGTTGATTTCAAATCATCTCAGTCTTCTAGCAAAGGTCGATGGCATGTGCAAGAGATGATTTTTATTTTTTATATACAGCGGATGTGTGGCCACACAGATTACACATATGTAAAAAAGACACGCAAGAAAAGGAAAGCTGGCAGTGATGGGAAATGTGACCTTACCCTAAAGATCTCCAAACATGGGAGAGATGAAGGTTTTATGATCATTTTGGGTGAAAAAAATATAATGAAACATGCCGAATGCGCATTTACTGCACATTCAGCATGGGAAAAAAAAACAAAGCTCATAATGTCAAACAAGGGGAGCATGGTTTGTGGAGGAGTCATCTGCTTCCCTTGTTCAGTACTATGGGCTTCAGAGGTTGCAGCGGTGTCCCCCGCTTCCATGAGATTGAAAGCGGGGGACAATAAAGTTAAAAAAAAGAGAAAAAAAAGAAGAAAGGACCCTACTGACGCTGCAAGGATACAGCGGAGTCGGAAGCCCACACAGAAGTGTGCACCAGAAAAGGTCATTAGGGAGGAAGGGGTAGAGGGATGCAGGATATGGGAGAAAGTGATCTGTGTGATCACTGCGTGGCATGATTTTAATTTTCGGATTCAGTATTTTTCACCACGCAGTAACCACGTAGATCGTTTATGCTAACTTCCAATTCAGTCCCTAATATACAAATTATTGGGGCCATTTTGGGCTCTGAGTACCATAAATCACTGTATAAATTATGTGGTGATATTTTTGACCCACCTGATTATGCCATTTTTCATGCATATGAAGATTGCATGTTGAGTTAAAATAACTTATTATTTATAAGGCTATTACTGTTGGGCAGGGTTTGTGCCTAATAATCCATGTTCTTTTAATTAATATATTTAATATGTTTAAGATATAATTAAGCAACGGGGGCATTACTGACTCAGATAATGCTCTGGGGCCATAGCAATAGGCCTGAGTCGGTAATGCCCCCGCCGCGAGGGCCATATTGCTATTAGTATCCCGAACCACAAGATCTGCGTGACCGGGGCACTAAAAGCATATTTTTGTCGCGAAACGCTGCAGCATTTCTGGACAGAAAAAACAAGAAAAAAAACGACCAAGAAAATGGCCACTGGGAAAGGGAAAACAGAGTCCGTTTTCCTTTTCCATGGCGGCCATCGGGAGTGGACGCGATGGGAACAGAAGCATTCCCAGCGCGTGCGCTTCTGAAAAGAAAAAGAAGGTAAGTTTGGGTGAAGAAAAAAAAACCTTATGTGAGTCCCCGGGGGCGGGGACGATGGAAGCATCCAGCCGGCGTGGAGGCTGCCATCGTCCCCACCACAAAAAAAGCAGGCTGAAGGTAAGTGCGGTGGGGGCGAAAGGAATGAAAAAAAAACATACCTGCGTCCCCGGTGGAGGGCGAAGGCAGCTTCTCAGCCATGGGGAGGCTCGGAGCGGGGATGGCCGTTGTGGAAAAGGTGGCTGGAATCCCGGCCAATAATTGAGGGATTCTCGGCTGGGTAAGCCCTGGGGAGGGCACAATTAAAATGAAACAAGTACTAATAAGATATAGGGATGTGATCTAACAAAAAAGGTTGGCTGATTGATTTTATGAATTATTAAATGTCACTAGTTCATTTTTAAAACAACAGGTATTGATGTAATTCATGCTATCATTGTGAACATACATGTTTATGGTTTGATCCAAACAGAAAAAAAGGGATTGAAAGACAACATGAGAATGGTAGTGAATCAGTCACACAGATCACACTTGAAAAATGTTTGCCATTCCAGAGGGTTTAGATTAAATTGAAGTGACAACATACGATACACAACTTCACAGAGGATCTTGCTAGCAAAAACGACCCGTCCCTTTGTTAAAAAGTGTGAATTAGAAAAGAAACCCCAAGCCCCAGCTCTCAGGCGTACTACCCTACAATGATGGAGGCTCTTTATGCATGATAGAAGGGGGACATCTGGAAGTACCACAATCCTTCCTGGAAATGCAGCATTACTGACTCCCACAACATTGAATATTTCAAAATCCTAAGAGAGGAGTTCCCAACTAGAGGAGAAAACCAAAGGTCAGATTCTCCTCTTCGACACATTTTCTGTGACCTTGCCCCATCATATTAAGGTCAGGTAGTACCTCCAGGAGATATTGGGTACTTGCAGGAGACAATCGGCAATAACTGGCAAATACAAATGCATCAATCCAAAAGTAAAATAACCAGATCATGGTTGTTTTTGGCAGACCCAAGGGCAGGAGAGCGACAAACTAACACCAAACTCTGAGCAGTCTTAGACTCCCTCTCCACCATTGCAAAGGAAAATAATGTAGTAAATCACTGCATATTTATTGAAGTGGCAAGGAAATCTAACACTGAGAAATATGATTAAACATAACCTATGACAACACCAAGAGGAAGCTGATCCTCTAGAGACAAATTCTGAAAAAGCAGCAGATCAGTCGTGTAGAAGACATTCGAGATTATATGGCGCTCCAGAGGGGCTGGAAGGGCAATGTTTTAAGGGATTAGCTTCTAGTTTTACCCCAAAAGCCTTCCCTGAACTCTTGCTGTGGACCTTTGAATATAACATTCAAAGAAAACTTTGTATTCTATTTGCCCAAAAATACAATGCATTACATCTTAGAACTAATCGTCTTTGTCAACTTTGTTGCAAGAGAAAGACTTGATCAAATGACAAAACCAACAAAACATGTCCTGAATCAAGAACGGGATCTATTTATTGGTTAGGGTCTTAGGCAATGTATACCACAATTGCAAAAAAAGGGGATAAGGACCTTTCTTCAGGGACCAGCGTGCTTGAAAAGAATCATCACCAGTATTCCTCACCCTGCTCTACTCTGAACGATTCTGCTGTATTACCAACTCGACTATGAACAAGATGCACAATAAGGACCCAACCTCTAGGAACGCTTGCAGCTTACTTGTCTAATCGACCCATTTTCTTCTCATGCCCACTATGCCTCGACTAGGCACAGACACTACACTTCACATATGAGGTGCAGGGTGGGGGAGCGAGAGCTCCTGAACTGGCTCAAGACTAAGGGATGAAACTGTTTCATTTTTGTATGGAGAAGGGGTGGAGTGGAAAGGGTTATAGAAAAAAGGTGGAACGATGGATCATATCTACTTTGCGTACATTTTAATATCTCCCCATCGCATACAGATTATTTGACTAACCCACTTGGGCACTTTCAGCATCATGTTGGTAAAGAACCAACCAAGCGTAACCTATGGGAAAAGCGTAACAACCAAAGGGCACATGGCCAAATCCAAGACAAGCAGGAATGGGAGAATGACAAATATGGGCGCATTACTAGTGCAACTATGAAACCTCTTTTCTGGCTTGATAATGGTCTTCAGAAACCATGTAAAAGATGTGCAACTCTTACGTGGGTGAAACTGCGAAACATCTCCCTAGTTCAAGAAATGTATCACAAGGAAGAACGATTTTCACATCTTATAGCAAGATACCTTAAAGTAAGTGTAATTAGCCTTTATAATCATGCTATGAGAGACACTTCATCATCATGAAGAATTTCAGTAAATGAATAATACTAGGATAGCTTCAGGAGATGGATTATTGCAGAACTCTGCCAGGAATGCGGGGAAGTAATTATAGTCTGATTTTAAAGACTAATCTGGATTGTGTGCATTCTTTTCTGGCGATCACACTGAATCTGGAGCAATTCCCTCAGTTTTAAACTGTTAATGTTGTAATGTATCCCTGAACATCATTAAATTGCACTTAAAGAATGCAAACCTCCTGAACAGGCAACTTATAAAGGCCTACGTATGGTAGGCTGCTCATAAAATTATGTATGCAATCTCCATTACTAGAGAATCCAACAGCCACAACAGCCACAAAAACCTGACAACACTCTTATTCACCTCACAGAGATACTATATGTCTCAGGCTTTCATCCTTCAGATGGCATTGGCATTGTCAGAAGCAGCTGTAACTCTCGGTTGCAGTGCGGCTTGATGTTTTTGTTTCCATCTCTGTTCAGACCTTTGGGTCATTTTCTCTACCCTGCTTCACGCTGCCGAGCTGTGAGTCACCTCAAATGACTGGAGCCACAGTATCCTGGTGCTCCAGTATTTTAGTGCCACATTAGGTGTGTTTGGCACCCGAGGTGTCAGCACGTGTTTTGCCCAGTCAGGTCTTCCGATCCAGACAGCAGTTGTACAATCTTGTATGGAACGGTGCCTTTCAGGTATTTGTTTCTGTGAGTAACGGAGTGCTGGCCACCGCTTAAATCACGTTGTCAATAGTGTTCGCTGCCTCCAGGGTACTATGCCTGCAATGGGAAGAAATGTTTTATGTCAAAAGCCACTGCCTTCGTTTTGAGTTCCCCAAAGCATGGCCTTGAAGCTACAGCCGCTATTGCTGTGGCTGGTTCTCCAGTCTCTGATAGGGAATGCATTTCTGAGGATATGGCGTTGAGTTCGGGCAGAAGACACAGACTACATATTGGGAGAATGCATATATCTCCTGATACTAGTGATATTTCTGACATGCACAATGGTAGAAAGAGTCAGCATCCCAAATTAATGATTTAGTAGATGTTGGGGTCGCTAATTCTGAAAATGTTATAACAGATCAAAAGGATGTAACAGCGTTCTCCCCTACTATACTACTGCCCTCTGGTGTGGTGGGGGTCAAGGCTAATTCTGAAACACAAGTATTCTCTACAGTATAGCTCCTGTCTGACCTTGCGGATATCTATCTGCCCTATTCTTCTCCTGAACAATGGTCACAATTAAAAATAACCATCTCCAAGGAGTTAAACAGGTGTAATAACCTTCCTGATTTTTGTACATGGGCCGACTCATTGGATAAACATGTCGAGTTGCAGTCTGTGGCAGTCCGTGTGCAGGAGGTGGCAGCAGCCCCTCAACCCAACATGGAAGTAAGGCGAACGGAAAATCAAATTTCGCCATCATCATCAGGAGGAGACGACGAGGAGGCGCGGTGGATGAGAAGTTCAAGCCAGAGCATAAGTCAGAGCTCAAGGCTAGCTCCTCTTCGCTTGGACCCTCGTTGTCCATCGGTGGGGCGCCCCCCATCAAGAACAAAGAACCCACAAAAACCGAGACTTCTAAGTGACATTTCCTCAAAACCTCTAGATCTTGCCGCACCTCCAAAACGCGCAAACTCTGCGTTGGGCAAGGAGGACCCACAAAGAGCATCTATATCTCTTGCTTCAACCCAGGGCCAAAGACCAAATGCCTTGCCCCAAGACGATGCCTGCGGTAAAGAAGCAAGCCAGTTTGAAGCTGTGACAGCAAAAACAACAAAAACAGGCACATTAATAACGGAGGAGGAGAAACCGCACATGTTTACGTTCCCAGTACTGCCGACCGAAGGGTTGGCAGCGAGGAAACTTCCTGCGCCCCCCCTCCGACTGCCGAATACAGCCAAGGAGGGCTTACTCCAAATTGCCCCATACACAGGCCCCGAACTTTCCTCGAGGGCGAGCTCTCTGGTGGCTGGGCAGGCGCCGGGAGGTGCGCTACGCACCGATGAAAGCTTCTCCGGCAGCAGTCGGACGCGCCGCAGACGCCAGGGAAGGCTTCACGTGTCCCGCGAACGAGGGAGTACGAGGCGTCATCCGAACAGACAGAGGCTCCCACGGAGATAGCCCTGGACGAGAATGAGGCTCCACTTCCTCAAGGGGGAGGAGCCAACGACAAATCATAAGCAACGGAGGAAAATAACAGTGAACCAAACAGCGATCTATGGAATCCACACCCACAAGAGTCTATTGAAATCTTGCCCGCAGATCAGCGGTTATTATTCAATTTCCCCAAAAGAACAGTAAAAAATACTTATTCTGCAAAGCAAAAGCAAAAAAATCAGAATAAAAAGAAAAAACATCTGGCAATATTCTGCAGCAAAAAAATAAAACTAATAAAAAAAATTCATCAGAAAAGATGCTGACCAACGCTGCAATATGCAATTCGCTAAAAGCGTATTTTGCCAGCCAAGGCAAATGAAAATACGATGTTCTGCTCGAACTGACAGAAGCAGAAATGTTGGATGCAACACTAGACGTAACTGGAGGACCAAAAGCATCCAAGTTTCCCTACACACCAAAAGAGAGCACAACAGATTTGGATGACAAAGAATGTAACCTGAGGGATTTTTCGTTGACTGGAAGAGAAGGAGGAGCCCAAACTGGACCATCGGAAAGCTGCAGACCTATATCAGCTAACCGGTCTCCAGCGAACCTGTCTTCCCCTCTTCCAGAGAACCTCGGGACAAGTAGCGCAAAGGAGTCCCAGCGCCTTCTATCCATTCTCCAAACCAAAGAAATACAGCCATTGGGAGAGGCTACAAAAGAGGTCGGGAAGAGGCCACTCACTGAGAACCAACCATCACTTTATTCTCCGTCACCGGTTAAAACAAATTGCCAGCAGCCTCTTCCAACTGTTTCATTGGAACCAAAGTCCCCAGAACCCTCATCTCAAACATCACCCTCTGTTCAACATGGTCCTGCTCATACTCCATCCCGAAGGAAGAGCACGGGGCCTGCTTTAACAGAGGAAGGGCCAAAGGAGACTTCACCAAGAAAGCGAGACTTGACAACATTGATGTCAGCATTGACTATCGCGCTCGCCCCATTTGGAAAGTTATACGAAGCAATAAATGACACATTAAAAGATCAGACTACATTGATTGCCATGACTCACACTAAAATCACCTTTCTCGAAGGCTATATTACTGCAAAAGAAAAAGCTGACAGCGTAATACACGACAAAATCATAAATGACCTCAAGCATCCCAATTCAATAATCTCAACTTCCCCATCACTGCCTATTGTCATAAAAGACTGTAGAGACAGTGCATCGCAAACTGACCAAAGTGCTAAAAAAGTAAAAGAAGCGTGCACGCAGACTCAGTTAGCCGACAAACAACTTGTAAACAAAATCAGTTTCAATTTTGGGAAAAAGTCTCCGAGCAACCAAAAACCAAAAGAAAAAACGGAACCATTGAGACTTTTCCTATTTCAAAGCGTGACAAAGAAAACGGCTAAACCTTGTCTGAGAGAAACAGCCTTGAAGCCACCACAATTGTCATCCCAAAATTGTTCATCAAAATCGTCGATAAAAGCCACATCCTCTGACTCTGTCAACATAAAGAAAATAAGCAAAACATCTAACATTGAACCTACGACAGCAGGTCCCACGTCCCGACCCTCAGTTGTTCCGTCACGTGTACTTAACCACTTATCTCAAGGGGAATGCAGAGAGTTGGCGCCAAAGTCAAGTACAGCTACAAGCTCCTCAAAATCCCCAATCCAGATTTGCCATTTTGTCAGGAGCCCACCAGAACCCTCACAGACCCATTCTCCTGTTACAGTCGTCGACTTCTTAAGAGACGAAACGATGATGAACATTTCCACTTATTCGTCTCCTGTAAGTGAAATTTCATCTTATACTGAAAAGTAAGCAGGAACAAGCTCTCCGATAAGCCACAAGTATGCAACCTCTCCAACATCCAAAAAACAAAGGACGTTCAGTGATCAAACAAAGAAGGAGCTTAGTCTAAATAAAAGATATCCTAGAGGACCGGACTACGAAAAAAATCGGTGGCAATTAAAAGAAACTATGCAGATCTAAACTTACCAAAAGAAAATAATAATAATCGAAAGGAATGTCTCATCCAGCTAAATAAATCAAGTTCACCCACCGAGTTTAAAGAAGACCACCAGCCAAAACCCAGCAATCAAAACCAAAAAACGGTAAAACAACAAAGACTGACTCTTGCGACCGTTCTCCAATTAGAACAGATTCCGGCAAACTTCGAAAAGATTACCCTAAATAGGGGTACAGTTTTGAAAATTTTGAAACATGTCAAAAATTTCGAAAACCTTAAGTCAAACGATTTGCTACTGGTAGAACCCTACCACAAAGACAAAAAAGCAAAGGCATTTCTACACGTAAGTGCAGAAGCAAAAGGCAGACTATCTAAAGAAGGCAAGGAAGATCTCCGTAGAAAGGGGTACTTGATTTCAGAGATAAAAAGAGGGCAATCTGGCATGAATGCAGAGGCTAACAATCCCTTGCAACAACATGAAAACAATCATTACAGGTCTAAAATTGACCTTAATGACCGAAATTGGCTATCAACCCAAAGAAAAATCTCTCCTCATCGATTGGTCAACAGAGAAAGGACAAAAAATCGACCCTCAACTACTAGGAAATCCGTAGAAAGAGCCTCATACAGAACCAGAGATAGAGAAGAAGACAGAGTGTACACAAAGTAAAGAACTTTGTCGACCTCGGTAAAAATATCGGAACAAAAATTGTCTGACAGAAGTCAGAAACTCTCAGGAGTGACGAAACCATCAGCACCTAAAACCAATCTATCAACTTTTGCACCTACTGGCATGGCTACCGAAAACGTCCTCTGGCCAAATAAATAAATAGCAACAAACTCCGTCTAGCATCAAGGAGGACTTCAACAACGTAGATGCGAAAGAACAAAGACCGTCACATGACAGCCAGCAACGAAAACTCAAAATGATGTCCTGGAATACAAGGGGTTTCAACCATCTGACTAAACCTGGAGCAACAAACCTCGGAGATTTTGACATTATCACCCTTCAAGAGACATGGCTTGTGACCCCCCCCGACCATAGATGGCTTCACAGTCGTCATCTCCCCGGCCAAGAAAGGTCGTTTGGGCCGTCCGTCTTCTGGGCTTCTTGTGGCAGTCAGATCTGGCTCAGGCCTCTCAATTCAAAAGAAGTTGGCGGCAACCCAATCCTATTTAGCAGTCTCAATAAAATGGGATCAACTAGACAGGAAGAGTCAAACCTCAACCTCCTTGGTAATAACTGTTATTACAGTCTACTGGAACCCTCAAACCATCTCAGACAGGCTCTTCATTGAATCAATTGAAAGTGAGATAGACAACATAATAACAACCCAAAATAGCCCACTAATAATCCTAAGTGGAGACTTAAATGCAAAATGCCCGATTGACCACTCAAGAAGCACTTCATTGCGCCCGTTAAGCCAGGTGGAATCTCGTGGACAGAAATGGGAATCACTTATGGCTTCAAGAAATCTTCGCAACATTGATCATTCACTCCCGCAGAAGGTCTATGTCCCAACGTGGGAAAGGGGAGCCCAGGAAGGGACGATAGACTACATATATGTCTCAGAGGTGATGCTCCGTCAAATCACATCCTTTGAGGTCCTAAGGGCGGAGGAGAGTGATCATAATATTCTGCAAATTGCATAGCGAACGGAAGGCGAGGACAAAATGACAATGTCAGAAAAAACGGAACCAAATAACAAAGGAAATCGCCTAAGGCTTACTGCCGACCGAATAAAGGAATTGTCCAGAAACTATAAAAGCCACTGCAAACCGGGCAACAATGAGTCATTAAACTCTACTGACTATCAGCCCCTACTGATCCCCTTCATGATCCCCAGGAGGCTAACCCAAAAGTCTACTCAACAACCGCTTCTACGACAAGGATTTGGTAGCAAAACGTTCCACCCTGAGGAAGCTAAAGAAACTGGCTGCACAATCTACCTCAGAAGAACCCAGAAACCTCTATCTGAAGGAAGAAAAAAAGTATAAATCTTGGCTACGCTTCCAGAGAATTTTTCTTTATCAACAAGATTCTGAAGACATGCTCAGAAAATTGGCCAATAAAAATTCAGGATCCTTCTGGCAAGTAATAAGAAGCCTCGAAGAAGGAGCAATCGCAAAAGGTCTAAACAATGTCCCAGAAGAAGAATGGAAAACACATTTCGCCAAAACCTTTCAAATTCCGAGCCAAACGAGAGAAGAACCAAAGACGGAGGCTAGACAAACTGCCTGGGAAGACTTTTCGGATGTAGACAACATCATATTGGCCATTAAGCGTCTGAAATCGTCCAGAGCTCCAGGGCCAGACGGAATAACCAATATCGATCTGAAAAACTATCCAGAGGAGTGGGCAAACTTCATAGGGCAGGTATTTAAAAACTGCAGCACCACAAGATCGATTCCTAACTCCTGGCGCACCACAGTGATTGCCCCAATTTATTAAAAAGGAGACAGAACTGACCCGAGAAATTATCGTCCAATAGCACTCCTGGACACAATCGGGAAACTTTACGGATCATTTCTTTTAAAGAGCTTCCAAACATGGACAAAAACAGCCCCATGCAGAGACCCATTTCAAACAGGGTTTATGAAAAACTCGGGGACCACAGCGAACATCATGGCGTTGAGCACAATAAAAGCTAGACTCACGCAAAAACCGGGAAAGGTATACGTGGCCTTTATAGATCTAAGCCAAGCCTTTGATCAAATAGATAGAAATCTGCTCTGGTCAAAATTAGAAAAATGGAAGTGTCCATCCAACATTCTTGACCCAATAAAGGCGTTCCACGACAAGACAGCGATTAGGATCAAGCTGGACCAAGCAGGAAAGCTTTCCGAAGAAATTCCGACCCTTAGAGTGGTGAAACAGGGCTGTCCATTGGCCCCGGCCTTATTCATTTCCTTTTTGGGCGACCTTAAAGAAAATTCGGAAGAGATAAGATCCTTCCCTCCGAAAATTGGAATCACACCTGTGACGCGCCTATTATACGCCGACGACATCATCCTCTTGGATGAAACTGAAATTGGTCTCCAAAGGCAACTTGACAACCTGGTTAACTACATATCGAACAACAACTTAGAAATTAACAAAGAGAAAACAAAAATCTTAATACTGGGCCAGCCATCTAAGTCGAATTTAAAATCTTTCAAATGGCACATCGAAAACTCGCCTGTGGAAGTGGTAAAACTCATCAAATATTTGGGGGTGACACTGGACAATTCAAAAACAGAAACTTCAATGCAACAGTTTCTATGGGATAAGACCCGAAAATTAACCACACAGGCAAGAATAATCGACCGAAAATACGGGAGGTTTTCGCTTCTCCCTGTTATTAAATTCTACAAAGGTAAAGTAATACCGAGTTTGACGTATGGTTGTGAGGCAATGCCAGCGATTTCTCCAACGATTTGGCCTAAACTGCAAGCCTATTTTTGGCGTAAAGTCCTTCAACTCCCAAACTCCACAGGAATTTCGATAATCAGAAGATAACTGGGAACTCTCTCCTTAAAAGCAACAATTGAAGCAGGTGAAATGGCGCTTTACAGGAAAATAATAATGCAGGACTCTCCTCCCCTATACAAAATAATTAACTCTGAAATCGTCGAAGGAAGATGCAAGGTCCTTTCAAGCTGGGCAGCTAAACAGCGAGCATCTCTGGCCAATAATGGCTGCAGCGAAGCAGATCTAATTCAAAACCCCATGAGAATAAAACGCAAGATGGACCAACTAGATTGGATTGAGACTCTAACATTAGCAGGAAAAAATAAACTTCTCACTCATGTGAACTTTGAGCCAAAAAAATTACACTCGCCGAACGAAGTTTTGAAGAGATTTCCAGACAAACTGTTAATATCCACCTTCTTGCGCTTTCGCCTTAACTTACTTCCGACAAACGAAATAAGGGCTTCGTTTGTCAGAGGTCAATCGCAAACAAACCTCTGCCGATTGTGTGGATCAGAGCGAGAGCCAGAAACAATAAAACACCTTCTTCTGCATTGCCCCGAAACAATAAAGTGGAGAAGAGCTTACTTGAGACCGCTGACCGACCCTAACTCCTTGTATGAAGAAAAGGTCTGGTGGAATCGACTGATGAGCGGATCGAGGACAACTTGGGCCCTGGCAACTGCCAAAATACTAAAGAACGCCCTAGATACTTGTTTACGCAAATCAGAGGGTCCAGACGTAGCCATTTCCAGTTCACCGAAAGTTTCAAACTGAATGTGAAATCCACTCAGACTTTCACGTCTTAGAGTGAAACTTCAAAGTCCAAACTTCTAACTTCAAGTTGAACTAAGCTTGGGAAGAAAGAACAGAAAAGAAACATGGAAAGATCTGATCATTTCGCTTTTGCAAAATCATTGAATTGATAGAAGCAAATAAAAAAATAAAAAAATTAAAAAAAACATTTTTTTGGGGCAGAACTGTCTAAGTCTTTGAAAGCTTCAATCATGGAAATCGAAGTAGATGACACAATTAAAAACTGAAATAGGGCCCAGAAGCTGACCCTGAACGGATTCCAAACAGAATTGATAAACTCATTAGAAAAGAGATGACTCAGTTGTATAAAAATACTGCTCATCTATGTGTTAGAAAATATAACTCTTCAAGCGCATCAAATGAATCGTGACGTGTTTTTCCTGTGCCACCTTTGTTGGATGGGACTTTACTGCTAGGCATTTGTATCAAAAGTTTTCACCAACAACAAAAAAGGCGGCAAGAGACGATGGGGATGGGGAGGTGGGCGGAGTGTGGATGGGAGTTTGCTAGGTAAGGGGCAGTTAGAGCCTGTGATGAGGAGGTGAGCTGATGACGCAAGAACCGTAAGGGAGTGAAGGAGGAGGGAGCTGCTCTGCACTGATAGGTAAGTGAGCGGATAGGTGGGGCGGGGTCAGAGAAGGCGTAAAGCAGGAACTCCCCTTCTTAGGAGCATGAGGTAGGGGATGAGGGGAAGGAGGAGGCAACACTTAATGGAAATCGAAGTAGGACAGGGTACAGGCAGCAATGGAACCTGCTCCCGAGATATTTGTTATGCGGAACACACTTGTGCAGAAAATACCTCCAGAGCAGAGACACAAAACCGAATGCATTGAGGATTGTAATTGTTTTGCTGAAAGGAAACGATCTGGAACTATGCTATGTTTTAAAGGCGTATTTACCTCTCAAATAATTACATTATTATTATGATGGCGAACATAGTTGCCTCTAAATGGACTCTTCTAATCGAACACATCTTTAAAAAAATTGTTAGGCATTTTTTGTTCACCAGAAATATGTCATTTTCTAGCCGACTAACCTTGGTTTCTCAACAATAAACTGACTCCCAGGACACACTCTCATTCACACAGATTACCCATGACACAGAATTGTGTTTTACAAGGTTAAGTGGAGTTTGCGATGAGTGGCTTTGAGAGAAATAGGATTTGAAATGTAGATTAATTTCTTCACTAGAAGCATTCCAAAGACTTAAAATACAAAGAATGAAATCCAACACCTTAATGAATTCAACAGTATAATACAGGGTAGTGCAGCAAGAAATACAATACCACGGAATAAAATATGAGAGACATCCAATCCAGATCTGTCAGACAGGTGAACCAACACTGATGATGAAAGGCAGCAAAGAAAAACTTCAAATCATTTACCTCTCCACTTTTGAATTAAGGCCAAAGACATTTCTGCATTAAAAAACAGAATGTGGTTCTGCCCTGTGTCCAACGATGAATGAGTCCAATGTTGCTTAGACCTCAAACCTTTTACTAGGATACTAACACACATGAAACACGCATGTGATGTCACCATTGGCCAGTGAAAATGCCTTGCTAGACTCTGCCTCTGTAAACTCTTCATAGAGGATATCCCATCCCTAATAGACCTCTTGGAACTAAATACCTATTTGGACATTGACAAATACAATAACATATCAAGCATGGATAGGGTCTAATTCCATGCTTGGATCTGATGGAAGTACTCTCATCGACATGTGTCACACTGAACGTATTCTACAACAGTAAGGCATGTCACACAGCATACACCACCTCATACATGTGTGAACCAGACGTATGCCTGTATGATCCCCCCATATAGCAAGCAACCTGTATGTCACAACTCCAATACCGAATCCCCTCAAATGTGTGGAACTGCAACAATACCAATGTATGCATGATGCATGTAGAACCATCACTCATGCCGTCCCTCTCTCGGTCCCCCAAAGGCTCAGATTCTGACAGCGAGGGCCAGGACTCTGCAGCGCAGGCCACGACTCCCAAGAAAAAGCCAGGGGCATGCAAGACGGCAAAAGGCCCTCTACGTCATAAGGCCCAGGCAAGGCACATCTGCCACAGAAAGCGAAGGCACCACAGGATGCAAAGGCACTGGGGCGGCAAAGGGGCACTGCCACAGCAACAGTGCCCACACCAGCTGTATCCACTGCACAGAAGCCAGCGACAGATGGGGCCCTGTCTGTTGCCAACAGCTCTGTCGGGAAGGCAGCTGCCACGGCACCCCAGAGTGACAACGAGGTACAGAGCCAAGGCCAGGTGTGTGTCCCTGTGGAGGACGTTTCATCAGACCTACATGGCACACCCAGCCCCCGGCCAACACCCCAGCTCAGCCCAATCAGCACCCCCAATGGCAGCACACAGGAGCAGTCTGGAGTGGAGGCAGGGCCAGAGTGCTGGAGCCCCACAGAGGACCCACATGAATTGGGACCCTTGCCACATGCAGCATCCTCCTCCACTGGTGTCCGGGATGGGGAGCAGCGAATGGCCCTGACGGAGCAGCGCCAGGATGAGCTGACAGGGCTTGTCAGACAGTATGTATCGGATGGTGCCCTGACAAGGCAGGAGGGCCGGGACAACACTGGGGCCATGAAAGTGGCCATTGAGGTGAGCACAACTCACATCTGCGAGGAATTGTCGGCAGTGCGGCAGGTCCTTACCCGAATAGCGGATGCCTTGGAGGCACAGCGTCCTGCCCCGAGACTGGAGCAAGCGGGTACGGTTTCCTCTTGAAGCTCTATACAGACCAGCCCCTGTGCAGGTCTGTGAGCACCTTGCAGCGCTCAGACATGCCACCACCAGAGGCGGGAAGAGGCTAAGAGTAGCAGGGACAGCCTGAATATGGCAATTGATGCAGACTCCTGCAGTATGCGACTGCACACCATGTGTGGGGGAGTTGTGGGGGCAGAGAGTGTGTGGGGGAGTTGTGGGGGGAGGTGGAGGGGGAGACGGTGTGTGGGGGAGTTGTGGGGGGAGGAGGAGGGTGGAGAGGGTGTGTGGGGGAGTTGTGGGTGGGGGGTAGGGGAAGAGGGTGTGTGGGGGAATTGTGGGGGGAGGGGGAGAGGGTGTATGGGGGAGTTGTGGGGGTAGGGGGAGAGGGTGTGTGGGGGAGTTGTGGGTGGAGGGGGAGGGAGGAGAGGGTGTGTGGGGTGGGGGTTCAGAGGACTTCGTACATACTTCTTGTTAAATACACCAGGTTATTGTGTATGTGTGCTTTATTGGTTTACAGTGCACAGTGTCCATGTACCCACACACCCAGTCCCACCTCCATGGCATCCTCTGCATCCATGTGTCTTAGAAATATTGGTCTATCACAGACTGGTGCACAGCACGTCCCTCCTGTGCATCGCCACCTGGATGATGTGCAACCCCATCTTCTTCCTCATCTTCATCCCCACCTGGTGGTTGCTGTTCAATGTCAGGGGGCAGAGGCACATTCCGTCAGATGCACATGTTGTGCAGCATGGCACATGCAATGATGATCTTGGCCACCTTCTCATGCCCGTACAGGAGTGCCCCACCAACCTGCTGAGGTAGCGAAACCGTGCCTTCAACAGGTCAAAGGTCTGCTTGATCACCACACGGGTACGAGTATGTGCACGTTTGTAGTCCTCTTCATGCCTGTTCTGCGGGTTCCGGACAGGGGTCAGGAGCCACGGCTTCAAGGGATAGCCAGCATCACCTGCATGGGTGCAAAATAAGGTATGTGTAATTCATTTCCTGGAATGATGCCTGTACTCATCACTCACATGCCTGCAGATATTTGTTTTTGACATGCACATGTCCCTGGATGTATGCACACATTTTTAACTTGCAACAATGTGTGCTATCCCATGGTCTACAGGTATGGGTTGCATCGTCCAGATGATGCAGGGTATCCACTTCCCTGATCATATTCATGCACTGTGGCTGCCTAACACAGTAATTGGAATCATCTATGTGATGTGTACTGAATCGTATGCATTGATCCAGGCAGCGTTACTACTAGTCTCATCATGATCTGCCATTCACCGCTTGATATTCACATGGTGGCATGCTGCACTTCTGTGGTGGTGGGCCAGTGACAATCAGTGTATTCTCTTGGTGTGATTTGTTTGTGCACACTCATGGATGCATGTCCGGTGTTGTGCTGTTCTGCGGTCCTTTTCGTTATGCATAATCACAGCATGTTGCTGCATTGTGTTGCTGAGGGTACGCTCTGATGATGTGCAGTGTACGGGTTGAGGGATGTGGTCTGGTTGCAAGTCTGGCATTGTTGTGCAGCTTACGTCTTTCATATGGGTTTCCGGCGTCATGTTCAGTTTGGGATGCTTTGGGGCACAGTGTATTGCAGTATAGACATTGTCCAGTCACCCTCCCAATCTCACCCTTTTGGAGTATGCATCTCCCCCCCATAACACTGCCATGTGCCTGTCATGCAACTTACCGAGCAGCCAGGCACTTTGTCCAGCATGCCGCTCCATGTAGCGTGGTATCGTGGAGTTCCGCAGGACCATTGAATCATGGGTTGATCCGGGATGATCTTGGTGGAGTCACATACCATGTGCACATTGACAGAGTGGTATAGCTTACGATTGTGGTACACCACCTCCATGGCATGTGGAACCACCAATTCCACATGGGTGCAGTCGAGGGCACCAATGCAATTTGGCATGCCTGCCAGTGCATAGAAGGCAGTTTTGGTGGTGGGGATCTCCTGAGCAGTCCGTGGTAGGGATATGTGGTCGCTTGAGTGCGTCAAGAGGGCATCAAGCACTTGGTTCAGCGTGCGTGAAAATAATGGTTGTGATATGCCATGCATCTGCCCCACTGTGTGCTGGTCGGTGCCTGTGGCCAGGAAGTGGAGCACAGACACCACCTTCAGTAGAGGGGGGATGGTGGTGCAGATGTCAATCAGGCTGACGATGTCGTTGTGTATCATGTCCCCTATAGTGGTGATTGTGTCCCGGTTCAGGCGGTACAGGGTGTGGATCTGCTCAGGGGTTAGGTTGAAGGGCCTGGCTCTGATGTGAGGGATTGTAGGCTGCCTGCATGGTACCACTGGCTGCACTGGTGGGACTTGCTCGGCCTGTCTCACCCTCCTTCTCCTCCTGCGTCTCCTCTGTTGTGCCTGGTGAAGTTGTTGCTTATGGCGTAGCTGTGCAAGCATGTCCTCCAGGCCCAGTATCGCAACTGCAAGTGGGATCATTTTGGTGTGGGAAGGGGTGTGGTGTGTGGGTGTGCTCCGTTTGTGCTGGGTCAGACTCCATTGCCTCCACCTATGCTGATTGTGTACACCTGTGGCAGTTGGGAACACAGCAGATTGCTGTTTGCGGGTGGTTTGCGATGCCGGTATTTCCGGCATCCCAGTATCCCTTATTAACGCCTTCATGATGCCGGTATTTGCATGTCTGCATGACTTGTGATGTCCTCCTGTTAGCGCCATTCCCGCCATCTAAGGGCCGCGTGCCCGCGCGCATGCTGGTACGGGGGAGCACGGTATCAGCGGTGGTGCTAATACCGGGTTGTTGAGTCGTAATAGCCCGGAGCGGTATGCGGTGCCAGTAATCCCTTACCGCCATCGTTTTGCCATTACCTCCAACCTCGTAATGACCCCCACTGTTTGTTGTATCTGGTGTGGAGTACATTCTAACATGTATGTTGTATCTAAATTCCATTCCTAAATGTTGACTGGTGATGTTGGGTGGGAGTAGTGGGATGACAATCAGTGAGTTGAAGTGCGTTTTATTTTTTGAAACAAGCTGGTGTGGAGAGCAGCCATTGTGTGCCTGTGTTGCTGGTGAAGGAACTGCTGGTGAAGGAACATTTTGGAGGTAAGGCTGTAGAAAAGTCAATTTGAGGGACTGCAGGCTGCATTGACACCTAGGCCCTGATTCATGGAATTATTTGCGTGTAAAATGGAGATTTGCGTGCCATTCTGCCCACAAATCCCCATTCGGCAAACAGGGATTTGCGGGCAGAATAGCACACCAATCCCCGTTTTACACGCAAATAATTTCTTGAATCAGTGCCCTAATGTTCAATGATGCACACGTAATCTGATGTTTTGGATGTGATCCACACATCGGTTGTCAAACGGACAGTATGGTTTTCAGTCACCCCCATGGCAGAATGTTCAATTCTTTGCAAAATATTTGTACCCTTGTCAAATTGAGCAGTTGAAAATGAAAAGAATAATCTGGTTTGACATATTTAGCGTGGTGCAAAGTACTTCATAAGGGATTTGAAATGACTGTTTTTGTCAAAACCGAATGCCTGAATGTGTTTGGTCATAAACTCTCCAATTGACTGAATGATTTTCAGAGTTACTTTTTGGTTGTGCCATAGCCTGTACTCACTTCTAACATGCCAGTTATAGATGTGATGTTCTACTACATTCTAAAGATACAGACCTTCTGGAAGTACTGTCAAACCTTTTCTTGTATTCAACCACAATTGTCAACTACCCGTCATTCTCTTGTGCTCTCTGTTTGATTTTTAGACAGAACCAATATATGACAGCATTCAACTTGCCATTTAAGTGAAGTTGTACTTAAAAGGGCAGTACAATAAAAAATGTTATTCTTTTAAAATATGGGCCATAATAAAGGATACACTTAAAATATATATATATATATATATATTCAGTGAAGAAACTTTGTTAAAGGGACGTTATGGCTAAGTTGCGCTACTAAAAACCTATGAAATTCAGTGAAAAAACTTTGTTAAAGGGACGTTATGGTTAAGTTGCGCTACTAAAAACCTATGAAATTCAGTGAAAAAACTTTGTTAAAGGGACGTTATGGTTCCAAGTAAAACCGAAATAACCCTTGAAATTGGCCAGTTATGGTGAGCTAAGCAACCATAACTCGCGCCATCACCGTGCACTGCTAAGACTAACACCCAGGACATCAAAGATGACATCACATGTCTGGCTCACTCTTTTTTTCTTTTGCTGACATATCTAGGCCACATGATTTTCTTCAGTAACAGTCAGAAACTAAAAATGTTATTTTATTTGTAGACGTATCCTTCAAGTAGGTTCTTACAGTAATTCCCTTAGAGTCCAGTCACATCATATGAAACATATACATAGGGGAAGATACAAACTTGAAAGACAGCAATCCTTTTTGTGCATAAAGATAATTAATCAATAGACTTATCAGCACTTTCTAATAGTTCTGTTGTTTTTTTATGGCTGTACTTTCCCTGCATACGGTCATATTTGTTTACATTGTACTCACACTACTTTCCTTAGGGTCCAATCACATCAAGTGATACATATACATAGGGTAAATAGCAGCTTTGAAACAGCAATCATTTATTTGCATAAAAATAATCAGTTAGGTTATTAATTGTTTCTGCTACTACTTGTGCTTTTTTGCTAACTTCACTTTCCCTGTATATACCCATATTGGTATGTGTTCTTTTCTCTTTGTGTTTTGTCTATAGTAAAGCAATTATGTAATACATGGGTTTTATTAGCTACTTATTACATATTTCACAGTACACAAAAATCTATTAAGAAAACAATTATCATTTAATTATTCAACATATTAACATTATGAATATTATACCTTCATCTTGTACGCTGCACACAATGCTATGTTTCTGCATGAGTAGCTTAGTATACTAGATAG
Organism: Ambystoma mexicanum; assembly: GCF_040938575.1. Lineage (NCBI taxonomy): Eukaryota > Metazoa > Chordata > Amphibia > Caudata > Ambystomatidae > Ambystoma > Ambystoma mexicanum. The sequence continues at coordinate 1,043,454,373 of NC_090935.1, forward strand.
AACCCCATAATAGAATGTTATTTATATCAATGCATCGTTTAATGCACTAATTAGGGTATGATATTTATTGCAATGATCCTTAACACTTTTTTCGCAACATTATAATAAGAATCCCTTGTACACATATTTCATGAAAAGTACATACACACTTGATGTCATCAGTGATGTCATCAATGACATTTGTGATGTCATCTTTGATGTCCTGGGTGTTAGTCTTAGCAGTGCACAGTGGTGGCACGAGTTATGGTTGCTTAGTTTACCAAAACTGGCGAATTCCAAGGGTTTTTCGGTTTTACTTGGAACCATAACGTCCCTTTAACCAAGTTTTTTCACTGAATTTCATAGGTTTTTAGTAGCGCAACTTAACCATAACGTCCCTTTAACAAAGTTTTTTCACTGAATTTCGTAGGTTTTTAGTAGTGCAACTTAACAATAATGACTTTCACTTTATATACATATCATATGGAACTGACTGAATCTCTTCTACTGTACTTGATGTCCGCGAACTCATTTAATGTTCGCGGACATGTTCAAAGAACAGTACCACTACCTAAAAAACTCTGGGGGGGTATGTTTGATTGTTATATCATAACATAGGAACATTTAACAAATTTAAAAAAAGCACACAAACACATTATATGTACTAATACATACGAAATGTAACCCATATATACAACACACTAACCATTCATTTAAATGCACTATGTTCTAAAATGGAATATACCACAAGAAAATAAATTGGCTTCCAACATAATTACCTCACAAACACAACAGAACTGAGAACAAGAGCAGACCCACTGAGTACATAGGACATATCTTACCTGAAATAGCAAGTGTACTTAATTGTATTCATATATTTATAAACTTTCTGTATTAGTGTCACACCGCTTCCTACTAGGTCAAGGACACGCCCCTCCGCGTCTACCTCTATCCGCGCTCCCCGGCACACACGCTCAGATTCATGTACTTCGTTTCCCACTCACGTTTCACACAACAGGGCACGGCATGGCATGTTTGGCGGAGCTGGCGTTTATCGCCCTTCACGGCTGTGGCAAACCAAGTGGAGACTCCTTCACTCCAGGAACTCACATCCTTCGCGGAGACCGGCGCTGCCCGGCGCGTCACGGATCACGTGACTCTTAGTTGCCTAGCAACGCTACAGCGCTTTCGGTTCACTTCTCACGTGATACTGTCACGTGCGTCCCTTCCAGGGATAAAAGGAGTTCGAAAACCGAAGGCGTTGCTTCACAGCTGTTTCAACTAGGATCACGTGAGGCTCTCTCTTCGTTCAAGGACCTGTTCTATTCTGACCTACGCTTGCTCCACGGATCGTCTTTGCTTAACCCTTCACTGACTCTGGAACTTTGGATTGCCTATTGCCGACTTACGCTTGCTCCACGGATCGTTTTTGCTTAACCCTTCACTGACTCTGGAACTTGGATTGCCTATTGCCGACTTACGCTTGTTACACGGATTGTCCTTGCTTAACCCTTCATTGGCTCTGGAACATTGAATCATCTGTTTTCTGACCTCGGACTGCCTGGAGTTCTCTACGGATCACGTGTTTCATTAGGACCTCGGTCCTACAATAGGTGGTTACCTGCTCTACCTTACAGCCTTGTCCAGCCACAGTCTGGAGGTTCACGCCTCTTTCAGCCTTGGGAAAGACACAAGTCCTCACAGGTATTCCAGTGTTTTGGTATTTGCATTTGGGAAGATTGTGTCCTGCTTTCCTACTTACATAACCATTGTACCTTGCCTTACAGCGCTCAAGGGGTTCTTCCGGCTGTCCCACGTCCTGGCTTAGGAACTTCCACCTGTGGCCTTAATAATCACGCTGACAGTATTTCTGGTGTTGTCAGGGTGTTTCTTGGGGACAGAGGGGTTGTTCATACTCTACACGACCAACGAACTTCGTAACAATTAGATAAAAAAATATATTATCTTTTTTTTTTCTCTCACAGAAATGTCTAGTACTCTGGAATGGCTAGAGGAACATTTCCCACATGAAGAAATGTCACAAGATAGTGAAACTAATGGTAAACACTTTATAATATAAACCATTTAATTATTATTATTTTGTATACATTTAACATATATATTTGTTTTTGTACAGAGCATACCAAAATAGAAAATACTTCAGAAAAACATGTTATGGATAACACTTTTCACAGTATAGAAGAAAACATGGATTTATTGTTGACTAATTTTAATAATTTGAAAACATTTGTGGAAGATCATTTTAAACCAAAAACCTTGTACCATTGCCCCACATGTACTTGTCCCTCCTCACCATATCAAAGTCAATTATCCCCAAACCCTCTCCATAACCCAAAACGTTTTGATGAGACTTCCATCCCTTCTTCACCTAGTAACAATCATGATGAAACCCCTAATTCTCCTGTTTTTGTTTCTGTTTCTGCCTCACCTTGTCTGTCATAAAATTTTAATATATGTTAAATAAAGTTTAATTTTTATATTGTGTTGTAAATAGTTTCGTTTTTTTAAAAAAAAACAATGTAGGTGTCCGCGGACAGTGCAGGTGTTCTGAAATGTTCGTAAATAAACGAAAATGGAGGTGTCCTGAAGAACACTATATCTGTTCGTACTGTTCGCCAGCAAGATGAAACTATTCTAAGAACACACGCGGTGTACTGAAATGTTCGTAAAAAAAAAAAAATTAAGTGTCCTAAAGAACACTATATCTGTCCGTAGTGTTCGCTAGCAAGTTCAAACTGTTCTAAGAACTCACGCGGTGTCCTGAATTGTTCGTAATTAAATGAAAATGGAGGTGTCTTAAAGAACACTATACCTGTCCGTACTGTTCGCTAGCAAGTTGAAAATGTTCTAAGAACACAATTGGTGTCCTGAAATGTTCGTACATAAATGAAATTGAACGTGTCCTGAAGAACACTATATCTGTCCTTACTGTTCGCTAGCAAATTTAAACTGTTCTAAGAACACACGCAGTGTCCTGAAATGTTCGTTTCACATGTGACGCAATTTTAATTAGTTCAGGACCCGAACAGTGTCCGTAGAACATCAACGCGCATGCGCTAGCCAATCTCCGTGCATTTGGTGTCCTGCGGGCATGCTTGTTCGCGAACGGATCATATGACCGTGCCTACGCTGATCGCGTGTTCTGAATGCGGACACTGTTCGGGTCCCCGAACAAATTAAAAGTACATTTTCAATTAATCCATAATATTTTTCAATAAAATCTCACCATGGCACAAGTCCCACACAGTAATCCTGAGTTTCTACATACCTTTTGAAACTTTTCAAACTTTTTTTTGTGTTCGATCTGTCCGCGGACAGCGCACGTGACCGCGAACCGCGCACCAGCACCCCTATAAAAGACCACGCCCTAGAGCTTATTCTCATTGTGTTTCTGGCTATTCTTCAGAGCACAGCTATTTCTCCAGCAACTTGCTGATTACACCATCGAGATGGCATCCCTGGCTGCAGAACTGCCACCTGGTGCTGCACCTGCTTCAGCACTACCCCCACCCCCTCCACCACCACCACCTCCCCAAGGGCCTGAAGAGGGGAACAGGAGTGAGGATGCAGAGGAGGAAGAAGAGGATGATGAGAATGAGGTAGAGGAAAACCCTACTACCCGCACTAGGCGTGAGTCTTGGGTGTGGCGGTTATTTACCATTCATGGTAATGTTCCTAAGGCTCGTGCGAACCGTGTTACCTGCAATGAGTGCAATATGATACTCAGTCGTGGGAAGCACGGTAAGTACAGCTTTGGGACCACTACTATGAAGCGACACCTGAGGTCATTTCACTCTGGGGCTATTCGCAGGGTTGTACCTTGCGAAGAACGTAGCAGGTTGATTTCCCCTACTTCATCCTCTGTTTCTGATCCTGTCACCACAAAGACCACCTCTGTGGGACAGCATCTTCCTCAAGCTGCCTCACAGGCCATACAGAATGCTGTTGACCCTTACCTTTCGAGGGTCACAGTTGTATGTATGTACTGTGACACAGTACTCTGCAGGGGGGAGCAACTTCGTAGTGCTTTTGAGACTATCGTCTCAGAGCACGAGAAGATCTGCTCGCTACCCAAATAAAACCCACTCTACATCTTCCTCTCTCAGCGCGCCCTTTCTTATCCCTGTGGTTGGTGTCCTCCCCCTTTACCTTCCTTTCCCCTCCTCTCCTAGTGTGTCGTGTATAAAAAACCAAAACAAATACGAAATATCAAAAAAAAAAATAATAAGGCTCTTTTCAGAGCCGCATTTCACAGTTAAAAAATAGAAGTGAAAAGTAATGAAGCAGGGCCCTTTGTATTTTTTAGAAGTCCGCGGACAGTTCACGAACATTTAATAAATTGGGTTGCTACCCCATCACAAACATTGCAATTTTCTCTGGGAAGAAGTGGTGGCTTGGAAAAGAGCCTTTGGGTGGTGTTTGTAAGTCAAAAACTTTAAATGCTTAACACCTACTTCAAAATGGTTGTTGTAATTCCAAAAAAGGTTGCAATGCATTTTGTACATTTCTCAGAAAAATCTGATTGCCAGCATAAGTAAGATGGACTCCATCTCTGCGAAAAATGTATGTACTATGAAACATAATATTTTCATTGTGAAAAGAGGACATGCCAAAATCTCTTAGAAAGGCAAAAACAGCCTTATTAACATTGCGTCTTGCTTTTTCCATTTGTGGACCAAATGAAGAAGAACGAAGCCACATTTGTCTCTGCTCAAGCCGTGAAAATATCACTTGAGAATTAGGAAACATGTCCATAACCTTCCCAAGTCCTTCTTTCATAGCAAATTGCAAAAGAATTCCAGTCACATGTCCTAAACTGTTCCCTCCACAATGATTACAATTATGTATGGATGTTGCTCTGTCTCCAAAGTAGCACAGAGAGGTAGCAAGTCCAACAACTTCATTCCACGTACTCCATGCCAGTGTACTTCCACATGTGGGAATCCAAGATCTACAGCTACTCCACACCTTTCTGCATGCACCTTCAACCAATGTATCCACGAATCTCCCAAAATCCAAACAATCTGTTTTCTGAAACACACAGCCATAGCTATCTTTTGTTCTCTCAGCAAAAAGTGTATCTGAGAAACTCTCTCCTGGCACAACACACCCACTAAACTTTCCTGACCAATCCCTTTCAGTGCTTATTCTCATTTGCATGACTTCTGAACCCAAAAATCCCTGGATGTAACTCCCGATGCCCGCAAACTACTGCCATGTCCGCGGACATATCGTAACATGAACAGCCCTTCTACCATTTCCACTTCACTCTCTCTGCCATTCCCTCATTGGATGTAGCTAAAAAATCACATGACCATGCACCAATCACATTCAATACCTCTAGATCTAACTGCATCATCATAGATCAGCACTGCAAATGTACTGTGAATCTCTCTGAGTACAAGTGTCATATCATTGGCAAGCACCATATACCAGAAATACTGTACAAGTCTCCAAGATTTCTACTTGCAGCTCCATGCATATCCATATGCATGAACACAAACTTCAGGTATGCATATTTTCTGTACAGTAGATGAACACATTTTCAAACAGACTTTTAGCTTGTGTAATCTGTAAAATGAATGTACTGTATTTTTTTTCAATTTCCTAAAATCAACTATCACTTATAAACCTTTATACTATTTACTTTCTTGATACACACACACTCAAATCATGTTAAACTAACATTTTTTAAATGAGAAATATAGACTACATATATTCAAACAAAATTGCATGCAAGCACAATCTATGTTTAAATCTTTAAAAAAATACTTATACAATTTCATATTTTTTTGGTTTTATTTATTTATTTACTGAATTACTTTAATTTAGACATGACATTGAGGCGCTATTACCTAGAACAGCTTACTTACAGAAATAGTGGTATTCACTGGTATAGTATAAATTTCACAAGACATAGTAAAGATATTTTTTTTTGCTACAGTTAGTCATTCAATACAATTTGTTCATTAAGAACATATCATATGTACTGAACTGATGCAATGTATCTTATGTAAATAAATTAGTTTAATGGTTTTAAAGAAGGCACTGAGGATTTCAATTAAAAAAATCAATATCTAAATTAAAAACAGCGCTATATACAAACAAAGTTACTAATTTGAAGCTTTTACAATTGCAGTGCAGACCAGTCTCCTGAAAAGAAGCAGCCGAATTCGAAGAACAAAGAAGAACTAAGAAGTTACCTGTTAATTTAAGAAAAAAAGTAGAATATCACCATAATATTTGTATTATTAATCAAACATACTATAACGTTAATACAAGCTGTTTTGGTGCCTAAAAATAGAGATTGTGTACCATTATGTCCAAAAATCTCCATGTCTTAAACAGTGATTTACAGCCAGAATGGCCCACAAATTCCCATTTTTGGACACACAAATTACCCAACTGAACCGCTACAATTTTCATATTATAGAACAAACAACTGTTTTAATTGTATACATTAGATTTACTATTTGTACTTTTGCACATCACTAGTTTACTTTTTTTTTGTCATCTGAACCTCAGTTTAGTAACACATAAATTCAAGAATACCTATCCCTACTAGTTGTAGTTCCCAATGCACAATCACACACCATTACATACATCTTTATCATCTTACTCAAACACTCATGCACACAGCACGCATACATTCCAGAACACCCCAGCCCATATCTTCTTTATTTTTTTCAACAGACCCTAAAGAATGCCTACCAAAAGTCAAGTCCGTAGAAAGCAACGCAAAAGTAGAGCAAATGAAAATAAAAGTGTCCAACATAAGCATCCATCTCTAGCAGAATTTGTAAAAAAAGTTGAAACAAAACAGCTAATACAGTCATTTAGTGAAACACAAGAAGTTTCAAGTACAAAAACTTTGCCTCCTCTATCAAAATGTAAAACAAACCAAAAAACAATTAACAGAAAATCAGCTATCACTACAGATAAAACCACTTCTTCAAATTTTAACATAGTGCAAAGTAAGCATACCAAGAAAAGTATTTTAGCCAAAATGTACCGTCAAAAAGTCCTTCAAAATCTTATAAAAACAGGAGAGAAATCAGGTCCAATGCTTAAAACCTATCGTAGGAAATTAATCTTAGAAGCCTTGATGGACAGTGCAATTCTTCTGAAAAGAAAGTTATTTATTTTACTGTTAAACAAAATGAAACCACTAACAAAACAAATAACTAAATTACAAAAAAGACTTCTAATAAGCGAAATGTCAACAGAAAGAACTTCTTAAGTATCTGCGGAGGTGAATGGAATCACACTACGAGCACAGAACCATATTTTAATGAAGAAGCGAACAAACAAAAGCAAACAAATACAATTGCCATACATAGCAGTGGTCGAGGTTATGAAAAAGTGAATAATACCATAATGGAACAAGAAGTACTCCTTACAAAAATATGCCCTGAAAACTTAGAATTACCCCTCCATTCAACTGAATCAGAACGTCTAGTGTACAAATGGCCATGCACGTCAATGTGTAACATTCCCAAACAATGTTTCAAATCTTTACACCAATTCCTCAATAAATATGTAAAAAGCAAAGACAAAATCAAAATTAAATTACTGCAAAATATGGATACCTGTCCAGTGCGCAAGTACACAGGACTACAAGGACATTCATTGGCCTGCATTACAGGACCTACTTGTAAAACCACTTTCCATGATATCAAAAGGATATCAACACATCATTCAACTATAAGAAATCTAGTCTATAAACTGTACTATGCTAAAAGTCCTGCTTTAGCACTAGCAAAGTTAAATAATATCCTTCTAATTGGTACAGCAAAAGACCTACTTGAAGAAATTCACTATATCCAGAAAAAATATTTTGGAAGTGAAAGCCAATTACAGAATGAAATAGCTTTAAACCAATTAAGCAACAATTCGACATATGGCAACCTTTTGCTAAACACATACAAAAAAGAAATACTAAAATTTAAAAGTACATCAGCTGAAGTACCAAACCATGTATGTGTATGTTGCCGTAGAACTTTTTATAAAAGTAACACAAAAACTGTAGACCTATCATACAAAATAGAAGACAATGAAGATTCTAAATGGTTTGAATTAGCTCTCTACCTTGTAGCAGAAAATAAATACGAAATAAATGAGTCCTTAATACTTTGCAGTTACTGCACTACAAAACTTGACAACAACCAAACTCCTTCACGTGCTATCACAAATAATATGGAATTATACCCAGTACCAAAACCCCTACAACAACTTAATTTTTATGAGAGCATCATAATTCAAACAGTACACCCATTCCAAGCAATAATACGCCTTCAACCAAAAACAGCAAAATTACCTCCCTCTGAATTGGTAAAAGGCATTCGTGGAAAAGTAGTTTATTTACCATTAGATCTCAAAGAAAAGGTGCATACTCTAGGAGTGCAACGTCCAATGCAGCAATCTTTAATTATCTTAGTAAATGGAGTACCTACAAAAGACAAAAAAATATGGCAACAGTTGGTAGATTTATATAAAGTTAGACAAGCCTTCCAATATCTTAAAGAGAATAATGAATATTACAAAGAAATTAATATTGAAGAAAACTTGAAAGATACAACTGAAATAATTCAAGAAACACAAGAAGCTGGTCAATTTGAGCTACTAGATCCTGCTACAATATCAAATACTTTAGACCATTATACAATTCATCCTTTGCACTGTAATGACACCGTAGAAGATGTACTGGAAACTTACCAAATGCGTCAAACAAAAGGATCGCCAATCAGCATATGGGAAAAAAGTATAGAAGCACGTGCTTTTCCTCTACTCTTTCCTACTGGCAAAGGAGGAAGGCATGATGATAGACCTATTCAAATATCAGCTTCAGAATACCGCTCATTACGAATGTACTCTGAAGATCCCAGATTTAGACAAAATGTGGAATACATATTCCACCTACTCTTTGAAAGTGAACTAGCAACTTTATGTTACGGAGTTGCACACATATTAAAATCAGGATCACACTTTCAAAATATGACAGCTACACAATTATTAGAAAAAGTGCAACAAAAGGATGAGGTTTTACAATCAAATATTACAAATCTATTAGCAAATATGCGTGGTACTAAAGAGTACTGGTTTCGACGTCATGGAGATGTACGTTGTATGATCAGAAACCTTGGCCCAACCACTTGGTTTATTACATTAAATTGTGCAGAATAAGCATGGGAAGATTTACATGATTTCCTACGCATATCAAATAAAAACAAAACAAACATAGATATACTAACACCTGGAGAACTTTGTTCTTTGGATCCTGTTAATGTTTCAAGATATTTTCACCATCGCTTCATTGCTATGCTACATTTTATTTGTAATAAAACTGTTCCTCCCCTTGGAGAAGTGCAACACTTCTTTTGGAGAAAAGAATACCAAGCCAGAGGAGCACCACATATCCACATGCTTTTATGGATTAAAGATGCTCCTAAATTTGGTCAAGACAGTGATGCCACTGTTTTACAGTTTATTGAAAAATATGTCACTTGTGAAATTCCATCAGAAGCCACAAATAGTAATCTTCATGCACAAATTTTACAATTTCAAAGACACAAATGTGGAAAATATTGTCGTCGCAAATACAAAAACAAAGGGAAATACTACACCAAATGCCGATTTGGTTTCCCTAGACAAGTTACAAATACAGGTCAAGTGAGCAACCTCATGTCTTCAGTTAGACATAGTTTTAAAGGTAAGTCACCAAAATATACATATTACATAAAAAGAAAAGAAGAAGAAAAATATATCAATGATTATAATGCAATCATTGCCCGCTTATGGAATGCAAACACAGATGTGCAGTACATTGCAGACAATTCTATTGCAGTTGCACGATATGTCACAGCATACTTAACTAAAGCATAAAAGACAGAGCTCAAAGACCTCTGGAATGACCTGTCATCAGATAAAACAGTATATCATTATACATCTTGGGCATAGAAATGCTCACCGATAGAGAATGTAGATCATATGAAGCAGCTGATCGTTTAACTGGTACTGCATTGTATGGTAAATCTGAAAATATAGTATGGCTAAGTCTTGGTCCAGCTAAATCTAGAAAAAAAGTTCTAAAATCATATGAAGATATAGAAACAATAGCCAAACATGATCCCAACAGCCAAGACATTTTAAAAAACATTGTATTGGACACATACTACCCAAACAGAAGTAATACTTTGTAAAACATGTGTCTATACCACATAGCCCAAAACTACACATACAAAAATAATATGAAACCTGATGAAAAAAGGTAAATATAGAGTGACAAACTGTGAAGGCAGCTTAGTTAAACTCACTAAACCAAATTTAATTAGTCATATCAAATTGTCATTAAAGACTCCTCAACATAAAGAACTATATTACATGTCCCTGCTACAACTCTTCAAACCATGGAGAAAAGAAGAACAATTACTAGATAACTATGACTCATATGAGGATGCTGTCAAAGCAAATGAAAGCACTATAACTGATGTAAACTTTACACAGTACAAATAAATGTTGCACAATGAACAGCAACACGAAGAAGAACTCCAAGCCTAACTAGATACGGACACTCCTGACAGTAGTCAACCTTCTGTAACAGGAAGCCAAGAACCACTGGGAGAACCACTAATAATAAATGAGGCAGAATTAGCTATGATAGAAGTAGAAAACCCCATGTGTCAGTATGAAGATAAGGAAGACTTAACTATACTACAATCAAAACTAAACAATGAGCAAAGTAGCATTTTTCAAGAAGTAACAAAACAAATTGCACAATGTGTAAAACATGAAAATAAAGAATGTTCCTGCCATAATTATAAACCTATACTACTGTACGTCAGTGGTGAAGCTGGTTCTGGCAAAACATTCCTAATCAAAATCATTAGTAAGTTCCTTCAACAATTGACAAACAACAAACTGTCAGCTGTTGTCACTGCTCCCACAGGTTTAGCTGCCTACAACATAGGTGGTGTTGCATTACACCGATTACTACTATTACCAGTAGAACACCAGAACAAATTAGACTATTACAAACTTTCTGCAGAAGCTGCAATGGAATTACACAGAGTATTGAAACAAATGCAAATGCTACTAATAGATGAAGTGAGCATGGTCTTCAACCTGATGTTAGCTTTGATTCACCTCAGATTACAAGAAGTACTCAAAACAGACTATGAAGAGCTCTTTGCAGGAAAACACATTATTGTTTTTGGAGATCTGCTTCAATTAACACCAGTTAAAGGTGAGCCTATTTTTAAAACATTAGGACACAAACTCTGCCGTAAAACTGTTGGCAGCATTGGAAATGTCAACCTTTGGCAACATTTACAATACAGAGAATTAACAGAAAACATGCAGCAATCTGCAGATCTCACTTATGCCAACATTTTAAAAAGTATCAGAGTTGGTATACTTTCTGAAGAAGCAGAAGCAATATTGAAAACCCGGCACATTAATGCACTTTATGGCGATAATGCATGTGCTACAGATGTTATGGAACAATTAGCCCACAAAAATGTCAATTGTATGGCTTTAATGCCAACTCTTGCAAGCTGTTTCAAATTCAATGAATCATGCTAAGTAAAGAAATGCAACCAATCATGGAAATTAGCGCCACAGACAAACTAGATGTACATGGTATGACACTACCCATGTGTGACCAAGCCACAACAAGACTAAATAGTTTAGAAAAATCAATCTCAAACACAGCAGGCTTAGAAAAGATATTAAAATTATCCTTAAATTGCAGAGTAATGCTTAAAGGTAACCTTGACGTGGACCAAGGACTAGTTAATGGAGCACTGGGTACAGTTGTTGGCTTTCAAACATACCCATGCGACAACAAAATTCAGTTTGTCAATATACTCTTTGACAAACTTTCAGAAGTAAAAAGGATAGGACGCTCAACAGCTAGATTCCTTCTATTCAAAGATATATATGTATGCAGAGAACAATTTTCTCTAACTCTTGCATACGCAGTCACGATTCATAAATCACAAGGTCTTACCCTAGACAAAGCAATGATAGATATTGGTAACACAGTCTTTAAAGAAGGCATGAGCTATGTAGCACTATCACGCTTACGTACAGTTGACGGTCTATTTCTAATCAACTTTGATGCAAGTAAAATAAACGCTGAAATTCCTTGCATTTTAGAATACAATAGACTTCGCTCACTATACACCCCCCACCTAAACACATATTCTGTTCCACAAAAAGTAAAACGTTATAAAAGAAAAATAAATCAAACAGAAATGCAACAGGATGTCACTGCAAATCCTCCAAAGAGAGTAAAAGAAACTAATACTTCATCAAGTACCAGGGAAAGTAAACCAAGTACTTCTTTAAAGAAGGAAGACAAACTCCATAAAAAGCAGTTACAGATAGATACAGAACTACCTGGACCATTTAAATTCTCAAATATAGTTGGTGTAAATTGCTACGCAAATGTAGCAATGAATATTCTATTTCAATTACCACCAATTGTTGACAGCATTTACTTACACAGTACAGACCCATTGTGTTTGCAAATGTTAGTACTTCACAGAAATGCAGCAAACAATCCTGACAACACGTATAGTGTTTTTGGAATAAGACAACAATTGGACTACTGTGCTGGAATGGTGAAATTCACTAGAAATTCACAGGAAGATCCACAAGAATTTCTAATGTACTTACTACAAGTACTGGAAAACAAAAACATACCTATGAATGAAATCTTTCAGATTTCATACATGTGGAAACATACATGCACTCTCTGCAACGATGTGACACAAGAAGAAATCCACAATGAACGCTTCATATATATATCAATACCAAATTGTGAATCCATTCCATTTCAGCGACTTGTACAAAATGCAAACCATGGTAGATTATGCTCTACCTGCAATTCAGATAATCGCTCCACGTTAGTAATACAAACACATAGTAAATACATAATACTAATGCTTCTACGTTACAATGCAGATGGTACCAAAAACAACTGCAAGCTAATAGGATTCACACATGGTCAAATATCACTTGGTAAGAAAACCTTCACAACAATAGGTATAATCTACCACGCAGGAGCCACAACCAATTCAGGGCACTAAACTGCATATATAAAAAAGAAATGTGGATGGTTTGAATGTAATGATAGTACCATTACTCTAAAGCAGAGATTACCAGGACATCTTACAAACACTTATTTGATGTTCTTAAAACCAAAATTTGATAACTAAACTGTATTTAAACGCTAAGTAAACTTGTGTTAAAAAAATATAAACTGTTAGAATACTCCAAAAGCTATCTAACTGCTCAAAGATTCTACAACAACTAATCAGATAAATTAATACCACTAAATTAGACCAAAAAATACACAGTTAGAATACGTCAATTGGTATCTAACTGTCCCAAAATTTAACAATATCCAAATAGATAAATCAATACCACTAAAATATATTTTTAAAAAAATAGACAGTTAGAATACGCCAATTGGTATCTAACTGCTCCAAAATTTTATAATATCAAAACAAATAAATAATATGTTACTGCTCCAAAAAAATACAACAAGCCAAAGTATAAAGCATTAGCCAGAAACAACAAGTGAACACTGAAAACAAACAAACAAATAAACTGTAGCATAACAGAAAATGTTTTTTTTAATCCAACATGGATTTTTTTTTATCCCACAGACCCAATGATTTTAGCAACAAATACAGAAACTGAGCAAATTGCACAGTACTCTGATTTGTAATCTACTAAATATGAGGGTCCAAAAAAACAAAAAAGTATATTGATTATACAATGTAATAAGTCATTACAAAATACTAATCCTAACATGCTATTTTCTTTTATCACAGAAATGAACAAGAAAAACATGGACTCCCGTTACTAGACCAAACAGTAAGTATACAATAATAAGGAGAACCATAGCAGCATATCACATCCACAGTATCTAATACCTTTGTTCCTTATACATTTGTTTTTCACCCAAAGTTATAAGCAAATATGAATGTGATATGCTGCAGTGGTTGTTGCCAGGGCATAGAGTCTTGGGTGCATGGCCAAATGGCCATGCACCCAAGACTCTATGCCCTGGCAACAACCACTGCAGCATATCACATCCATAGAGTCAAACATTTCAACTATGGTCTATGGAAACTTTGAATGTCTGCGGACTTGCCAGCGAACAATACGGACAGCGTCCTCAGGACACCCCCATTTTGTTTATTTGCGAACATTTCAGGACACTGCGAGTTTTCTTAGAACACATTCAACTTGCCAGCGAACAATACGGACTACGCCTTCAGGACACCCCCTACGAACATTCCAGGACACCGGGAGTGTTCTTAGAAACGTCTTCAGAACACCCCCATTTTGTTTCTTTGCGAACATTTCAGGACACTGCGAGTGTTCTTAGAACACATTCAACTTGACAGAGAACAATACGGACAGCGTCCTCAGGACACCCCCATTTTGTTTATTTGCGAACATTTCAGGACACTGCGAGTTTTCTTAGAACACATTCAACTTGCCAGCGAACAATACGGACTGCGCCTTCAGGACACCCCCTACGAACATTCCAAGTCACCGGGAGTGTTCTTAGAAACGTCTTCAGAACACCACCATCTTGTTTATTTGCGAACATTTCAGTACACCTTGAGTGTTCTTAGAACACATTCAACTTGACAACGAACAATACGGACAGTGTCCTCAGAATACCCCCATTTCGTTTATTTGCGAACATTTCAGGACACCATGAGTGTTCTAAGAACACATTCAACTTGACAGAGAACAATACGGACAGCATCCTCAGGACACCCCCATTATGTTTATTTGCGAACATTTCAGGACACTGCGAGTGTTCTTAGAACACATTCAACTTGCCAGCGAACAATACGGACTACGCCTTCAGGACACCCCCTACGAACATTCCAGGACACCGGGAGAGTTATTAGAAACATCTTCAGAACACCCCCATTTTGTTTATTTGCGAACATTTCAGGACACCGCGAGTGTTCTTAGAACACATTCAACTTGACAGAGAACAATACGGACAGCGTCTTCAGGACAACCCCTATGAACATTCCCCGGACACCGCAAGTGTTTTTAGAACCGTCTTCAGAACACCACCATCTTGTTTATTTGCGAACATTTCAGGACACCGCGAGTGTTTTTAGAACAGATTCAACTTGACAGAGAACAATACGGACAGCGTCCTCAGGACACTCCCATTTTGTTTATTTGCGAACATTTCAGGACACCGCGAGTGTTCTTAGAACACATTCAACTTGTCAGCCACAACCCCCATTCATATTTGCGAACATTTCAGGACACAGCGAGTGTTCGACAACGTCTTCAGAACACCCCCATTTTGTGTATTTGCGAACAATTCAGGACACCGCGAGTGTTCTTAGAACATATTGAACTTGACAACGAACAATACGGACAGCGTCCTCAGGACACCCCCATTGTGTTTATTTTCGAACATTTCAGGACACTGCGAGTGTTCTTAGAACAGTTTCAGTTTGCTTGCGAACAAAACGGACACATATTGAGTCCTCAGAACACCCCCCATTCAGTTTATTTAGAACATTTCAGAACACCTGTGATGTCCGCAGACAAATCGAAAACAAAAAGAAGGTCTAACACATAAAAAACACAACTTTCATCCTATCTCATACACTCCCACCCTCCCCTAACACTCCTACATACCAACACACTCTACTAAATACAAATTTTGAACAAAGTTTCACTGTGCTGTCCGCGGACGACCGCGAAGGCAAAATGGCGGGCGCTACCGAAAATCTGACGCGCTTCACGCTCCACGCCGTCCAATCAGTGAACACGTTGCATGTCCGCGAACATCACGCAAGCCGATTGACCAATCAGGACACTGTCCGCAGAGCGAACAGGGAAGTGTGTCCGCGGACCGAACACAGATATCACTTATTTTTTTTACCTACTTTTTGGTCATTTTAAAAAAAACTACTGGACGGATTTTCACCAAATTTGCAAAAGCACACTTTTGGGACCAAGCCGCTGCTCCTGGTCCAAATTTGGTGAAAATCCGTCCAGCGGTTTGGGCTGTAGACGCGAGGAATTTCTTTTTCCCATTCAGTCTATGGGAAAAAAAAAAGTTTTGGGACCCCCCCTATAACTTTGCCCCCCCTGGACGAATCCTCACCAATCTTTGCAAAAACAATCAGAGTGACCCAAATACTTTTTTGCCAAGTTTGGTGAGGATCCGTCCAGGGAGAGCGAAGTTATAAGCCGCCCAAAAAGTGCTCTTCCTATGGAAACAGCAACTTAACCATAACTACATGGCCACTACTGTGGCCATGCAATATATATTTTAAAATCCTATGTAGGATTTTTGGCAAATTGGCCTCAAAGTTATACATTTAAAGCACTAGGAGGCATCCATTTTGTGAAATGAATGATCCACCTGTGCGTATCTTAACTCTGCTCTCACGGCAATAATCAAGCAAAAGCCCCCTACTGGGAGCATTTGCTTATTGCTGCCGCATAGCAGAGAATGCTGGCAGGCTACAGCCTGCTAGTGTTGTATTCATAATTGCTGTGACTTTCTTTTTAAGTTCCCAAGGCTCCCCCAATGCGGGGAGCCCTGTGAACTTATGAACAAAGTAACTGTAATTATTAATATTCCACCAGGCCATTTAACAAAATGGGTGCCCACATAGTACACACTTTAAGGCTCATTTGCTAAAAGCTTTACTCAGGAACCTTTCTTAAAAATACTTTTGATGTATATTTTTTTCATGGACCATCTTTTAAAAGAATACAATGTTGGAGTGAACTGCCCCTTTAAATACCTGCCTGTGGACTTTAGAGGCCTTTATTTTTTTTAAATTACATTTATAAAGCGCTCACACAGCCCGCAGGCATCGAGGCGCTGTTACAGGAATAGTTTTTTTGTCTTAGTTACGTATTTATAACGCGCTTAAAAACCCAGAGGTTTCTAAGCGCAGACCCGGGGATCGAACCTGTGTTGCTTCATGTCGTCTTGCTTCCACGCTGCCGCTGAGCTATCCTCCCGGGACTTTAGATACCATGCATGCAATGGATGGGATGCAGAATAACTCTGACACCAAATAATCGAACCAACTCAGGAAGATGGCAAAAGGTTTCTGTTTTAATATCAATTGTCTAAAACAGGGAGTTACAAAGGACATCAACGGACGTTCGCTCAAGTCTCTCGTACATTTAATAAAAAAATCACAGTTATATAGTAAAAACTTGTCATATTTGATGTCAAACTATGTGCCAAATAAGAAATACCTAAGAGGGATTGTTATACGCTCAAGGGAACATAAAAGTATACTTTCTATAGTGGGTGGGACTGTGATGAGGTGTCAGGTGAACATCTTGTGCCCACCGCTTGTGCAACATTACGAAGTAGACGGTATATAATTTTCTCTAAACTATAAGGCCCTTAGTTATATGGCACTCTACAATTGGTTTGCACGCTCGTGCCATGCCTGGAACATACGGTTCACTTAGCAGCATGTAAGCTCATACCTGGGTGCCAGGAGGTGGACATGACTTTACCTCCCCACCCATTTAGCTCTACGTCTATCATCACCCATGCTTTTGAAAGTGAGCGTCACCCAAAAAGGCATTTAAAACTCCACAATGAGAGTCAATAATGTACACACTCCAGATGGGAATGAGACCAAGACCAAGTGCGGGTAAAGATAAAAGGTAAACGTTCATCCAAACCAATATAGGGCACACAGAGAACTCCGAGGGCCCTCTGCAGGACAATAGAAAGACATTCATATTTATTACAAAATAATGTCATCAGGGGGGGAGTAAGCTATAGGGGGCACATAAACATGGGGATTGGGTGGCAAAGACTTGATACTATGTCGGATTTATGGGCGGTGCTTCATGATTGGCAGAGATCCACGTGGTGCTAGTGCAGGGTGCCTGGGTCAGTTGGGCTCATCTGGGTAGAGTGCTGGGTCCGTGGAAGTTCGAGCTGTCACAATTTATGCTACATAACAGTTGTCCTTGTGGCCACACATACTTTGACCATCATCTGTATAAGTTAACACATGAGAGATATACTTTTAAACGTTTGACAGGAACA
This sequence comes from Ambystoma mexicanum, assembly GCF_040938575.1. Lineage (NCBI taxonomy): Eukaryota > Metazoa > Chordata > Amphibia > Caudata > Ambystomatidae > Ambystoma > Ambystoma mexicanum. The sequence goes on from NC_090935.1 coordinate 1,043,472,470, forward strand.
ATACAAGTGAGAACACATGGGTCCAGGTGGCAAAATTACTCATAAGATTATAGTGTCTCATTCACCAATCATTCTGTTAGATCTCCTAAGGCAACTATTTATTGTTTGTTTGTATGAGAAGGATATATTGCCACACAGGGAGCCAGGGGTGAGCTGGGGCGGTGCATTTCAGGAAGGGCATGCATTCTTACTTCAAAAAGGCATTCCCATTAAGACGAGGGGATTATTGCTCATACATCATTACCCAGAGTCTGGGGGCGCAAGCATAGTCATGGTAGCATTGTGAGTTATGGGGGTGGAGGGGAGGGTGCCTGCTTGGTGCAGGCTCAGCAAGAAGGGTGAGAGGTTATAGTTGAAGCATCACTTCATTCACAGGGTTGAAGCTTCGAATCTTGGCCCAACAAGGAGAGGGGAGGGGAGGTGGTGGAAGAGCTGGCCCCCGTCTCGCACTGGACTGTGCATTCACTACGTTGTGAGGGACATGCATACTTTTGAAATGAGGTAGAAATAGGTTAGTGTGTGCATTGGTACTGGGAAGAGTCTACAATCGTTCTGTTTATAATATGACTTGTCTGGCTCAATGCTCCGAACATAAACAAATGCTACAAATAACACTGTATTATACAGTCAACACTCCTTACACTAAAACCATACATATTGAAACTCTTAATTGTCTATTTGTAACCTAATACATTTTTAGGAAATTATAGAATACATATGGATATCATACATTGCTTTATGTATTGTGCAGCAACAGTAATCTGTGATTAGTAATGAAAGGTTCGACCATACGTTTCATAACTCTGTGTGTGATCTGAGATAGGTGAGGGCCATCTTATTTCAATATGTACAATCAATCTCATGGACTTGAAGCAAATTTATCGTGCCTTCAGATGGCTTAGCTGCATGGGTGAGACAGGGTGGCACACAGGCTTGGAATGTATGTCTGGCACTTCTAACGTGGAACAGGGTTGGGGGTCATCCACAGAATATATCATTAATGGGGGGGTCTGCGAGAAGACAGGACAAGTTTTATGGAAGCAGGTTGTTTTTCTCAGACCCCAGCTTCAGCCCGGTCATCTGCAGGTGTTTGATGGACTGCGGAAGGTGAAAGATATACAGTGTCTGTAATGTAGCCTAGTCTCCCGTGAGAACAGGCTTGCAGCAGGCCGCCAAGAGGAGGAGGGTAGGGGGAGCTCTGGGCTCGCTGTACGCGGTCAGGAGGGGAGAGCTGCAGCCCTGCAGACTGCTAGTGTTAGTGAGGCCTAAATCTGTTATTTTCAAAATGGAGTTGGTACTATGCTACAGGATGAGGTGTGCAGCCCCATGTGTCTGCCCACAGCCATCCCGCATCCCGGGCCCAGGTGCATGAATGGCTGTTGGGCGAGTCATTGGCTGCACGTTGGAGTAGAATGCAAGAGATGAGGGGCCCTAAAGACCTTTCCTCCCATACAGCTCCAAGATTGTCTTGGCCTTGCAGTGTGTATTCTTGTCTCTGGGAACATAAGGGAGTGTGGGCATGAACTATTGTAGCTCTGAAATTTCATGGCCGACACTATTTCCATCCTTGGCTCACATGACAGGAGACCACAATTCGGGCCATTTTGCAGCATTTAAATGTGTTAAGTGAATAAACCTTGGCATGCTTGGTGTTCTTTCTTTGCACCGTAACAAGGGATTATTCAGTTTCTCACGTTTGCCGCCTTCGAGAATAGATAACCAGTCTTGGCTGCCTTTAACCTTAACACTGGGCCAACCAGCTTTGCCATTCAAGTCCACAATCTCAGCTAATTCTTTGCTGCAACACAGTTCTCGACCTTCCTTCTCCATGGGTCTGAGCTTACTAAAAAATGACACTGATGCCCAGCTTCTATGCAATGGCGGCTCTGCCTGCAGTTTTTTCACTGCATATAGCCAGCTTCTAAGATCACTTAATCTACTTGCGTTGCTGCATCTGTACAGTTATTGAACAGCTTGCATTTTCTACAGTCCATCACACACATGCAATCTTCTTTTCACATATGTAAGGTTTCTCGATTCTTATCTTCGTCATCAGTTTCAATAGGGTCCATGCATTCTCTTCAACCAGTCTTCTTAGTGTGCCACACTCCTCTCTTGTGACGTCACTCGCCCCTGTTCACTCTTTCTCATATTCCTTTAGGGAGTTCTTCCCTTAGATTATATCATCTCTTCGGGAATACATTTTATAAGGCTTTCTCAGAGGGTATCTTCTTTTGAACATTCTCTGTGGTAAGGTCATATCTGCTGGTGTCAGGCATGGCACAATCTCAGGCTCCCAACACACTGGAAATAGGGGGGGTGGGACTTCCTGCAGAGGCATTCAGCTGCTCCTCTACACTTGTATTCCACAACTGAATTACCAGTCACACATAGTACAGTAAGTCATAATAATACTGTCAAGATTGATTTGTAAGTGGCTCCCAACAAAGCATGTTGAGGTTGAATGCTTGATCCAGGAACAAGGTCCTGTGCTGCTAGATTTTATTGACTTTGTTGAGATCTGTTCCTCTGGGACAATCGCTACGTGCTTGTTCTGTGTTTTTGTCTGGCTGCTGGTGATTTCCTTTGCAGGTCTCCTAGATTAAAAATATTGAACTCTTGTCCTATTATCTTTTTCACTCTCTTGTCAGTGAGTATGTTGTGTTTCACTTTCTGCCAAGCTTTCCAGAGGATCAGCATCAGCAGAGGCGACATCAAAATCCAATCCCTGTATGCTGTTACCAAGGTCATCTGTTGTTACCCCTCTCAGCCCCATTTTGCATGGATAGGATTCAGATTATCTCCCCTATTTCTACAATGTCCATTGACATTTCCACATGTTTCATTTGTGAGTTATTAGTACAGGGACCTCCTTCTTTGGAACACGTTCTTGCAGCACTGTTAGGCATAGACCTTTCATTAGCAGATGCCTCACTTATAGTATAAATGCCCAGGCAACTTATCACACATCCCTTGGAAGATCCTGCATCACATATTTTCACAAGCACGTGTAAAGTATTCCAATGTTAGGGTATACTATCACAATTGTCGTGTCTACCTGTTCTTTCAGCTACCATTTTTAGTTGCCCTTCTTCTTGTCAGCAGATGATCATGTTCTCAATCCATTAATTCTATACATGTATTGTGTATATGTATCTCTCTTGCAGAAAAGTGTTTCCCTTAGAATTGGCTCAATTATGTTCTCTCTCCCACACAAACACTCAGACAAATTACTCCCTCTCACTCCATTTCTTCTTGTTCTCCCTCACAGAACACATGATCCCTGGTTGTGATGGCTCTCCTCCACAGAAAAGCACCAATCTGAAAAAATGAAAAGGTCCCCGCTTACAAAAAAGCTGCACTCTCAAAATTGTAATCACTCTCATTCAAATAAATGCTGGTCTGAAAAATGTTAATGTCTATCATCTGCTTCATTTTACTCTTTGATAGCCAGTGCCGATCTTTGGACAATAAGGTTAATGTGAAATTATATTTATTTCAATGCTAGAGAAATTGGTGCCTGAAATGAAAGAAACGAACTGGAACAAGTAAATCAGCCGCCTTTTAAAGAAAAGTGTTACAATTTAAACTGAAAAAAGATGGACTGCAAAAGCCTTTTTTCCAGAACATTAAAAAAATGAAATTAAAACGAAAATCTCTATTATGTGCTAGAGAACTGGAGGGTATTCGAACATAAAACAATGGTTTACACAGAAGCTTATCTTTTTCATAGAACATCAAAAATAGTCAGAAAGATAATCCAAGAAACAATTTGAACAAATGAAATAGAAAAGGATAAAACATATAACAGTTTAACAACTCATGGTTCAAAGGGGAAAATAAATTAACCAAAAAGCAGAAAAAAGCCTACCATGATCAATGTTCTGAAATTAACAGTCAGAAACAAGGCACTGGCTGAGTCAGCAGCTTGCTAACTGACCGATAGCTAAATGCAGGACAGTCTGATTTATTTTGTTTTATATTAAAAATAAAGTAAAAAAGTAAACAAAATGTTTTTTTAGGTTCCAAACAGTTGAACCAAAATTCAAAACACTCCTAAAGTTATGAGCCTTTGATGGTTTGACTCAGTTTTACTACAACAGAAAATATCCTGGGAAAGTTATTGAAAGTTCCTCTGATAAGTCTAACTGTCACCCCAGATTCAACCTTTTCAACTATAGGAACATCGCCAATACAAGTTGTGCCCTACAGGAAGCCAAAATGAGATTCATCATGACCTTTGAAAATCAATGGAAACAATTGAAAGTGTCAGACTATAGGCATTGGAGTAGTCTAATAATGATTAGGATCTGCTATCAAAACTTGAAGACCATGGGCCTCATTATAGGTTTGCCGGTCCGAAACAAGGGTGCTCACCAGAACCCTTATTTCCAGACCAGCAAACTAGGAGTCTGCCTGCCGGGGCCGCACAACCCGACAGGTTTGACCCTGCGGGGCGTAGCAGTCATGGTCGGGAGACATTTCAAGGAAGCTCTGGCACTTTCACAACGGTGCCGGTGCTTCCGAGTCCACACTCCCATAGAGTCCTATGAGACTCTATAGGAATGGGGACTTAAAATTTTCCAGCGCCTGACTTCCCGGGCCGCCAGAGTTGGAATCTCCCGGTGGCACCAGGAAGACAGGCGCCAGTAAAAGTTTACGAGTCCGGTGGCAATCCGCCGGTAGCAATGGCAGAGTTACCGCCGGACTTGTCATGATGCCCCATGTCCACATTACTTTAAGAAGCAACAAATTCTGAAAAGAACTTCTGACTGCTCGCGCCTTTACCCCAATCCAGAAAAATAACAGCACCTAGCATGAACACGAATTCTTCAAATACTTATAATGCAAGGCCTGACGACGGGGTGGGGGGGTCAACACCACAGAGTTAATAGAGAAATTGACCTAGTAGAAACACAGAATTCTCCATTGTTTATTTTCTGGTATGTCTTTGTATGATTCGGTAGGGAGGGAAGGTCACAAGGGGCTGTGGTGAGGAAGAGGGACTCGGATGAGGAAGAAGTAGATGCACTGAGATGAGAAAGCGGTTTGAGCAACGTGTGCAAGATACAAATTAGACAACGTTATGATAGGGTCCCAACACTTACTTTTCCCTCTCAATTTTTCATTGCTAAGTTTGTGTTTGTGCCTACCACCCAAACTGCCGGACCCATGTGTGCCACACCTTTGCAAGGAATGGGTGTTTGTTTCCAAGATTTTATTTTTGCATTTTGATGCAAAATTATCCAGTGGCTATTTTTAAAAGTACCAAAAAGTAGGTTCAAAGGAATGTGTGATATTGTGTTCTCCCGGACAGTCAGCAGACTCATATATGGCTGATCCATATATCTATTTCTAATTTGGGCCAGGGTCCATGTAAAATCTTCCAAGGGGGTCAGAGCCCAGGGTGACATACCAAGAAAAGGGCGTTTGACTAGTTAAAAGATACCAATGCAGTTGGTTGGGGGCTTGGACCAAGCATTATGGTTCACTGACTTGTTGAAAGGTCCCAGGGGATAGCACTACAAACATTTCGAAAAGAGGCTTATTGCAGCCCCATGTACAACCCCCAATCCAAGTTAAGGTTTAATAGAGTAATAGAGGAGTGCAATATGCTCCTAAAATGTTAGCAAAATACTTTTTCTCTCTGGTTTTTGTGTACCCAGAATGCAGTTTGAGACCTGGCTTCAGCTCTGGGTTGTCCCAGGGCCATCTTAACTGTTTTTGGAGATCGTGGCACAGATTGGTTCACACTCTGCCCCCTCTCCACCAAACAAATACATTAAGGGGGTCCCAGAATTCTAGTTGCATTCCCCCTGTATCGTAGTCAAAACCAGCAGCTTTATATGCCCTATTCCCTTGAAGTCCCTACACCTTTCTTCTGTGCTTGAATTAGAATAGTAAACTAGAGGTCTTAGAAGGGCAACATTTTCCAAGATGAGGGTTCTTTTGTTGTAGCATAGGTACAGGAAGCATGTTAATATCAGCAGCTACGAGCAAGGTACGGTGTGTAAGGTAGATGGAGGACTCAGATCAGTAGCCATTAAACATCAGAAGAAAAGTACATATGCAACAGAATATGTTTAGAGATGATAGTGAGTATTGAAACCACATGCGAGATATATGTCTCTTAGCTTGGGTACATGACACAAAGTCATGAGAAAGGTATGCTGTACATCGTGAATTAAAACAAATACAAGACAGCGATTATAAACTATGCAGAAAGTACACATAGACCCATCATATATGCAGGATGCATATTAGAGTACCCTCACACAATGTGAGAGCAATCAAGACTGGATGCAGGTGTCTAATAGAAGCAATACCTATTGAACACATATCATGGCATGGATAGAGGATACAGAGTTGGTGTCGCGAGAATGGGTCATACATACATACGTGGACTGAGTTGAGAGAGAGAACAATTGGTTTGAAGAGTTGCTGCCATGAGGGAGCAAGCCAAAGAAACACATGGCTGTGTTGTCGAAAGAGAAAGTATATTGTGCCTCCTATTGTAATAAATATATTAATATTGGCCTACGCCAAGCTGCTCGAAAGTCGCTTGCGAAAGAAATCCATGTTGCAAGGTCCTGACCTTAAATCCATGTAAGCCGCCATTTTATGTCAAACCACCATTTTAGGATTCACTTTGTAAAAGTCACCCTGTGAGTTAAAATGGTGGACGATGTCATTCCAGAATACAACATGGCCGTCTTGACCTCTGTACATAGCTAATATGTAACTTGCCTGCAGGCCACTTGTTGAGGTCGTGAACTGAGACCTTGTCCTTCGTTGACCTGTGTGTAAAAGGATTACTCGTGCAATGAAACTAATCCACGAGCATATGTTGAAACAATGTATTCAAATACTGAACGTAGAACATCTGTTTAACTACATTGTATTAATGTTTGAGAAGGCCTGCATGGAAAATATTAGAATGCACAGTTATTGCATAGGCTTGTTGATACATGTATTAAAGACAAACCAGTTATATGCGGTTGTTCGAGACTTGGCACGAACCCTAGATCAATGATGTATTAAAAGGAATATTAACCCGAAGTGGGGCTGGACATCGTGCCCACCGAATGTATAAAAAGTGAATGCATTCTAATGTACAATGTCTCTCACTGAACACAATGAACCACGTTGTGTTGTACTGAGGGCAGATAGCTATCTGATTTTTGCTCTGTTTTTGTAACTGGATTCAGTATAAAAAAAGTACTTTGTATGTTCCTTTGTAACCCGTGTTCGGTGTATTTCCTTTTGGGGTACTCAGCCTCGATATTTTGATTTTGTTTTCACAGTTGGCGCCTGAATAGGGAACCTCAAGATTGATGCCGGATTGTTGAAGGTTGATGCACGCTATCGGACCGGGATCGGACGGTGTGACATAAGGGGCCCCCTGAACGAGACACGACACCTCAGCAGCGCTACACGAACCGATCCTTGGACGATGAGCGTGTGGTCCGAGACGGCATCTTGACGAGGGTCCACTTATCGAGGCGGGCAGATTTGCCGAAATCACCATAAACGAGGTAAGATTAGTTAGGTAAGATTCTTAGAAATCCGATCGGACCTCCTTAGGTTTGGTCAGGTGAGTCATGACCCAATTCTTAATTTAACCCTGTAAATTTGAATTTTGGCGCATTGTATCTGCAGACACAATTATTGACCAGGTAACACCAAGAATATGAGATATGCCTGGGAAATTGTCTACCTGCTTTAGGGCATTATTCCGGAGTGATAGACAATCTTTTGAAATGTAGCCGTCCCGCACCACAGGAGGGGTCACCGATATGTACTATGTACTGTAAGCATGGCATTGGAAGTACAGTATTTAATGATATTTGGCACAGACAAACCAGAAATGCCTCCGAACTTCAGTGGCCAATCAATGGTAGTTTTGAAATCCCGTGTATTGAGTATTTAGAGTCAATTCTATTAAAGAAAAAGGCTAGTCCTGCAGCATTTGATGTTTTGCAGAATTGGAAAAAAGAAGCGTTGCAACAACTTAAAAGTAGAGAGAAACATGCACGCCGTCATAAAACGAACACTGAAAAATTATTCTTATATGATCAGGACAAAGAGTCTGAGGTGACTAAAAATATGGATAGGGCTTTCTGACTCGGTATTCAGAAAATCTATCCATCTAAAAATCTTCATATTTCTGATGAGTTTATTGCCAAAATATTAAATGAACGAAGGCCTGGTGCCTCTGCGCCACCTCTGTATGTTCCTCTTTGTGCTGCTTTGCCTCTTCCTCCTGTTATTCCTGCTCCACCTGTTATTGTTCCCATTGTTCTTGCTCCGCCTAATGTTCCCCTTCTTCCAGCTCCCCCACCTCTTTTTATCGCACCAGTTGTAGTACCTCCATCAAATATGCCTGCTCCCTCTCTTCCAAGTGGTCCTGAGCCGCTTGTAATAGATTGAGGTGCAGGAACAAAGGTTGTCACTCGCAATACTATACCGCCGGAGAAGAAACGTGAGTTAATTGCATGGACTAAGCATTGTATGGAGAAGGATGATCAAGCTAACGTTTTTGCCACACTTTGTAATATGGATAATTTTCCTGAGGAAAATGTTTTTATTGACGGTTTAGGGATTCAGTTATGTATAATGTGGGGAAGATTAAATAATGCAGATCTTCCGCAAGGGTTAAGGGATCTAAATACTCTAGCGCTTTCTAGAGACACTGTGGAGAAGGTAAATGAGCATGTCAAGAGGTTATTTGGGTATAGAAAGGAGTTAGAAAAGTTACAGAACGAGGAGGAAAATATGTATATACAGAAACGGTTCCTTCCGTGTTGTAAATCGATATCGGAGGGAACGCGAATTTGTAAGAAAGACGCAATTAGATGGATTTCAGACATATCGATAACTCCAGTTGAGGTATATGCACATATAGTCAATATACGCTAGAAATACAGAGGAAAGCAATACAGGTAATGGTAGAGTACCTGCAGGATGAGTGTGTGAAAAGGAAGATTAGTTGTCCCACAGAGTTATTGAGTATTTACAAGAGAGCTTTTTCACACTTCTTCGACTGCTTTAGCGCTCGACAGAGTTGCCTATATCTCAGTTGCCTATGAGAGAGAATGGGAAGCCAACTATAGGCTAGTAATGTTTGATGTCACATCATTATACACAAGCATACCAAATCTCAAAGGAATGGAAACTACAGAATACTTTCTGAAGGCAATATCTATATCCTATTTAAATCAGAACAACATGATCTTGGAAATGCTCAATTTTGTTCTACAAAACAATATATTTCTTTTCAACAAGATGATCTATCTACAATGCCAAGGCACAGCCATGGGCGCAAAATTTGCACCTTCATATGCCAATCTGTACATGGGCAGCTTTGAACTCAAACATGCATGGTCACACAAAGCATTTACAGAAAACAATCAGATCATTTTTTGGGGCAGGTATATTGACGATATACTAGTGATATGGAATGGTAACCAAAAATCTCTGCAAGACTATCAAAAACACCTCAACAACAACAATTATAATCTAAAACTTACTATGGAAGAAAGTCCAGACCGGATTCATTTTCTTGATTTAGAACTGTATATAGAAGACAACAAGATTCAAACTACTCTCTATACAAAACCTACTTCTGGCAATAGTATCTTACATGCCGACAGTAATCATCCACCACATACAATAAGAAATATACCCTATGGAGAATTTACAAGAATTAAACGGAACTGTACCAAAGACAGTGAAATGTACAAACATTTGGAAACAGCAACGGACAAATTTCGAAAAAGAGGCTATCACAACAAACTTTTAAGGGAGTCACTAACAAAAGTTCAACAACGGAATCGCCAAGATCTTCTACATACAACAACACAACAAAAACAAGCAGACAAAAAAGCCAACAAAATAAGATTTGTTACTACCTTCAATTCAGACAACAAAATTCTAAGGAAAATCTTAAACAAACAATGGAATATGCTTACATTGGATGAAGAGTTGAAGGATCACATTGATGACCACCCTCTGATCACATATCGCAAAGCAAGAAATCTCAAACAAACTCTATGCCCATCGCATTTTACACAAGATTTATCAAAACAAGGACAAACACAATTATGGTCAACAGAGAAACTAGTAGGATTTTACAAGTGTGGTCAATGTAACTATTGCAAATTTGCAGAAAATGGCAAAAAATCTATAACTTTACCCAATGGAAAAACGCACAATATAATGGACCTCATCAACTGCAACACGAGCAACATAGTATATACCATCATCTGTATATGCAATAAACAATACATAGGCAGCACAACAAGACCTCTTAAAATAAGGATTGCTGAACATTTACGCACAATCAAGAACAAAGACAATAGATACCCACTGGGAAAACACTTCGTAATGGAACACTCTGAAGAGAGTATGGATGCGATAAGATATTTTGGCATTGAACAAGTCAAGATGGGACAGAGAGGTGGCAATAAAGAAAAGAAACTTCGGCAACATGAAGCAAAATGGATTTGTTTAATGGACTGTTGCAACAAAGGTCTAAACACTGATACGGAAATGGGACACTTTTTGTAAAATATGTAAAATATGTCTAAACAAATTGCAAAAAATGTAAAAAAATGCAAAATATTATGTCAATTTATAATTCATAGTGCTAACTTACAAACCGGTTTCTCCAAAAGGTATAGACAGTTCCCTATGTTCGACTCAATGTAAACTGGCAGAGACTAAGTTTTCTCCTCCGGCACAAATACAACGTTTTCTCCCGATCCAAAATGGCGCCTGAACAACTACGCGACACACGGTGCGTAGTGACATCAGTTTGCGTCCGCGGCGAGGTGACGTGATCATGTCGCGACGCCATGGACTCACCATAAAAAGCAGCGGCTCTCGAGGGGTGCAGCGGACAATCGTATCCGATGCACAACCTCGAAAGCGACCGCCAAGATGATCTAAGACCAAACAACACTTCCAGGTAAGCCCAATAACAGCAACCTAGCATATTCTAAATGGCAGAACTTATTTTTGTTAAAGAAGATGTTACTTTTCAACTGTAATAGGCAAACAGCCACGCTAACATCAACCACACATTTAAAAAATTTATTTTTTTGTAGATTGTTCAGAAAACTTTGGATATAGACAACGAATTTGTGTTAAAAAATGAGACGATGAAGGAAATTGATGTAATATCAGAAGCTAGCACTAACAAGGAAATCCCAATATGTGTAAGTAGGTACCGTATATAAATAAACTTGAATAGGGCGAACCTGATGATGACCTGCTCTATAAAGCTTTGATTTGCTGCTTTTTTCTTTCTGTTCCTTTTTTCTCTTTAGCTCCAACAAGCATAACTATACGTTAAAAATCCCTCCTGAAGATCCTTGCCAACACAAGCAAGGTGAAACACGTGTAGAGGGTGAACCTTATAACCCTCACAACTGAGAAACAATGTATTGAATCAACTGAGGGTGAACCTTATAACCCTCACAACTGAGAAACAATGTATTGAATCAACTGTGTAATCAATCAAATAAAATTTATATTTGGAGCGCAAAAGTGGAAGTCTGGTATTTTTCCAAGGAATTCATTCATGACATTGGGCAGCCGCAATGTCCCAAGCTCCACATGCAGCAAACAAATAGCACAATATCAGTGCAGTGACCTCTCACAAAACAGCATCAAGGTAGCTCGCAACAGCTGTTCAGGCTGAATGCACTCTCAACAGCCTATGAGAGAGGTACCTCCGACATTTGTCCCAAAGGTTGAGATTCCTGCTAATGTTGCAGCAGGTACACCTGCTGTGGACATTCCCGCACATTATGTATCGCAGTTTGTTTGCGTCCCGTTTTCACGACAGGAAGTGAACACTATTAGACAATCCATTCCCGACATTGGGAAAAATCCAACAGGGTTCTATAAAGAGATAGAGTGCGTTTTGAAGTCCTCAGTGTTCACCCTAGGTGACATTGATTTGTTGTTTCCTTTACTCCTGCCCGTAGATTTATGGAAACAAGTTAGAACTATTGACGACGTACCAGGGTTGGGAGCTACATGGGTGAATATAACTAGACTCGATGGAGAAAGGCCAGCTGGTGAAAGTCCTCCTCAGGTGATAGTAACTTTGCCTGATAGAATTATTGCAAAATTAAAAACCATAATTCCCGAAAACAGAATTATATGGGACAAACTTACGGCCTGTGTCCAAGGAAAGTCTGAGGGTGCTACCAAGTTCTTTAATCGGTTCGAACAGGTATTCTCGGATTTCAGTGGACAAGACTTAGGCACAGAGTCTGGGAAAAGATTATTTGTGGACAAATTTGTGCATGGATTGCTGCCTGACATCCTGTCACAAATTATATCTTCTGAGAGCGCTTGGCAGGCGAAATCACAATCAAAAGTACTGCACATGGCTCAGTACTACGAGAACCGTGTCAATAATGAAAAAGATAGGGTTGAAAAATGAAAAGGAGATTTGAAAACTAAAGTGCTATTGCAGCAAATTGTTAGAGGCCCCAGAGGGGGTAGTTCTCACGTTAGAGGTCAGTATGTCCCACCGGGGAATGTGCCCTTGGGTCCTGTGAACATTAACCAGTGCGCTTATTGTCGTCGAGAGGGTCATTGCGAGCACAATGCCCCGTCCTTCAACAAAGGTCAAATAATACATTTGGTAACATGGGTAGGCGATCCAGAGGTCGCCCGGGTGTAGGGGGCCATGGTAGAGGTCAGTTTACACAGGACCCTCAGCAACCTTTCTCGCAGGACAATCATACTCTGAGTGTGGACACCAGGAACATATTTGATCACCCTTCCGCTGCATATTTATCTGAAGAGCTTCCTTTTGATGATATTCTGTTTCCTTAGGATTGCCCGAAGCAGGGTTTGGAAACTACACCTACTCCTGTCAATCAGAAAGGTCCCTACGTTGAAATGGTGGTGGGAAATAGGAAACATCAGTTTTTGATAGACACTGGAGCACAGAAGTGTTCCATTGATCATTCACGGGTTCCAAACATTCCACTCTCAGTTTCTGTAGGGTTTTCTGGTACACCAGTTGTTTGTCCAGTTTCTATGGCGGTGCCTATTTCTTTGGGTCCCTTTACAAACCATTGTGCATTTCTGTTGACTTCGGACTGCGGAGAGAACTTGCTGGGGTTGAATCTGTTAAAATAATTAAATGCAGTGATTTATTGTTCTTCTGATGGAGTGCGCTTGACGATTTCACCACAGCAATTTTCTGCCTCGCAATTCTTGACTAGACCTTTGCCTCCAGAATTCATTAATGTACCAGAGCGATTGTGGGCTGTCGACAACAATGATGTCAGTGTTTTACAGATTGAGCCTGTCAAGATAGTTTTGAAACATGGAATTGAGCTGCCACGCATTCCCCAGTACAAGATTTCGGTTGAGGGCGAGCAAGCTTTGAAATGTATTGTTTCCGATGTTGTGCATCGTGGGCTGATTGAAGAAATTTCAGGAAGTTTGTGTAACAGTCCGATTTTACCAGTGTACAAGAAAGGTGATAATGCAATTCCATTCCATTTCACAATTGATTTATGTGCCATTAATAAAGTTGTGGCACCACAATTTCCAATTGTACCTGATGTAACGACAATCCTAACCATGATTCCAGCTACAGCTACTTACTTTAGTTTTGTGGACCTGAAGAATGCTTTCTTTAATATTCCTATACACAAGGATAGTAGATATTTGTACGCGTTCACCTTAGGGGGACGCTCGTTCACATTTACTCGTGCACCTCAAGGGTACACAGAGAGTCCTAGCATTTACAGTAGGGCTTTGAAAGAACAGCTTGATACCCTTGAATTGCCCTCGACCTGTACTTTGCTTCAGTACGTTGATGATTTGCTTCTAGCTGCTGACTCTGAGAGTGCCTGTAAGGAGGGCATTGTGTTATTACTTATCCATCTAGCTAAGCAAGGTCACAAATCTTTGCTTAAAAAATTTCAATATTGTTGTCAGGAGGTCGCCTATTTAGGCTATCTCCTGTCAAAGGAGGGAAGAAGATTGACACCTGAAAGAATAAAACACATTTCTGGCATGTCTGTCCCAAATACAAAGAAGGAAGTTAGGGCCTTGGTAGGTATGACTTCTCACTGTAGGTTGTGGATCCTGAATTTTTCACTAGTGATCAAACCGATGTTAGCTTTGACGAAGAAGGGCATTTCTACGCCATTGCCATGGAACGCGGTACACCAGCAGTCGTTTGACTTGCTTAAGACTGCATTATGCTCTGCACCAGTTTTGGGCACACCAAACTATGAAAAGGCCTTTGTGTTGTTTGTGCATGAATGTGATGGATGTGCTTTGGCTGTATTAACGCAGGAACATGGAGGGAAGAATAGGCTGTGCGGTTACTTTTCTTCCGCCCTTGATCCTGTAGCATGCGCTTTCCCAAGATGTTTGCAAGCTGTCGCTGCTGCTGCCGCGTCTGTAAAACAGAGTGAGGGAATGGTCCTAGGCCATGATCTAACCCTGATGATGCCTCAATCTGTAGATGTTCTACTGAACCGAACTCAAACGCAACACCTCACTTCTGCATGGTTGACAAGATATGAATTGATCTTGTTTGCTCCTCACATTCAAATTAAGAGGTGTTGTGTTCTTAATCTGGTTGAACTCCTACCTTTCCCGCCAGATACTACTTGTGGCGATGAAGTGCCACATGATTGTTTGTATACGACCGAACAAGAGACAAAGGGTAGAATTGATTTGAAAGATACTCCCTTGGATAATCCACAAGGAGAGCTGTTTTGTGACAGCTCCTGCTTCAAACTTCCAGATGGTACATCCACAGCTGCTTATGCGATCACTACATTGAGCATGGCTCTGGAAACTAAGAGAATCAAGCATAATTCTGTGCAGGCCGCAGAGATTATAGCATTGACCCGAGGTTGTGAACTTTCTGAAGGGCTTTCAGTAAATATATATACTGATAGTCAGTATGCCTTTGGCGTGGTCCACAACTTTGGGAGACTTTGGTCAGAGAGAGGGTTCCTAACTTCGCATGGCACCAAAAGTCAACATGGCTCCCTAATAGTACAGCTACTCTCAGCGCTTGCGCTCCCTACTCAGTTAGCAGTTATGAAATGTGCAGCACATCGCAAGATTACAGAGGATATAGGGAAAGGGAATGCTTTTGCTGATCAGATAGCCAGGCAAACTGCTACCGATCTCCTTACGGAGATGTATGTTTCAAGGGAATCTGTAGATGCTTATGCAATAGATGAGGGTGTTGTGTCTGTACGGGATATCCAAGCTAATGCCACATTAGAAAAATCCAAAAGGTGGGCTGAAGGCTTGGGGAAACTTGATGATGACGGGTGTTGGGTGGATATAGTAGAAGGGAAATGGCTTCTCCCTGACGTGTATGTTATGATGATGGTCATCATGGCCCATGGTCCTACGCATGTATGTGCCCAGAAAATGACAAAAATGTTAGAGAAAGTTTGGGTAAATGACAACATTTTAAAAATTGCACAGCGCTACGTCCGGGAGTGCATGATTTGCCTGCAACACAAAGTGGGAAAGGGGAAAGTAACTCCAAGGGGTAGTTTTGGGCCACCCTCTGTCCCCTTTGAAGTGATCCACTTTGATTTCATTGAAATGGAATGTTGCGATAATAAGAAATATGTATTGGTGGTTATCTGTGCTTTTAGTAAATGGGTTGAGGCTTTCCCTGTTAAAGATGCTACAGCTATGACTACTGCACAAATCATGTTAAAAGAATACTTCCCGCGGTTCGGTTTGCCAAGAGTTATCTGGTCGGACAATGGTCCACATAGTGTCGCCGCTGTAATTCTGCAGATATGTACAGCATTACGAATTGACAAACGGTTCCATTCGGCCAGCCATGCTCAGATCGCTGGACTAGTAGAAAGACACAACGGTATAATCAAGAACAAGCTCGCTAAAACGTGTGCCAGCACCAAACTAAAATGGCCGGACGCCTTACCGATCGTGTTGTTATCCATGCGCACAACCCCTCAAACTAAGACTGGGCTCTCTCCAATTGAGGTGGTAATGGGGAGACCTGCCAATATTTGGAACCTTCCTAAATGTAATTCGTTAAGAAATGTTGAAAATGTACTATTTTCAGATTATTGTAGCCAATTGACTAAAAACCTGTATTTGATTTATCACCAGGTACGATAAGCTTTACCTGTGCGATACGAGGGCCCTGGCAACAGCATACGGCCTGGAAGTTGGGTGCTTGTCAAATCTTTTGAGCCCATCTCTTGTCTCGCGCCTCGCTGGCATGGCCCATTCCAAGTCCTGTTGGTCACCCAGACAGCGGTGCGGGTCGCTGGGAGAAATAACTGGATCCACGCGTCCCACATCAAGAAACTTCCTCACCCTGTGCCACACGTTACAGAAGAAACAGAACCCCTTGCTGACACTGCAACCAATGATGCCAAAGTAGTAAGTGTCACTGAGATTGTGTCGGAGAATTTCTCTGAGCCCGTGAGGCTTGGGGAAGCTGCCATTTTGTCTCCACACTCTCCACAAATTTTGCATCCAGAAACTGCTATTTCGAATTCAGTAACTTCACTTGCTTCCGACACGTTGCTTCCAGCAGGAAGTAACAACATCTTGTTTCCGGATCAATCAGTACCGGGAAAAGTATGATATAATCTACGACCACAAAGAAAGACTTATGGCACGGTTTTGCTGTGCATCTGATAGACTTACGGCACGGTTCGGCTGTGCATTCGGAGAAGGAAAAGAGTCATCGAGGGCTTGCTTTTGCCCAAATTGGAGAAAGGGGATTCTGTTGGCTAGGGTTGTGGAAGGACTAAGAAGTTGCTCGAATGGGAGGTTGCCAGCAACAAACTTTGGAGTATCCGTTTGAAGACTATGATGCCCGCCACCACTACTGCTCGTATGAGACTTGTAAATAAGGGGGTGACCAACCGGGACAATGGACAAAATGCCTGGGCCCCGAAAATGTACTGCTGTATTTTTATAATAATATTTGGGTTTTTAATAGTCACTGCCTTAGGATTGTGGTACCTCGAGGAAACTCACACTTTAGAACTTTTGTTGCCTACTGAAAGTGCACCCATTGTTCCTACTCCCTTTGTAGATTTGCATACTCTATTCCCTAGGGATTCTCAGCACAGACAAAGGTACCACAATAACACTTTACTGCTTATCATGAATGCTACACATGCCATTTTTAATAAATCTAACTGTTGGGTCTGCTCACATTTACCGCAACACGGGGATAAGGGGCTAGGTTGGTATATTCATCCTTTACCGTTGACAACTGCTTGCTATGCTTCTCTTAGAGCACTGTTCTTTGGCCGATGGAATGATAGCATCTCAGAGAACTTTGATGGCACCAATTTCAATAGTTTTGAGAAACGTGTTTTGACTCCCCTGGAATGCTCGCTTTTTGCAAATAGGAGTAAACCGAATGTTGCTTCTATTAGGCCTTCTGATAAACTGTCTCGTCCTTTCCAATCTTTGATTTCCTTTAAAATGGCTCCAATAGGCAATAAGGATGCCATGCCTCCTTCTTACACTGTTAACCATAGCCCCGATTCAGTTTCTTTTTGCATACAGAGAAATGGAACTCAGTCAATGGGAAATTTTCTAGGTTGTGCCAACGTTGCAAATTTGACTCGGGAAAACAGACCTTTGTATGTAGGCGAACGTGTCTACTTTGTCTGCGGTAATGTAGCATTCCCATGGTTGCCCAGGGATTGGCAGGGAATCTGTTATTTAGGGATCCTGTTACCTGGGGTGTTTATAGCTAGTACAAAAGAAGTTTCGAAGGCTCGTCCACGACGGGACGAGAATAGTGACACCCCAGCACAAATCTTGGGAGATATAGCTAAGTCAGTTGTGCCATTTTGGGGCAGATAGCGAATTCAGAAGATATCAGAAAACTAGCGAGAGTACTGGAGAGAACCATCAACCGGACCACAGACATACTCTATAATATGACGTTGGAACAAAAGGCGATACGATTAGTAGCACTTCAAAACCGAATGGCATTAGATGTCATTCTAGCTGAGCGTGCTGGAGTGTGCAAATTGGTGGGGTCGGCTTACTGTGTTTTCGTACCAGATTCCTCCCCAACTATCTTCAAGGCAATCTTCAAGGCAATACAGAATCTGCACGTCCTTAGTCTGCATGTTCCCGAGGGAAATTGGGATCTAAGCGCTTGGTTCTGGGACTTCTTGCGATCTTGGGGTTGGAAGGTACTTTCGGTCTTATTAATTATTTTGTGAATCCTGTTGTTTCTTTGTTGCTGTATTCAGTGTCTACCTGGTATGTGTTCGATGCTAGGGGGATGTTGCGCACAAGCAATAGGTTCGATGGGACATAAAGTGTATGTCCCGGATAAAACTTCCAAAGAATATGTGTTGAAAGATATTTTAGCAAATGACCTAATGGCAATAGATATTTCCGATAGTGATTCAGGGTGCATGGACGATGATGCATGGAGTTATTTGCAAGGAGATCCAAAGTAGTTTTTAGCACTTGGCATAGGCCAAAAGGAGGGTTTGTCGAAAGAGAAAGTATATTGTGCCTCCTATTGTAATAAATATATTAAAATTGGCCTACGCCAAGCTGCTCGAAAGTCGCTTGCGAAAGAAATCCGTGTTGCAAGATCCTGACCTTAAATCCATGTAAACCGCCAATTTAGGTCAAACCGCCATTTTAGGATTCGCTTTGTAAAAGTCACCCTGTGAGTTAAAATGGTGGACAATGTCATTCCAGAATACAACATGGCCGTCTTGACCTCTGTACATAGCTAATATGTAACTTGCCTGCAGGCCACTTGTTGAGGTCGTTAACTGAGACCTTGCCCTTCGTTGACCTGTGTGTAAAAGGATTACTCGTGAAATGAAACTAATCCACGAGCATATATTGAAACAATGTATTCAAATACTGAACGTAGAACATCTGTTTAACTACATTGTATTAATGTTTGAGAAGGCCTGCATGGAAAATCTTAGAATACACAGTTATTGCAGAGGCTTGTTGATACATGTATTAAAGGCAAACCAGTTATATCTGGTTGTTCAAGACTTGGCACAAACCCTAGATCGGTGATGTATTAAAAGGAATATTAACCCGAAGTGGGGCTGGACATCGTGCCCACCGAATGTATAAAAAGCGAATGCATTCTAATGTACAGCGTCTCTCACTTAACACACTGAACCACGCTGGAGTTCGTTGTGTTGTACTGAGGGCCGATAGCTATCTGATTTTTGCTTTGTTTTTGTAACTGGATTCAGTATAAAATAAAGTACTTTGTATGTTCCTTTGTAACCCGTGTTCGGTGTATTTCCTTTTGGGGTACTCAGCCTCGATATTTTGATTTTGTTTTCACAGTGTGGTGTGCAATATATCAGTTGACAGTATTATTGTACTATTGTTTTACATAAAGCAACACTATGCTCAGGTAAACCACAAGTGAGGCTATTTCGAAGAGCATACCACGAGACGAAATCACTCATGATGATATGTTGGAATATTTAAGAACTGACAATGTGTCAGCCTATGCACTATTAGAGTATATGATTTGTACAGAATCAGATACGTTGGTTCAGTGGCGAAGCCGAGATTTGAGAGCAGTTTGCAATTTCAGCACTTGGTTACATTTTTCCCAGTTTTTCTTTTACAGCTCAGGGAAAATACGTGTGAATATTTAACACAGAGAGTTACAAGTCAAAAGGAGACTGCTGAGTAGTTCGATGAATTATTGCCGCTTTTGCGGGCCTTCTTCGGCAGGCTTGTTCGAGGGACACTCGGGAGACCTTGATGCACCTCATCACGGAATGCACAGTTCTCCGTTCTATGCGAGAAATTCATTTTGCGCGACACTGTAATTATTTACGTCTCGCCACTTATGACTTGACCTGGTCTCTAATTCTAGGCTCTGGTTATTTACCATTACAGATTGCTACTGTAAACTTTCTTTCAAGCCTAAATTTAGAGATTCAATAATGGCTGTCACCATTCCTGAACTTTTCTTCTAATCTACAACCTCAGAGGTTTTCCCATGGTTCATTTTGTCACTGCTTGTTTTAAAATGGTGTCTAAAGACAAAGACTAGGATTAATAATCTTGTATGTTCCTTTTTTGGTATTTAACTTTATTATTTTATTACTTGTGTAAAATGTTATAAAGTTTTGTATGTATATGTATTTTATACTTGTACTTGAAAGGTTGATTCATTTTATCTAAATCAAATAAAAAAAAATAAAAAAAAATATTTAACAGTCAGAAATTAAGCAATACCCTGTTTTGTTGACCTGACTTGGAAAGTGCAGAAATGACATGATAAACTAACATGAAAATATTTTAAGAAATAAATCCCTATAGGCACTTTGAGGATTATCTGTAGAAAAAGTCTCAAAAAGCTCATTTGAAAATAAGCTCACCAGAGACCTATGGCATTTGGTCATGTATCCCTGTTTGCAGAATCCCCTGAAATGGCCTACATGAAAAGAGGGCAGGCAAGGGGCTAATCAACCAGAAGGCAAAGCTTACCACTGAAAACAGCACAGTACTATCTCTTAGGACCTCAGTACCGTCATCTGGCAAAGCCAGGAAATGAGCCTGGACACTTCGGGTCCGCTGATGGGATTTGGCTACCTAATTACCTCTCCCGGCTTATGTTTTATGCTCATCACTGGGGATGGCTGCCCAGTTTTACAGCCCTCGTTTGAAGGGCTCAAACTCCAGAACTGCACGCTATTGATGTTATGGTAGCTTTTTATTTACTCGGGCCTTCTTCGGCAGGCTTGTTTTTTTGTAGCACAGTAAGTGTTTATATCACCAGGGTTCCATTAAAATTTCTCCACCTGTCTCCGACTTGCCACGACGGAAAACTGTAATCTGGCATACAAACAGAGATGTTTGCAACAAGTGCTTATAAAACTGACCAGTCTTCTTGATTGTCTTGGCACTCGGGCCAAGGTTTTTGCAGGTGGATTTGCATTGCAGGCATTTTACCACATTTGTTTTATTGAATTATTGCCACACGAAACAGGGTGCGATGTTATGGGTAGAGGGTGGGGCGTGGGGGTGCAGGGAGTCTTTCCCGCATTTTGTGGCATCAATATCTGTAAAAAAAAATAGCTGAAAACATGCAGTGAAAATGAATGGGCAAAATCACAAAGAACGATCTTTGATTATTTAATGTGATCAATATATTTCCCAAAGAAAGGTGACGATGTTACATAGGTTAGGCTAGAGTGAACACACAAACTATGACAGAATTCAATACAGAATGCATTGGCTTGTCATTTGTAAACAACAGCCTAGCACCAGGCTCTCAGCACAACAGCTCACTAAACATTATTGTGATTCATGCTGTAAAAAATGTGAACAGACTTCTTTACATTAGGCAACCATTTAGGGGACCCCCCGCTGTCGGGGTGTCTAAGATATGTGCCCCTTTTTCCCTGACAGAAATATGCCTCTGGGCGGTCCTGAACTGGACCTGGGAATTGGTGGATTCTGCCATGGCACAGGAAAAGTGCCAACTGGCAGTGGCCTCTGGACCTGCAATTGAGATACAGTGGCTGTTTTGTGGTGAATATGCGTGGCTTTGTGTGGCCAGGCCCTGGGCAAAGGTGGCACTGACATGACACACTTATTCACAATGGCGACAAGTGGCTGGAAAAGCCCAGTTGCTAACAACATAACAGGGCCTTCAAGCATTGCCATAGGCCATGTCTCAGGCAGCGTGGGCATTAGACAAGATGTTTGGGTTTGTATTCTAGTGCTGAAACCATAACATCCCTTTAAGAACGTTTTATCACTAAATGTCTCTGGTTTTAATTAGGTCGATGTAATCATAGCATGCCTGTAACATATTTTTCCACAGTGCATGTATGTGTTAGTCCAAATGCAAGCCTTGTGTCAGAAAATTGTATTTGTCTTACAAGAGAGTGCTACTTTGTACATAGATTCACCCAACATACTTTGTGTTGGGTAACCGCTGGCCAACAGCTGCTGTAGATTGTATTATGAATATATGGGTCGACCGCATGGCGGCTCTGGCTTTTCGTTCCAACCCGCTGCCGATTCCTCCATCAACTATTAGCGCCAAACTTTGTACTATGGTGTGCCCCCATGCTAATCGCAGTAATGCACCTACATGGCCTAAATTATCTTCATCTAATGCGCCCTTAACTGTCACGGTGACACATGACTCTGCTAATGGCTGTAAAGTATTTTTGTGCCCTGTACCTTTCTTCATGGCCTGTCCCCAGTTATGAGCGCATATGCTCCTGGGGCAGCTGCATTCTGCCATGCAGACCTCTGTACTCTCCACCCTATAGCCCTCACTTTTTCACCTGGATGCAAGTCCCCTCCCGAATATAACTCATGCATCAGGTAATGCCACGTCAACTCTATACTAACCAATCCAATGTACATAATGCCCCTCGAGTTCATCATCACAATGGTCTGTATCAACATGCTAATAATGTGTGCTCTTTGGGTACTGTCAACAATTTAAAAACAAAAGATGTGCCCCTTATTGCTCCTCTCTGTCCTGATTCATTGGCTAACCATGAGGTGAGGCATTCCATGTTGCCTTTTACCTACTTAGACCTGCATATTTGATGTAGCCCCTGCACCATGAGGTGAGGCATTCCATGTTGCCTTTTACCTACATAGACCTGCATATTTGATGTAGACCCTGCACCATGAGGTGAGGAATTCCAATGTTGCCTTTTACCTACTTAGGCCTGCATATTTGATGTAGCCCCTTCACCATGAGGTGAGGCATTCCAATGCTGCATTTTACTTAGTTGTCCCTGCATACTTGAAGTAGCCCCCTGTGCCATGAGGTGAGCCTTTCCCAATTGTGCACCCACTCCAATGCTGCATTTTACCTCCTTGTCCCTGCATACTTGTTGTAGCCCCCTGCACCGCGACACAAGGCTTTCCCAACTGGACAATGTTGCATTTTGCCACCCACCTAATGACATGCCCTCATTTAATGAGGAAATGGCAGATATCCTGGCATCCTTGAACAAGCCAAATAACTGCACGATTGTGTTAGGAGATTTTAATAGATGGTTTGGCAACTCCCATGATCCTGAAGCTATCCATCTTGAGCAAAAGAGATATATGACTTCTCTGCCTTCAGCAAAGAACCGACACACAATATGGATAGTGTGTTAGACTGGGTTGCTAATAAAATCTTGGTGCTCAGTCCATTACATATTGGACCTTGTGCTTGGAACAATCACTTGCTTGTGACGTTTACCTGCACATTCCCTATCTTTGTAGCTCAGAAAGAAAATAGCTTGAGGAAAGTTGCAAGTAGGAACTATAATATGATCTGCCATAGTGATCAGGAACATTGCCTCATAGGGCTTATGAACCCCACCTCCGATTGTGACTCTCCACATTCCCTGGTGTTGGAATACGGGAAGGTGCTGACCAGCTTATTGGACCGAGTGGCACCCATTAAGTCTAAGACTCTTAGAGAAAAGACTAATAGTCAGAAGTGATACACTTCTGACTTGATCACCCAGAAACAAGAAAAGAGAAGAGCCGAATGAATTTGGGAACAAGATCAATCACAAGCAAATAAGGACACATGGAAGTCCCAGGAAAAATTGAACCGCACAGAGATCCTGCTGGCCAAGTTACTTTGACAATCAAACTGTTATAACCAAAAATGACTCGAAGAAACTCTTTGAGATTCTTCAGGACTCGGAAAAGCCCAAAATCTCTGGAACACCAATTTTTCTCCATCTATTACAGACTGTGAAGCAGACCAGTAGACTTTGACTGAGAGGATCGCAGCAGCCCATGCTCATATTAGGAAAATCCTGTGCAATATTGACCAGGAAGCCTCGTCTGTAACTGTGGAGGAAGTATGCCAGCCGAACAGACCTATCTTTACCTTCAAACCTATTTCTTAAGGAGTTCTGGCGGAAGTCTCAAATAAATGAGACCTACCACATGTGCTGGTGAGGTCCCCCCTTCCAAAATTATTTTTAAAAAATAGTGATCTTTTCCTTCCTTTTGTAGTCCATTTCACTAACGTGACCTTCAGGGTAAATCAAGTACCTGACTTGTAAAAAAATGTGTCAGTAACTCCCTTGATAAAGAAACCCGGGCTGGATTATAAAGTCTATACCAATTTAAGGCCCATCAACAATATGCCCTTTTGATGAAAATAATTGATAAACTGGCTAGCTTGCAATTGCAGGAACATCTGCAAAACTCTGAAATCTTTCATCCTTGGCAATCTGGTTTCAGGTCCTTCTATGGCACGAAATGTGCTCTGGTGCATCCGCAAGCAGAAAAGCTAAAAATCCTGGAGAACAGCAAGGTTGTGCTGCTGATGTTGTTAGATTGTTCAGCAGCCTTTGACATTGTGGAAGAATTTAGGTAAATGTTCCAGTGAAGTAGTTACCTGGAGTAAGTCATTTCATGCACAACAGGATGTCCAAAATGGTACCTGCTGAAACACGGTGTGCCGCAGGGTGCATGTTTTTCTCCGGCCTTGTTTAATGTTTTCTGTCGCCCGCTGTGGGATTTATTGGTTAAATTAGGAGTGCGTTTTACCAACTACACCGATGACACTCAGCTTGTCATAGAACTAAGTGGAAAGTATGAAAAAGACACTGCAAGGATCTCCCTAATCTATAGTTCAATCCAGAATTGGATGGTGACAAATGGGACGTGTACGAATGCAGCCAAAACTGAGTCTTAGTTCTTCAGTTCATCCCAAGCACGTGCTAAACTTGCCAACCAGTACTCTGGCTTTACCATTGACAACCACCTCATCAGTACAGCTGCTAAGGTTAAGACATCAGGGGTGATCTTTGAATCTTACTTCAGCTTAGATGCTCATATTCATAATGTTATCAGTAAAACACAATACCATATGAGATTATTACGTTTAGTGAAACCATGGCCCTCATTCCAAGTCAGGCGGTGGACCATGGTGCTATTAGCACCATGGTCCATGCCGGATTCCGCCATGGTGGATGGCAGAATTACCGCCCCATTCCAAGGTGAGTGGGGCGGTAATTCCCCATTCACCATTTGCCCTTCCCCATTCCCATTTTTGCCCCATAGGGCATAATGGGGATAGGGAAGGCGCTAATTACGGCACCGTAAATTACGGTGCTGTAATTAGCACCAAGGTCGCTTAGCGCCTTGGACTTTAACGCCTGCAAAAAGCAGGCGTTAAAGTGTGAATCAGGCGTTAAGGGTTAACGGCGCCGACGGCACCGTTAAACCCTTAACGCCTGACTTGTAATGAGGGCCCATATGTTTCAGAAGCAAACTGCACTACGCTTGTCTGAGCGCCGATAAGGCCTAGGATTGATTATTGTAGTGCCTTGCAAGCTGCAAGCAAGGATAGTTTGGGGAGGTTACAGATCTTGCAAAATGATGTAGTGCGTATTGTGAAAAGCATACCTAGGCAGGAGCCTATCTCAGTCCACAGGAGGAATTTGCACTGGCTCTCAGTAGAGGCCAGAATCTGCTTTAAAGTGTACACAATTGTACACAAATGTATTTATAAACAAGCCCCCAGGTACTTAAAAGATTCTATCAAGGTGCTACATCCCGCAGGGGTGTTGCTAGGTCTGGAAAAGATCTGGGCTACGCTAATGCCGGTACTGTCGGGACTTGGGGCTAGCTCGCCATTTGGTTGTAGTTCCTAAAATTCTATCCAGGGCAACAGCCAAAAGACCCGGGGCTATAGCCCCCTAAACCCCCCTCTAGCAACGTCTCTGCCCGCCAGAACCACTAGATCTAGTGACGCGATAAGCTTGGCCTGTCCAAGGAGCAAGCGGGCCAGAGGAAATGTCAGATCTAATCGGGTAGAGGCGGCTTTGGCCTGGAATGAACTCCCCAAGGAACTGTGTGCTGACAGCAACTTACTAACCTTTAGGAAATCTCTCAAAACGGTTCTGTTTGAGTACATTTGTGCTTCCTCCATCTTTGACCTGTCCCTGCTTCTGGTAATAGTTTCCTCTTCCACTTCTTCTGCACCTTGATGCCCGCAGGCTCTGGTGCATTAAAGCAAAAAAAAAGAAAAGAAAAAGAAGAAAAAAAAACTACCTGTACCAGCGTACTTGATGTAGCCCCCTGCACCATGAGGTGAGGCTTTCCCAATTCATGCACTCACTCCAATAGTTTCTTCTTTTGCCAGCCTTGCGCTGTGTTGTACCTGTTCACTTTACACTTAATGTAAACTCCTGCCCTATCCCCTGTACTTTCTCTTACTGCACTTGCACGGTCCGCATGACTCAATGCCCAGTAGGACCGTTTTGTTTGTGTTTTGCCCAACTTGTGCACCCACTCGAGCGTTTTCTTCTTTTGCCAGCCTTACGCTGTGTTGCACCTGTTCACTTTGCACTGAAGGAATCCCCCCACCCATTTCCCCCCACTCCTGTACATTTGTTATTGCACTTGCACAATCCAAATGACGCAAGGCCTAGAAGGACCGTTTTGTTTTTGGTCCCTGCCGCCTTCTTTTTCTTGATGCACCTTGAAACACCATTTGCTGTATAGGCACATTACAAATACCCAATACATACTTTAAAAATCAGACATTTATCACGGCTGCAGAAAACTGCATGGCTGGTTTCACCGTATTTGGGATCATCAGTGCAGTATAGGCTTGACAGCCCTGTGGTTGGAGCATTGGGCCATCTTTTCTGCCCATGCATATTTGCTCAGGCATCATTGGGTGCCAGAGCCAAGCTTACCTGCACGTGTTTGTGGTTTATTTCGAAAAGGAGTATCCATGGCTGCCCTGAGTTACATGCACTGAACAGAATTTCCCGCCAGTCTGCTAGGGCCTCCTTCAAACCCCCTCCCCAACCTCAAGCGCTACCGTGTTCTTTATGCTATTTGATGTGAAACGGGCGAGCACAGAATGTTCTATTGAGGTATTCTAATCGTATAGTTACAGTAATTCGTGAGATCAACAATCATGTCCATGTTTTTGCTTATCGTGACCTAAATAGTTAAGTGTTTTTGAGTTGTAAGGTTGCTTTAACAAGCCTGGAATCACATGCAGTGCTTCATTGAAAACTTCCACGGGAACATTCTGAAAACGACAGGAAAGGACAACAAGAGAATTGTGTCAGCTGCACAAACATAGTATGTTTTCCCCAACATATTTCACAATCGGGCTCGCTCAGTTCATGGCTCCTTAGAATGGCTTGTGGTGTGCCTTGCTGTAGCAAAACATACTTAACTATCGCCTGTGAGAATCACATTGTTATGAATTAAACCGTGTTCCTGTCAGTTTGCTTTTCTGTTTACCTTGCCTGACGTACAGGCCAGTGCTCTGGTTGGCGCACGTGACACATTACTGGAATGAATGTGTCTACCAATTGTTTGACAAATGGTACACAAGCTGGTGTTGCCTTTGGGCTTTCCTTGCCATTTGCATGACCTCGATTCTGATGGCCTCGTATATACGTGGGAGCCATTTTGTGATGTTAAGTCTTAAACAACACGCGCCCACTAACGAAAGAGGGACGCATATTGCTGATGGACTGCACCACCCTTTGCACAAAGGCTGAAGGACTTGGCGGGATTCTCCAATGGGAAAAGTCCCACACTGATAAAGAACAAGCTCCGGTCCCACGGGCCACAGCTGGAAAGAGAACAGGAACATGTGCGCCAAATTCGTCAAATGGTTTAAAATGTATTCAGTATGCAAAAAGAGCTTGCCTCTGTACTAAGCCCATTCATTTACCCCTAGGCGGAAAGGGGCATCATCTAGATGAAAACCGCAGATCGGCTTTACGCCAAGTAAGAAACAAGTTGGCAACAAGCCAGTTCAGATTTGCTTTTGGTGGTATGGTGTAAATCTGTGAAGTCTATATTCTCAATTTGGCAGCAAATGGGGTGCCTGGTCGAATAAACCTTTCTTATATCTCCCATGGTACATTGCAGCACAAAAGGCTCATGATAATCCTGTGAGAGAGGATACAAATCCTACTTGGGGGAGGGAAAGGTGAGATTAGACATCAGGAGGATGTGGGGAGTATGAAAGATGACCACATGGAGACCTTTGGAGTGGGCTAGAGATGCCGTGTTCAGTCAGATCATTTTTGTCTTTCTGCAGGAATCTCACAGGGACTTCTGGACTTCTAGTAAATGGCGAGAGAACAACGGTAATGGAAGTATGTCATGGCAAGAAAAAAAGGAAACATTATATTAGGAAAGGGCGTGGAGGCACTTTGACCAAAGTTTGGAGGTGTGGAGACCAAAAAAGTAGGGGGTCTGTGCAAAACATTTTCATTTTAGGTGAAGAAAAGTATGCACAATTGTTATAATAGTTATGTTCCAATGGGAAATTCTGAGGGAAAATCTCCAGGAAGTGAAAGGGAAAACCCAAAAAAGGGACCACTCAGGCCAGAGGGCTACAGTGCTTTACTCTAATAGGTGGAAAGTTTCAAGTGGCACGGTGGGCAAGTGAGACATGGCTAATCACTACTAAAGGGGATATATAAGGCATGGGTGATGGGTGTAGGGCATGCCCAGTGGCCATAGTCTATTACCCTAATTAGTGCACAGTGGCGGGCAGTGGCAGATGACTGTAGTAGTAAATAGTATATTACTACTAAAGGGGATAGGAGCCATGTCTGGAGACTGGGTCCTCTGTCATTGGTAGTAGGCCATGGTCTAACCCCCCAATTGGTGCACAGTGGCAGAGGCCACGGCTGAAGGCCACTGCCAGTGTTACATTGTAAATTACTAGTAAACGGCAAAGGTTCCGTAGCTGAAGGCTGAGGCTACTGGACAGGCCAATGGTCAATGTCCTTTACCGTAATTTATGAAAAGTGGTCAGTGGCCATGGTTAAAAGCTGTGGACACTGGCCATATCTAAAGCCCTCGGCTAGTGGGGCAACTTCTTTCACCTTTATTGGTGCACAGCAGCAGGGGCCACAGCCAAAAGCTGTGCCCATTTGACATGGCCAGTGAGTCATGAATATTTACTATTAGTACCCAGCGAGGGTGCAATCAGAATGAAACAAGCATTCTGATTGGCCCTTGCCAGGGCTTTACCCCTCCGAGAATCCCTCAATTCTCAGCCAGGATTCCAGCCGCCTTCCCGCTACGAGCCTCCCCACAGCTAAGAAGCTGCCTTCGCCCAACACCGGTGACTCAGGTATGTTTTTTGTTATGGATTTAACCCACCTTTTCTATAGGCCCTTTTCCAATAGGCCATATTTGCCGAATGGGGGCCTGTCAACTATTGCACGAGAGATCTTCATGCATGCAGAATGGGAAGTGAAAGTGATCAGATGACCAGATTCAGGGGACAGGTAAGGAGGGAGGGTTGGACGTGGTGGTCAAAGTCAGGTGGGTGGCAAGGCAAAGGTCGCTGCATGCTCTCACAAGGGTTAATGAGGGGCCAGCAGTTGTGGTGGAGTGGCCCACATCCGAAGGGGGCTAAGGTGAGTAGTGGATAGAGGTTGTAGGGGTGCCCGTCACCCTCACAAGGGATTGGTATGATGGAAGGTTGGAGAATGCAGGCGTGTTAATTGCATTGAAGCAAGCAGAATGGGTCCTGGGAAAATTGTCACAGTGGGAAAGACATGCCTGGGCAAGCAGACTGTGGCAAAATTGACTATGTCACTATACCAAGGATACTTTTTACATGGTGATACTGGTCAGTATTGATGCACCCAGCATGGACATATTTTCTTACAGTATTTGGCCTGCAATTTTTACTGGCATTATGGGCAGAGCCAACGTGATGAGTGGGAATGCTAGCCTTCATTGGCACAGCCAGCATGGACATTGTCTTAAAGTGGCAAATATAATCACTTTGCTGGTGTTGTGCTCATCTAGCAATAATCTGACTAATATATCTGATTAAACAGATCATCATTTAATATTTTTTGATTGCATGACAAAGTCCTTCAATTCCGCCACAACGTCCTTCAATTCTGCTGACATGTATTTCGACCCTAGGTCGTTATCAAGGCATTCAATTACATAGACTGTTTTGTACATCGTTATTAATTATTTCTTGACATCACATAATCAATTCGTAGCATTGAAAGATAAGTTAAAAAATCATATTATATTACCATTGAGGTTGTTGAGGAGAACAAAGGACATAACAATAATGAAGTTGAAAAAACAGAAAGAGAAAAATTGCAAATATTGAAATCAATTGTAATGTTTTTAGTTATATCTACTATTGTCTATGTTCAGATATCATGTAAGGCTGTTATATGCACAAAGTTCACTAAGTGCCTGTAAACAATACTTTAACAGTGCAACAGTAGTATTTATTTGAGGGAGTCTCATGAGATAAAGGGGCTGATTCATGGAATTTGTGCGCCGAAAAACGGGGATTTGTGCGGCATTCTGCCCTCAAATCCCCATTTGTTAAACAGCGATTGGCGGGAAGAATGGCACACAAATTCCTGTTTTTCGGTGCACAAATTCCATGAATCAACCCGAAAGTCTGTAACCTTCACTTTTGCCTGTTAAAATGTGTCAAAATCACCATGCATTGTAACTAATTCTGTTCACCACTCATCAATTTCCGCATGTAATGTGCATCTCTGTGTATAATGAGTAAAACTATAACCCATCAAGTCGGTCTCACATTCAAAACTGTCCTCAGTATATATCTCTGTTGCATTAAAGAAGCTAGGAGCAAATGCAAGTTGTTGCATTAATGAGTTAGGATTGGACTTCTTGGCCAAAACCTCCATTGTTACTAGCTTAGAAGTCAGTGTGAATACATTTGAACTCACCTTACAATTTGCAAGGCTGCAGTCAAAGTAAGCACAGTTGCGGTGCAAGCCCTCACTTGAATGTCTTTCTTCTATGTAAAATATAAATTCTGCTTCTATGTTAGGAAACTAAATTAGACTACTTAAAGTCCAATTACTGTAGATAATCCTGCTTTGTGAGCAGTTGCGATATATTGTCAATCATTGTCTCAACTTGGTCATGTTAAGTTCTCTGCTCAGTTTTTAAGCTGCTTGGCCGAGTGTTCTCCGTTCCATTAAGTCCTGTGATTGCCATTTTTGGGCTGTTAAATACTGGTTAATGCGTAACGTGCCCACATTAGCGTTCTCCCGTCTTTCTTCACTCTTTTTTATTGATATTTAACCTGAGTACTAAATTTGTTGTTATCCTAAATATGTTTCCTAGAATATAAAGTTGTCTAACTGAGTACAGGTAATACATTGTACCTCCATGGCTAATATCAAAATTTTGTCTGCATGTTCAAATGCTTGTGCATTACCAAATGAGTCTTTCTTCACTATTGATTATTTCAAATCTTACTTCATGAATTAATGTTCTTACTGTGTAAAATGATATATTGATGTCTTGTTTGGGTCAAGACAGTTATTCACCCATTTGGCAAGACTTAAATACAGACAACATTGATAGGTTCACTTTATATAATGGATTAATGATAATAAAATATTATGATCAGTACCCTCAACACTATCAGAGGAAGAGGAGCAGGAAGACAGGGCATTACATGCAGATCCAGATCAAACACAAAGAGTAACAAGATCAGGTGCGCGAAAACCACTGTTCAAAACTGATCAGAACTTAATTATCAACCTCTCAGACAAGATACTCACACCATCAGAAGAATCAGTCTTAAACAGAGGATTCTCATTCGCCCCACATACCAGAAGTAACCTACATGATTTTCAGATAGATTTCTTCAGTATTTATCAGAAAACTTAAACTGAAAAAAATCTTTCATCACAGAATGGTGACATATGAGAGGCCACAGCAGATCTCCCCTGCAAGTGATCTCACCATATATAATATAGAGAATACACATTTGCAGCTATCCATAGAAATGGAATGTGAGAAGTCGAAAGACCAAATCTGTGATGATTTGAATCCTATCCAACAAGCTTTGAAAATGGAAGAGCTCAAATGTAGATACAAATACAATCCTCAAATGAGTATGGGCAGTGTTATAGAAGCATTTAACAAAGCGGTTATAGGAGACATCCACTGCTATATGGACACAACCAAATCAGATTACAGAAAACGTAATTTGTATTATGATGAATATAAAGCTCTGGGAACTTTATCCAAACAAAATAATCTTGTGATTAAGGAGGCAGATAAGGGTGGGGCAATTGGCATCCTGAACAGAAAAGATTATATAGAGATGGCCAATATACATCTTGATACACCGGGTTGTTATAGAAAAGTACCATCCAACCCTACTAAACAAGTGATGTCTGAGATGATAACAATGATCACTAAATGACATAATGCCGGACTCCTAACGGAAGATGAGAAGGTATTTTTATGTATTACCCAACCAACAATGCCCACAATATATTTTCTACCCAAGATCCACAAAGAATTTGAGAAACTCCCACAAGTTAGGCCAATAGTAAGTGAAATAGGGTGGGCCACAGAATGCCTATACACATATGTCGATACATTGATTAAGCATCAAGTGGTGTAATTACAGTCTTACATAAGGGACTCTACCCATGTCTTACAAATAGTAACAGCAATGACTTGGGAAATATATGGCAACAATTGTTGTAAAATCATTATGCACATCAATCGATCAAGCACTAGCTATAAAGACAATAGATTACACATATGCTAACTTTTCCGCATCAACCGGGCAACACATAGAAATGACCAAGGAATTTCTAAGACTCTCCCTCAACAAAAACTTTTTATTTGAACAATGAATGAGGTAAGATTGAAAATAACTGATAGTGAAGAAAGACTTAAGTGGTTATGCACAAGCTTTTGAACATGCAGACAATGTGATATTTGCAATGGAAGTACAATTTGTTACTTTTGCTCGGTAAAACAACTTTATTATTCTAGGAAATGTATTTAGAATAACAATAACTTTAGTACTCAGGTTAAATATCAATAAACAAGAGTGAAGAAACACTGGAGCATGCTAACATGGACATGTAATGCCATAACCAGTATGTAAATACAGCCCAAAAATGGCGATCATAGGACTTAATGGAACGGAGCACACTCAATCGAGCGGCATAAAAACCGAGCGGAGAACTTAACATGACAAAGGTGAGTCAATGATTAACAATATATCGCACCTGCTCACAAAGCAGGAATACTTACAGCAATTGGTCTTAAAGTAGTCTAATTTTGTTTCATAACATTAAAGCAGAATTGATATTTGACATAGAAGAAACACATTCAAGTGAGGGCTTACACTGCAACTGAACTTACTTTGACTGCAGCCTTGCAAATTGTAAGGTGAGTTCAAATGTATTCACGCTGACTTCTAAGCTGGTAAGAATGGAGGTTTTGGCCAAGAGGGCCAATCTTAGCTGATTAATGCAACAACATGCATTGCTCGTAGGCTACTTTAACACAACAGTGATATATACTGAGGATAGTTTTGAAGGTGAGCCCCACTAGATGGGTTTAACAAAGTTACTCACCTTAGTCACTACCTTACTCCTAGTTCATAGTCCCCTTTCCTTTTGGGACATTTTGTCCTGTGGGACTGGACTGGAGCACTTTTTGTAAAAAAGCACCAAAATTGAAAAATGTGTCCTTCTTCTCTTTTTATGCGAGGTACTGCATGCAGCTGTAACCCCGCCTTCCTTAGCTCCGCCCATACATTGCCCTTCAGTCCTTTTCTCTGCGCGATCGGGGCTGGATGCACTTGCATCACCGGGAAGATCTGTACTGGAGGGCAGAGCGACCTCTGAACGGGCCCATGAGATTCAGAGCTCGCCCTCCGGCACCTTAAGTCGAGATAGCTGCACCTTGAGGAGGATGGGGTACAGGATTCTCTTACTCCAACACCACTCAATAAGGACAAGTCAATGGTTTGGCAAAGGGAAGTCCTTTTAATGACAAGTACAAAATATGGTGAAACAAATGGAAATCATCAGAGCTGCGATCGCCTGTCTCACTTCAACTTCCAAATTCTTCATGCAAACAGTATATTCTATAGCAAATTCTCGTCATCATTGACGTGTAAAACTCATAAGTTTGACATGCAATTCTATTGGTTGGAAAAGGTAACTTAAGTATAGGTACTATATCTGTATATGGTATGAGTTTGGGGATTGGATAACTCTTATCGGGTGGGCGTCTATGCCCATCCCTCTACATCACTTGTGATAGACATCACTAAAAGTACAACATCTCATTGGTTCTACTAGCTATAGGACCCAAGATTATTTGGTCCATTGTGATTGGGTGCGTTACACCCCTAGGCATAAATCTTCACTTTAATTAGCAGCATGCAGAATGGTCGCCCAGGTGCGGGATGGCCCAAGATTCACCCTGCCTCCCTTCCATCAATCACTACCCTCAGGCCCATGTGTCAATTAGTTGGCTGAGGATGGCCTCGAAACTTTAGCTTCTTATCGGTGAAAGTTATGGCATCCTCTGGTTTTGGGTGACATCAGACGTTGGTACCTCTTCGCGCTTGGCTAGTCACATGTCAGTACACTGCGAAGCTGCTTCATTTTTCATCTATTTGCGTATTTGATTTTTTGTTCGGCCTCGCCACCTGCCTGGGTCTCCTTATCTCGACCTTCACGGGGCAGGCTTCTATGCTATTAGGTTTCAATTCTTCGGAATTCTTTGGGTTGACCTCGAATTCCTAGCCCTGAGCTGCTTCTTGCTAAGTTTCGATTCCGCTCTTTCGCCCGATTTTGTGCTGGTACATGAATCCTGGCCTGTTAGGCCCCTACCATCCTGGGCTTAATTCTGTTTTCATAAAATGGAGTCACACTTGTATAATGTGCTTCTTGAGGTAGACATTTAGTTGGCGCTTGCCGTTCTATCCTCCTACTAAGTAGTGCAAGCAGTACCGTAACTTTCCCCTATAAGAAGCTACAGTTTCAAGGCCATCTTCAGCCAACTAATTGACACATGGGCTTGAGGGTAGTGATTGATGGAAGGGAGGCAGGTTGAATCTTGGGCCATCCAGCACCTGGGCGACCATTCTGCATGCTGCTAATTAAAGTGAAGATTTATGCTTAGGGGTGTAACCCACCCAATCACAATGGACCAAATAATCTCGGGTCCTATAGCTAGTAGAACCAATGAGATGTCGTACATTTATTGACGTCTATCACGAGTGATGTAGAGGGAAGGGCATAGACGCCCACCCAATAAGAGTTATCCAATCCCCACACTCTTACCATATACAGATATAGTACGTATACTTACCTTTTCCAACCAATAGAATTGCATGTCAAACGTATGAGTTTTACAGGTCAATGATGATGAGAATTTGCTATAAAAGTTACTGTTTGCATAAAGAATTTGGAAGTTGAAGCGAGACAGGCGATCGCAGCTCTGATGATTTCCATTCGTTTCCCCACTTTTTGTACTTTTCATTAAACAGACTTCCCTTTGCCAAACCATTGACTTGTCCTTATTGAGTGGTGTTGGAGTAAGACAATCCTGCACCTCATCCTCCTCAAGGTGCAACTATCTCGACTTAAGGTGCCGGAGGGCGAGCTCTGAATCTCATGGGCCCGTTCAGAGGTCGCTCCGCCCTCCAGGACACTTATCGGAGAGGATGGTTTTGACCATCAACTATTGAATTTTGATTATTGATAAGACACCTATTGACCGTCGATACGAAGTAACTCTAAGTCTTCGGCAATATCATGAGTCCTTCGCCATCTTGGCCGAGTAGACTGTGAAGCTTCCTGTGGACAATGATAGCGTAATACTGTAAAAAAAACATAAACCCTTCCATTACTACGGGCAGTGAATCAGATGAAAGACCAAAAGAAGGAGGTAAAGAAGGCGGTGATCCCGAAGACACAGAGAGGAACAATGCCAGCGGTGAGTGAAATGAAAATTGATGCTTTGGCAAACGTTCTTAAGCAATAGAACAAGTAAGGGGAAGGGTAACGGAGGGAGGTGGAGAAAACAAAATAATCAGAAGTAGAGAAGACTGTATGTATATAGGGGGATAATGACTCGAGAATAACTGAATAAATAAACAGAGAGGATACTGGGGAGGACACCCAAGATAAAGAGAGAGGATACCGAGGAGGACACCCGAGATAAAGAGAGAGGATACCGGGGAGGACACCCGAGATGAAGAGAGAGGATACCGGGGAGGACACCCGAGGTAAAGGATACGCTTTTTTCCTGCGCTTTAATATAGCGGTCAGAAGAAACATTAACTCATATTCCCATATATTAGGGAAAGATTAGGCTACTACGACGATTAAAGACGATGTAAAAGGAGTTTGTTTAAACTCCATGTCGGGTATTGATTAGAAGGCAGAGATATCTGTGTCCAGCTGGTGTCTGTCTAGTCTGTTTAACATTTTCGTACATGTTCTGTTGATGTGTCACATGTAAGGAAATTTGTCTCCTTGTTGTTTGATATTGATCAAGGGATTTTACGCAATTCTATAGTTGAGATGGAATCGCACATGAATTTATGTTCTTGAGTAAATTGGTGATATAAAATTTGGCGGGAAAAGATTGGATTGGAGCGTGTGATATTTGGTGCTCGCTCATATTGTTGGGTGTGGTGAAGTTGCATGAAAGTATTCCTAGAACAGATTTAAGCATGGAAGATATTACTCCGCTAGCACACTTATGTAAACAATTGCCTAAACATGCACCTAAGCTTAAGAAATACAGTACAGAGTGGGTTACAAGATGTTCCCACCTTATCCACTCCCAGCCCCTTCCACCAACCTCCTCCCACCATCCCTCCCCATTCTTCCTAGCCCTCCCCTTCCTCTCCCCTTCCCTTTCCGAATAATTGCTCTACATTCTGTTTTGGAGACTGATTCATGTTTGTAATTTGCTTCTGTTGTTACAATTTTTGTTATGTTAATTGTACCTTGTTGTTGTAACTGTACAGCGCTTTGGTATAATGTCCATTACATCATGGTTCGCAAACATTTCATCTTTGTTTTATCTGCTTTTTGGTTGTCATTTCTTTCATCTGACTGTCTGTCCGGGCCATTGTGTCGTCACCATTCGCCTCCAATAAGAGCCCTTTGGGTCTCTTCAGGAACAGTTTGTAAGTGGTCTTCATTTCGCGTCAGCTGCTGGTATGGTTGTCTTAATGGGTATCTTGCAGTCCATGGTTGTCTGGTTATTGGCTCTTCAATAGGTATACAAGTCCTTCTGATGGGTACTGGACAGAGCCCCACTGTGGCTCTCTGTTGGTTCATTTGCTACTTATACGTCACGTATCTTGGAGAGTATGATTCTGGCATCTCGAAATGGGTAGCTGGAGTGCAGGCCATATTTGGGTCCTCCTCTACAGATCTTTTTTCCTTCTCGTTGTCCTTCTCTCCTTCTCCGGTTCTGCGGTCGCGTAGTCCTCAGTCTATGCCGCATCGTTTGGTATTTGCTACTTGTTCCTCTTGCGAACCTCGCTTTGTTAGGGCGGATCCCCATTCTCTCTGCTTGGAGTGTCTGGGACCGGATCACTGTTGGGACTCGTGTTTCTATTGTGACTCCCTTTTGGTCTGGGCACTTCAGCGTCATCTTCATCGGTGGGAGGAGATCTTCTTGAAGGGTCCTCCATCGCATTTCCAACTCTTCATCGACAGAAAGAAGAGACGCCCAGTAAGTGCCTAACTTTTCAGGGCACCCCGGCTGGGGGACTCCTTCCCGGGGTCATCCAGGTCTGGGAGGGGCTTCAAAAGCTCTGATAACATGGTTTTTTCTGAGGTGCCTTGCAGGCCTAATAGGCATAACTATGTTTTCTCTGAGGGTTTCTGCGAGGGGCCTGCTTATACCAGATCACAATCCGAGGTTCAATTATCTGGTGCTAATAGCCAGCATAGTGTGCTGATGCTTTGGGTACCAGAGTTCACTCCGAGGTCTCCTCGTGAGGAGTTTCCCATGCAGACACCGGGGTGCGCTCTGAGGCCTCTGTTGAGGCTTTCTGTACCAAACCACGGTTCGGGGCCTGTCTTGGAGGAGCTATTATGACCGGACTCTGTTCCGAGGTTCCTCTTAATGAGGCTAAGGTGTGTACCAACAGAACTGAGAGGCCTGTGAAGACCTTGTCTGTGAGGTGGATTCCTTAACTTTCCCGCGCTCGCAGAGTCACTGGTTTTGTTGAGGGGGCACAGGGAGATGTTGTCAACCATAATTCCTCTATTACTGTCATTGCCGAGGTTCCTACTTTGGAGGCTAATTCAAGGGACAAGATGTCCAGTAAACATCCAAAGCCCCATAGTACCGGCTCTGCCGAGGAACCTTGTGTCAAGGCTAAAATTTCAGTCAAGTCCCCTGACCAGTCTGTTGAGTCAACTGCCTCATCTACTCATGTGACGCAGTTCTCCTCGGATGTTCACAAAATGGCAGGCCTTCCCGTGTAGTCCACGGTGGAAATTTTGGATTCTTCCCTCACACCCACGCTATCGACGGCGGGTGCTGGGAATCTTCTTTTTGGTGGACAACCTTTTCCCACGCGACAGTGTGAATCCGTTCCGCACTTCCTATGACTGGCGTGCTCGGATGCCACTACTTCATTCGGTCTCGCTTCCTCCTACATCTTAACCAATATCATATGTAGACCTGGTTGGTGGCGGGCCCTCTTGGCAGCCCTCCTCACTACGTTTGTGGGGTGATGCTCCTCATGATAGGCCTCTGCCCACTCCAGCGCCTAAGGTCTCGGCAGAGGATGGCTTTTTTCAGAAATTTCATAGTGTAATGAACTCTGATCCCATGAGGGAGTACTTTAAGGGCCTCTTTAGAGAATTCTGCCCTCAGACTCCTTTTCCTGTCCCGGCAGTTCCTGTCACGGCAACTGTTGCTCCGGCGGTAGCACTTCCTCTGCCTCCCGGCCCTCCTCCGGCCCTTCCGCCTCTGCTCCCTTTGCCGCTGGTGGACAAGATTCCGGCAGAGCGGGATGTCAATCTGACGCTGGTTGCATCGCAGCCTATGGATCCGGATGCTCTAGTTGACCCTTTGCAGCGATCACACAAAGTGGAGTGCCAAAAAGGACGAGCTATCTCACCCCTAGCACTGCAAACATAATGCTATGGACGAGATAGCTCGTGCTTGGCACTTAAGGGGTTAAGTGGATGGTGAGTATATGACTTTCCCTTCTTTTTATCCGCTCAATCTTTAAATTGTTTTCTATGGAGCTGAGTTTTAGTAGACATTGCTTTGTATCTGTTGGAGAAAAGAAAGTGTTTACTTTAATGTTGCCAAAGGGTTCTGTGGGTGTTAGTGTACAGGGATGAGGGAGAGTGGAGAATGGATAAGAATATGGATTGGTATTGGGTACTAGGATGAGGAAGGGAGGTGTTGGAGTCGTAATATAGATTATATTTGTGAAGTGGAATGAGGAAGAGGGATATGGGTATAATGCAGAATAATGTGATTTCAGTAATGGTATGAAGAAGGGGGAAATACTGCAATGAATGCATTGGTGTTATTGTCGAGAGTGGTATGGCATAATGATATAGTTTAATGTTGGTATTGGGATGAGGAAGAGGTATGCTGAAGTAATAATATAGATAATTGCACAGTAGGATGTGGAAGAGGAATGTATAGATAACGGGAGCTATGTACTAAAATATTTGTAGAGGAAGAGGTTATAGACCTCCAGTGTAGTGGTATGAGGAAGAGAGATGTGTGGATAATGATACAAATAATGTGACTGCAGTAATGGTATGATGAAGTGAGAAATACAGCAATGTATGCATTGTTGTTAGTGAAGTCACTTGAGAGAGAGAGCGATGCAAGCATGAAGATATAGATTAATGTTGGTCACTGCGATGAGGGAGAGGGGTGTTGGAGTAATAATATTGATTATATTTGCACAGTCGGATGTGGAAGAGGAATGTGTAGATAATGGGAGCTATGGACTAAAATATTTGTAGAGGAAGAGGTTGTTGATCTCCGGTGTAGACCTACGACGAAGAGGGATGTGTGGATAATGTAAAATAATATGAATGCACTAATGGTATGATGAAGGGGGAAGTACAGCAATGAATGCATTGTTGTTAGTGAAGTCACATGAGTGATGTGAGCATGATGATATAGATTAATGCTGGGTACTGGAATGAGGAAGAGAGGTATTGTAGTAATAATATAGATTACATTTGTGCAGTAGGGTGTGAAAGAGGAATGTATAGATAATGGGAGCTATGGAGTAACATATTTGTAGTTGAATAGGTGGGAGACCTCTGGTGTAGTGGTATGAGAAAGAGGGATGTGGGGATAATGCAAAATAATGTGATTTCAGTAATGGTATGACGAAGGGGTAACATTAATGCATTGTTGTTAATGAAGTCACATGAGGGAGAGTGGGGTAAGCATATCAATATAGATTAATGTGTACTGGGATGAGGAAGGCAGTTGTTGTAGAGGTAACATGAGGCAGAGAGATGTATGGGTAATAGGAGGTGTGGTAGAAATTATTTGTAGAGTGAGTGGTTGTAGAACTGTGGGGTGTTGGGTACATTCTATGGATTGTACTTGGAAAGTGATTTGTGGAAGAAATATATATAGTTGATGGGGGTTGTGTGATAAAATGTTAGTAGTGGTATGAGTTAGAAAGTGGTGGTGTTATAGAATAAGGAGGAATGGAGTGCTGTAATGGAAAAGAGTGTTTCTGCCACAATCTATCGAGGATATGGGAAATACCATAGAGTATGGTATGAGTGGATAGCTTAGGATAATGTACAGCATATTTATTTTATTAAACGTGTTACGACATACCTGCCACATTAATACTTACTTTGTAGAAATGAAGAATTTGATTTTTTTCAGTAGATTTCTTTGGTAAACCTTTTTTTTCTGTAAATGTAAAAGAAAGATTCTTGCCAAGTGTAAAAATGGTACCCTGTTATACATAATTTTGAAAGCACCATTAAACAATTGCAATGGCTGCTGCAGTTTTGCAGCATAGAAAGCCATGTGCAGTTGAATTGAAGTTAAAGGGGAGGTTGTATAATACTTTTGTAATATGAAGGTCTGCTATAGTTTTGACAGATCGTAGGTTATTATTTTTTAAAGGCCATTCTTTGTTGTACTCTAGGTTGATAACTGAGGTATTTTTAGTGAATGAATTTTGCCCTGTTATAGGCAGTAGCACATTTAGCCATCTGTTTGCAAGCAGAACTACTTTAAACACAAATGAATTATATTGATAGGTGCTGCAGTGAAGCATGTTTTGCAGCACAGAAAACCTGTTATAGTTGAAGTGAAGTTAAAGGCAAGGTTTTTTAATACAGTGTAATGTAAAGATCTGCTGTAGTTTTGACAGAAAGCAGGTCATTGGGCCTCATTACGACCCAGGCGGTAAGTTACCACCTGGGCCGTGACTTTACCACCATGGCGTAAACTATGTTTACGCCATGGTGGTTGGCGGACTTACCGCCCCATTCCGACCTTGGCGGGGCGGTAAGTCCCCAATCCCCATTTACCCTTCCCCATTCCCATTTTTGCCCCATAGGGCATAATGGGAGTGGGGAAGGCGTTAATTACGCCACCGTAAATTACGGTGGCGTAATTAACTCCATGGTCCCTTAGCGCCATGGATTTTAACACCTGCTAAAAGCAGGTGTTAAAAGCGCCATGGCGCTAAGGGACCTCGTAATTGGCGGTAAGGGGTCGGCGCAGCTAACGCTGGCGTAAACCCCTTACCGCCAGGGTCGTAATGAGGCCCATTATCTTTACAAAAAGATGCTATTATGTGCTGTACTGTAGCTTGATAATTGATGTATTTTTAATTATGGAATTGTTCAGTACTACAAGTAGTAGCACAAGTAAGTTAGTATGTACGCAGAAATACTTTAAAAAGCACTAATCAACTATTGGGCTTGGTGCAGCAGTGAAGCATGTTATGCAGCACAGAAAACCAGTTATTCTTCATGTCATATTATTAAAAAGGAGATATTGAATATAACTTTTGAAAATTAAAACATACCTCTACTATGTCTTCTTAGATGTAGATTATGGAACATAGATCCTGTACATTCTGGAAATGGACATCTATAAATGTTTGTACAGTAGGGTGTGGTATAGCAAGCTCTGAATCATGGTAAAAATGTGCGCTCAGAGTTGAAAGATATACCTGACCTATTGATCTAAGGTGAGAGGATTAGATGTAGGGATTTTGTATGTCATTGGTGGATGGCTGTGTGACTGTTCGATTGTAATCAATGAGGGAGGGTTGCAGAGATAAGAGCAAAAAGGGAAGAAGGGCAACCCTGAGCCCCAATGTCTGCGGACATATGCGACTGTTCACAGACATATGACACATACCATCTGTACTCTTTTACTATGCTCTGCATGAAAAGATGACTGCGGATCCTATGAACAATGCGGATGACAGGGCAGCAAGTGCTTCATTTCTTGTTTGAATTGCTGAAAGCATTGAGCTCAACAAGAAGACAGTGGATTATATAATACTTGTGTGTTAATTGGGTACAGATATCTGCAAAGCAGTTTGGTATCGTACATAATCTTGGCTTTTGAAAAATTGGAAGTGGTATGGTGTGGAGTTTGTGGCATGAGATGGAGTCCACTATTGTCCCTGTGTGAACATATGGTGCATTTGAAACATCCTGAAATGATTGTAGTTCATTGTGGAGGTAATAGTTTTGGGTATGTAACTGGTATATCTTTCCAGTTTGCCATGAAAGATACTTTAAAAAGTCTGATCATACTTTACCACGAACAATGTACATTTTGTAACGAATGATACAGAGACAAGTGTGGAAAAAAATCAAAGCTGTTTTGTCCACAAATAGAAAAAGCCAGGCATACTGTGAATAAAGCTGTATGTGCTTTTCTGTGAGATTTTGGAATTACATCTTTTGAAAATGATAATATACTACGTGATGGAGTGAACATTTTTAATAAAGATGTAGTACATCTTACAAGAGTTGGAAATTACCATTTCCTTTGCAATATTCAAAATGCAGTGAACATTTTTGTTTTGAAAGAAATTTAATTGGAAGAAGAGTATGTGATAAAAAAGGTATGAGTATGCATTGAATGTGTTCATTTTAAGATCACAGTCTTACAAGAACAAAAAGGCTCTTTTAAGAGCCAACATTAAAGAGCACCGAAAAAAAGGAGTGAAGTTGATACAGCTTCCATTTTATGTTTTTGATCATACAGTCTGCAGACATATTCTCCTGCCTGTGTACATCAAGTGTGGAAATGCACAGAAAGGGAGCTGGTGGTGTAATATGAATGGAAGTTCTAAAAGCCTTGCAGGTATTTGCACCTGCATGGATTTTAATGTTGATGGAAATGCTGGAGATTCTTATGGAGTCTGCCTGTTTTAGGCATCAACATAAAGCAGGTGAAGTGCATAAGGACCTATTGTACTGTTTTTTTTATTCTATTTTTAGACTTTGAAAAGTGGTTCCCCATGAAACATAACTTTTTGGGCAGAAGGAGGTATGGTGGGGTAGGAGAGGGGCACCAACGCCTATAAAGGAGGACCAGGTGGAGAAGGATTGATGTTAAGCATTGCTGATCAAATGAAAGTAGGAGACAATTCCTTTCGTCGGCCTTCACAGCATTCACAAAGACACTGCAGAATTGCTCCCCGCTTCAGATGAGTGCATCGCAGTATATACATAAGAATGATGTTCTCTGAAGGTAGCGATCAAGTGCCTCTTATAAAGCCAGAGATGCAGGAGATATCCTCTGCCCCAATTAGGTGAAATGAATGTGGGCAATAGTGGAAGGTGATGGCATAGTAGAAGAGGTTCCTGGATGCCCTGAGGAACTGCCTTTCTCAATGCAGTAGGGTGGAAAGTCTGGGTGTGGTGATGCATGGAGGTCGTGTCGGAGTAGTACTTCCCATTCTGGCCATGGCTGAGTGTGACACCACACTCAGCACAGTGCAGATATGCAGCCCGAGCCTTCGGCACTCCCCAAAGGTGCTAAAATACCATGACATCAAGTACTCTTTCTGATCACCAGACATAGAAGGTACCTCCTACACTGCATCGTCATTGTCCTCTTCCTCCTGCAGCTCATCTGCTGCAGTACCCCTGTTCCCTGCCCAGGCCCTCCTGGTGGTGGTGGCCCTCGAGGGGGAGGAATTTCCATGACGAATGCTATTTCTTTTTATTTGCAAGTCCCAAAATGCAGCTCCCAAAATATGTCCTCTCCTGAGGTCTGCCAGATTGTGAATGACTAAA
The DNA here is from genome assembly GCF_040938575.1 of Ambystoma mexicanum. Taxonomy (NCBI): domain Eukaryota; kingdom Metazoa; phylum Chordata; class Amphibia; order Caudata; family Ambystomatidae; genus Ambystoma; species Ambystoma mexicanum. Next base: position 1,043,516,590 of record NC_090935.1, read on the forward strand.
AGAAATCGGTAGGACCCCTTGGAGGAATGGTCACTCCTACTGTCCATGAACTTCAGGGGCCAAAAATGGCATCAAAAGTTGTAAAAAATTCTGAGAAGAACTAAGAATGTGAGTAGCAGATGTTGAAGGGTAAATTATCAAGTTGGGAGTTGACAGTATGGGCCCTAATTGGATTTAAAACTGTCTGCAATGCACAGATATCGACCACATAAACTAGATCATGCCGTACGGGCATGGGCACCTCATGACTTCCGCGTCTGTGTGTGATCACGTCACTGCATTTGTGAATGTTAGTTCAACTGTGTGACACCAGCCAGGTATGCTGACCTGATGTTCGCAAACTAATTAAAAGTGCATCACTTTGTCCCGAACACGTTCGCTCTTCACAAACGTCCGCGCAGCCGTGTGGCATCATTCGGGCATGCTATGGAGCCTGCAACCAGAGATTTGCAAACCAATCCGAAGTGCATCATTGTCGCTGCGGACATGGCAGTCAGTTCACGAACGTCAGTACACTGCATGTCTTCACTGCATACGATGGTGCGGGCAAAAACATTTATATAGTCTGCAGACTTTTAAGTGTGGTTTAAAAACAAAATTAACACATATTTACATCACATTTAAATTAATATACATTAAGATAGGGAGGGAAAAACACTAAGGGAAATAAACATTGAGAATTTGTGGGTCATGTATGTTCATGATTGGGTGAATTGGGGATAGAAATCTCAGAAAGACGTGCATCTGCAATGTCGTTTTGAAATGATTAGGGTGATTGATGAGGGAAAAGGTCACCTGTACAAGCAGGACAAAGAAAAATATTTCGAATGACATGATTTCTCACATATGTACAGTTCTGTAATTTGACTTGTAACTTGATTCATATGTACAAATAATTTGTTCATCTGAGTGTAAAAATGAGTTAATTAATTTTATTTTCAAAGTTTTTTCTTTTTTCATGATTAGTTTTGTCTTCTTTTTTCTAGATTTTGAGGTATAAGAGATATGTAATAGAGTTTAATAGTTTATCCATACGTAACAGCATTGTATTGTTTTGTAAAGCACCTTTGTAGTTAATCAAATCACTGTGGCACACAATCACTTCTACCATACGACAATGAATGTGCCCGGATATTATGCGTTACTCCTGACCACGCCACAATGCCTACAAGCTCACTACAACCCCTATGGTCCAAGCATGATGCCATCCCATATAGCTCTAGTGAGCCAAAGCCACATAAAGCATTCTAACTCCTCCATCGTTTCACTCACTTCTCATAGTCTCCCCTCACTTCCCACTCCAATGCCATTCCTGCCACCAGCTTGTCCCAATGAACCCTTGAGCAACCCCATGTCTCGTAGGCATTCAGCACACTCCTCGACTAGCTGCATACCTCTCTCACCCACGGAATTGCGCTCATCCTGCTGCCCTACATTCTCTGATGCCCTACCTAACACTAACTCCTTCCATCCCAAACTCATATGTATAACCACATCATGCAAACCTGATTCAGTTGCGATCAATCCAATAACCAGCCCACCTAAACAATGCTTCATTAACTGTGCCCCGCTAATGAATACCGTAGCCCAGGTGCGTACATTTTACAAACACTGTAAGAATAAACCCTGGCACTGTACGTCTCCACCCACCTCACCCACCACCCACGCCAGTCCCAAACCCACACCCTTTCTTCCTCACCTCGTTATAACATTACCTCTAAGCACCTCCAACATCACACATAAGCAGCCATCCACAAAGTTGCGGCCACTTACAGCCCTTCCTGACCTAGTTAGCATCTTACAAGTTTTCATCACAGCTAAGCTGCCCTCGACCAAGCCGACTCGTCTTTCTTCAGCCAGTCAGCTCCTGACTAATCTAGCCACCAGTGTATCGCCCACCATCCTGTATTCGTACAGAACTACCAGACCATAGGGAATCTCCCCCGGAAACACATCAACCCACACTTACAAACCTGAAACATGTCTGACCTTTCATACCATGCAAGGGAGGCACCAGACTAGACAAGATCCAAACCAGAACAGCACACCTAACAAAACCACTGCCCAGCCTCTATCTCCCCATACTAGGCAAATCCTGATGCTCTAGAATCAGCACCGCACCACCACCCCTCCTGTACCTGACACCACACCCTATTCCAATAGCGAGGTCCTCCACACTCCTGCTCTCAATGCTCCTCAGTCACCAGCCAAACAGAGGCTAGACCTTAAATGCACTTTAATAAACGTGGATGAACACGCCATTGAGATCCACACACCATACTAGACATTCTGGCTATTACAGAATCCTGGCTCCACAGTGCCTTTGGTCCACTGCTTTCCCTAGCCATCCCCACCAATTACACCAGTTTTAGAGCAGACCACCGTAATTCCCTAGGAGGTGGCATTGCCCTTATCACAAAAGCATCTCTGCAAATCAGAACTATCCCCATTCCACCCATTCAGGGCTATGCAATACTGCTACTCAATCACACTACTGATCCCCAGTCTACCCTCAACTTACTCCTCCTGTACTATCAGCCTAAGTCTATTAGCTGACTGGACTTAGGTATTCCTCTCCTGATCACGCCTCTCAATAAACCTAGGACTAAATTTGTAATTCTGGGGGACTTCAACCTCGGGTTCATTGACCTGGCTGACTCAAAAGCTGCTACTCTCGCTCAAGCCTTAGGAGACATCAACTATGCCCAGCTGATTTCCTCCTCATGCACATCAAAGGATGCACACTAGATTGAATCCATCCTACAAATGTCTCCATCAATGTCTCTTCCGTTAGTAAGGTACTGTGGTCTGACCACTCGCTTATTGAGTCTGGATTCTCCGTCGCCAAACCCACCACCACTCCCACACCCACATCAAGGCCCGTCCTGGTCCGCAATACCAGTAAGCTGACCCATGAAATACTCAAGCCCACTCTCATGACCATGGCCACCACATACATTGTGCCCAGCACCCTGAGCCCCTGACATTTAGCCAACTGTTACCATCAGAGACTATGGACTGTTGACTATTGGACACTGCTGCATCTATAACAAAGCCCCCAAGTACCTCAACACTAACCAACACGTACGCCTCCTAAGATCAGCAACCAGCATCTCACTACTCACTCCTCACTTCAGAAAGATGAGAGCAGGGAGCGTCAGCTTCTGCGTCACAGGGCCCACCTTATGGAACTCTTTGCCACCGTCCATCAGAAAGGAACAGTCCTACATAACCTTAAAAAGAATTGGTAAAACCTGGCTGTTTAACAAATATGACTACATTCTCCTTGATTTGTCCTCTCCTGCCAACTTACTATACAAACGCTGTGATACCCCAGGGTCTGGACGTTACATAAATGTAAGAAATGAAAAAATAAAACATATAAACTAATTTACCATTAGCAGGTTCGTCTTCAGTTACATCCTCTTTTGTGAAATATAGCTCTAGCCATTCCAGACTGATTGCCATTTCTATTACAACATACAACGTTTATATTTAGTTATATAACATTTTCACACACTTATAACAATTGAATACTGCATGTTTATAAGCAACCGATGTTGTTGTCAGATGTTGGATTGAATTGTTTATACAAGGTATACGGTTTTCTTTAATATTTGGTGCAATCAATAATGTTGTGTTATCCTTTTAAAAACGGTATATCATTTTCCAAAGTTACAAAGGATGTAAATCATGGTTGTATTAATTGTTTCAACAAAAACAATTAACAATTAACCCGATTAACACACCCTTTTGGGGTGGGACCAAGCCTGGTTTGCATATGGCATTTCCCCTCTGTAATACTTTGCAGGCGAAGAACGATGGTTTGGAGGGTTGCCAAGAGCAATGCCAGTGGCTAAGATTCATTCCAACCCTTCCGCCCATCACCTCTTTGTTTTTTTTATTAATTGTCTGCAATGTTGCTCAATGTATAATTTGTCTACTAAAACAAAAAAATTATAGTGTCCCCCTGTGATTTTGGTTAATATTGATATTGATTCCTCCTGTCCCCAGGTACGTCCGCAGACTAGCCATACTGTCTCTGGACATTATAGCTTTTATACGGCAGGGGGGAATGATTTTTAAGTTCAAAGTTTGTGCAGAGAAATTATAAAGCTGCTGGTAAATTAGGTTGCACTGGTAAAACCTATGAAATTCAGTGAAATAACGTTATTAAAGGGACATTATGGCTAGGTTGCACTAATAAAAGCCTACGAAATGCATTGATTTGTTTTTTAAAGTGCCATTATGGTGGCAAGGTAAAATCAAAAAAACAAACCAATGTGGCAGTTATGGTAAGCTATGCAACTATAGCTCCTGCCACCACCATGTACTGCTAAGACTAACACCCAGGACATTACTTATGTGGGGAACGTATTCATAGGAGGGGTTATTAAGTGATTTGAACAATGTAAAAAGGAGTTTGATTTTGAAGAAAGATGTACATTTGTGCTACTTTCAGGTTAGCCACTGGGTTCTTCAGCCTTCTATTAATATAGGAACGTCCAGGGAACCTTTATCATTTCAAACACTGTTTCAAGAAAGAAAAATCTTCAGAGGCTCTAATGTATGCATGTCATCTTAAACGACAGTGACAATCCACTGGAAGAGTTTTGCAAAGCAAACAGCCGTGATGGCTGGTAATCTCCCTATATGAAGCAGCATGAGAAAGTAAAACAGATTTTAGGCTCAATTCAGGACATGCTGAGCATGGATTTGCCAATAATAAATGTAAGGGCTGCTTGGGACGGTGTAGTGCGGTTGCCTAAGCCTGTAGAAGTAAGAGTATGTAGCTATGTTACACCGTGCACCATGTGCAAATTACCTGATATTAGCTTATACCCTCTACATGGGTCCTAGTGACATAGTCTTGAGGGGTCTAATAAGTCTAAAGTTACTGTTATTAAACTTTGTTTACTACATACAGTTTTCAAATTCACAAAGTTCCAATAACTGGGTTACAGTAATACACACATAATATAAAGTAATTCACAATGTCCAAAATGTTTTCACACACAATTACATCCGCATATATATGGTCGCCATACATAGTGTTGCTGGGAAAAGGTTGTGGTGACATTATAAATGGTAACCATATATATTGGGTAAAGGGGAACAGGGGTTGCAGGGGTGTCACCCGTTCCCCTTGAAAAATAATATGGTTTTGATGGTTGTGGGGGTGTCCCCCTCATGTTCATTGTGATAATGTGATAATGTCCCTGCAGAAAATGCCTACGTTTTCTGCCAGGTGACATTTTTGCAGGGACATGATCAAATGGAACGTAAAAAGCACCTGGGTTTGCTCACACAATTCCAATTCTATTCAAAATAGTGGTTTTTGCATTGTTTTACTATGTCCATCATAACATGATACTTTCAAACCTAATTGACACTTTTTTATCCTCATAAATTTCACTCTTTACTATTGCTTTTTCAATGCCAATAGTTTCAAATAATAGACATTGTCCATCAGCATTAGTTTGCTTCATTGGTTTAACACTTTCAGTAAAGAGTACAACTGTGATCACGAGCTAATTTGTTTACCAATAATCATTGCATACACATACCATATGGTTTTTCACATATGTCACAGAGGAACCATATACATAAGATTTGTTTTTTTCACACATGGCACAAAGTATTTTGCCCTCATGCCAACATGTGTTTCGACCTTTTAGGTCTTTATCAAGGCTGGGTTGAAGGTTCCCTAAATAGAACAATCAAGTTTGCCTGCAGATAGAAAGAAGAACAGAGAGAATAATAATGAAGGGCAATTGAGAATTAAGACTAGGTGGAGAGAATTTTCAATACAGGCCATTGGTGTTCCGCCACCATTTATGTTTATAGTTCTAGTAGTCACCCATGAGGGTTGGCTATGCTTCATATCACAATGTTGTCTGTGCATCGTGTTTCAAAGATCATATAGATTCTTGTTACACCATGCTGATATTAATGGGGCTTATCTTGCAAAGCATGCTGGGTGAGGAAAGTGCTCATATTGTGAAGACTGCCAACCTATCCCTTTTTTGTTGTCCTTTCATTAGTCATGCCTACTAGATATTTAGTTCACTAGGACTCATTGGTCAATAGGGCATAGATGTATTCGCTCACAGTTATCTCTGATTGCACACTCACCGTTTCAGAGTGAATGTCCAATCCTCATAATAGATTTAATGGCCCATTTTCATTGGATTTGCCACTAGGAAATATAGTTGGGAGCAGTTGGTTCATATATTTCTATTTGGATTATTACATAGAAACTAATTACTACTGAGTGGCTATTGGAAAGACTCAGACATTAATTGAGAAGAATATATTCTCACCTAGTAGAGGTAGGTGCACTCTGCATTAGTATGAGTCACCCAAAAAATGTTTTAGAAATAGCAAGGTGTACCCTATCATGGAAAGTTGTGATTATTCATAGTTGTAGGATTTCCTGCCATGCAATATTAAAGTTGTTTATATACTCTTTGTAAATATTTGGATGTTTCCTCTCATTGGTTTTCCACAGTATATGTAGGTAAATAGAAATATTCATCATTGTAACAAATATAATGGTTTAGCTACCACTTGTAATAATATTTTTTATATCTTGTAAAAATCAATTTCTTTTGGTTAAAATCAAGTAATAAAAAAAAAGAATACTATTTTAATATATACTTACCTGATCCTGTATGAGTTAGTACTAACACCCACATTATTCAAGGCTGACTGAGGTCTGTGTGCTTTCGCTGCGGCCACAATTTTGTTTAGCCTATTTATCTTGTGGTGCGTGTCGCGTCGTTGTGTATGTTATTGTGTACCAAAAGCCTGACAAATATGACGTCATGCGCTATATGCGCTACTAGAAATTTAAATATTTACGTTTGAAATGTATTCACTAAAGGTGCACCTCCTCGCAGTCATACAATTTTTGGATTTATCTTTCTATAGACTATTGATGTAGTACTGCTATTCAGATGATCAACATTCATTATTTATCTTGGAGTGCAATATTTAACTGTCCCCCTGCTTTGATACATCTAATTTACTGAAACATCACTCTCACGATGCACAATATATTGCTATAATATACATATTATGCACTCCGCATTGAGATACAATAAAAGATACCCTTGAAAAAGCCAATTTCCCTAAGTGTCTATACTTTAGGATGACCCATTTAGAGGTCCGCCTGTTCTTATTCATCCAATTGGTAGAGATGCCTCTCTCTTCTGAACATTTTACAGTACAATATTGTGCACAGTTATCAAACAGCAATTGGATTATAAATGTCTGCATCATGTGGTGCTTTAGCACAATACAGGTTTTCCTGGCACCACTCAGCACCGTAAATAGCCTAATTATCACTCAATAGTTAATTACGTGGGCCCTACTATAATTATCCAGTCTCAGTATATATAAGGATTGGACATGCACTTTAGCCATTATTACGTTCCTTTAGGGCAGTACTAAGGTTAGTCCAACCATTTATGAATCATATATCTAAGCAAACTAATCATAGTTTGACATTGAAATCCTTTACCTATCTCAAAAGAAAGCCCTGCTATTGACACTTAAAATAGTAGCCTCGCTGATTAAATCAACATGTGTGACAAGAACTGTTACATTCTACTCTTTGCTGTCATGGTGTTAGCAATAAATGTGCTTCTGCACAATCTTATCCAAAGGTGTCAACAGTTGGGCTCCTTGCACGTGCGCCCATCGGTTACCCTCATAGTAAAGTTATTGATATGGAAATATCCTTGAGGCATCACAGTCACTATCTTAATACCTGGTCACTTTCCATTTTAACAGGTAATCTGTACAGTACATATTCTGAAATCTCATACTGCCACCAGCAAAAATGTTCCTTTACAATATTTATAACCTCTTAGGAGCATTATATGAGCGTCAGTCCTTGTATTACCCCACACAACGTCCAAATCTTTGAGAGTCCATCTTAGTTACAAGAAGAATGACAACTCATTGTCGAATTTTAGCCTGTTTAGGGTGGGGCGTAACTTACAAATCAATTCCTGGTCGCCTCCTCTCTTGCCAACCGTGGCTTTCAGCAATCCAATACATCTTATGCCTGACTTGTCATACCATTGGTGCTTCTCCTGCCAGTGAGTGGCCAGTGGAAACCTTTGGTCCTGGCTCTCAAGTGTTGCCAGATGTTTGCGAATCCTATTGCCTAATTGTGCTTCCAACATATAGGTTTCCCTTGACTACATGTATGTGTACATCAAGAAAATGTATCCCAGATTTGTTACATTGTAATGTAAATGCAGCATGGGGAAGTATACAGTCTAGAATGGTTACCCATCTCTATGCTCTCCACCAGTGCAGACTTAGATAAATAGAATGTGCAGGTGGCATTACAGAGGCACAGGACCAATTACATCATGTAATGGCCGGGGAGATCTGACCATTGTTGGAGGAACTGCAGAGAGGAGAGAGGGGTACAAGTCTGAATTTCATATGGGATAACCATAAAATTAGAGACTTGTGTCTTTAAATTGTATCTAAAATAAAGCAAATGACTGGCCTGGGCATCCTGCACAGTCCTTTGCATATGATACTGGGAGCTGAACATATGGAATTCTTTCTCATGGTCAAGACGTTGCTACCAATCAATTGCTTTAGCAGATAGTTTTACGTTGTTGTCCTGTTGGAGTTTAGGGGGAATGGGGTACCCTATCAATCTCTCTGTGGTTAAACGAAGAGTGCTAAATTCTGAACATAAAAAGATTGACAGCAACCATTCGAGGCTCAGGGAAAAGGTTTTCTTTTGTGTATTTGGCACCACTTCCAAATGTATGAAAGGCGAATCTTGGAAATCCGGTCAATGCGCGGGCCTTCCTCAATGTGTTTCATACACTTGAATCTTATGTAGTGACTGTTTGAAGTGTTGTAATGCAACGTTGTTTGTAAATTGCAATATATCCTGTTACTTCGTAATGACTGCTGGGATTGATTTAATGCTACCAAATATGTACGTTGTGTCTAGAAGGAGGGATTTGAAAAGGGAGGGTCAGGTGTGAGGGAGCAAAGTGGGGCAGAAATATTGCCACTTGGCTCTGTTCTTTTTTCGGATGGCCCAAACACAAAATACAATGTATTGGGAAAACACATTACTCCGTTTGGTTTAGTATTGGTGCTATGCAGGTGTTGACGTGGTCATTGCAGCATTTAATTGCTGTAATTGCCAGCTATGCATACCGTGGGCACCTAATGAGACACTTGATATGTAGGTGAAGGGCCACAGATAACCCAGGGCATGCGTCTCCCTAGTCCCTTTTGCAGTCTGACAGCATGCAATGTTCAGCAAAGTCATTGTGACCCATGAAGTCGTTGCATATTCCCCTTGTTGGCGGGCGTCCACGTCCACCTTGGCAGACTCAACGTCTTCTGACCTTTACCGACTTGGACTGCTTTGCCGGACACACACCGTCGTGTCAGGAACAGGATGTACTCACTGTAACTGGCCAAGAGGCTGGATTTATATATTAACCACCGTCTAAATGAGACTCATTGTTTCTCTCAGCATGGAAAAGAATATTCACTCCAATGAGAACACTGCTGTGAAAAACTCTGCAGTCATATTTGCATTTCGAAATCATTTGTGGCGCAGTTACACAGTTCAGAATATTTAGACCTAGGTCCACATTACAGCCACTGTGCACTAGTGAAAGTGGAAATGCAATTTTGCACAATATCAGCACTTGGGCAAAACTTGTCCTTATGCAAACATGTATTCTTTAAATGCACCAGGCAATGATGACACTTATCCTTATGCTGTGTCCATTTAGCACTAGGAGAGAGATCTGCAACCTGCAGTCTGGCAGACGTTTTGGACGACTACTCCCATGATCCCTCACAGTAGACTATTCTGGGTGGGAGTGATGGGAGTTGTAATCCAAAACATATGGAGAGCCAAAGGTTGCAGACCTCTGCCTAGTACGCAAAGTAAGGCAAACGCTAAAAGGCAGACAACTCCCAGGGGGATCCATGAGTGTGAAACAAAGAATTCCAAGGGACTCCCTCGTGTGCTGCATGTGTGTGGAATGCTAGTATGGACAACATAGTAGGACGAAAAAGTATAGATGTACAATAGAACAGAGAGTAAAAAGGTGCAATGAGACAGCCAATGTAATCAGAACGTAGCAATACGCAATGTATAGTTCAGCAAACGTTGGACAATAGTTTACAAATCGTTAATACAAGAAAACACAACATATAACGGAAAGCGTAAAAATAGCACGTGAGTATTTATTCTTAAAGATATAAATCACAAAAAATGATTACATCACATTAATATCTGCTATGAACCAAAATTATGAACACCCTGATTTGATATGACATGATGTGGCATTTATAATGCGCCTGCACACAAGCGTTTCTAGGGGTGACAAGACAATGAGGGGAAAACAAAGGGAAAACAAAGGGAGGACAAACAATGATCTTACTAGGCTTTGTGTCATTCAGATCAAGCAAGTGCAGGGAGGGGGGAGGGGAGTCGTGCAAAAAGGGGGGGAGAAGTGCAAAATGGGAGGGGGGATGGAGAAGTGCAGGTAACAGAGTGCAGCCAGTGGGTGGCTAAGTGCCGGTAATCAGGGGGTGCTGCCAGCGGGAGGCTCATATAGGAAGAGATGGGGACTGTAGGGTTACATATACAGGCCACAAGTGCTGGGGGCGCCAAGAGTGAAAGAATGAATTCAAATGAATGCATGTTGATTTAAGTGAATTCTTAATAAAGAAACGTGTTTTAAAAACATTGACTCAAGGACTTGATATTCAGCATAGGGGGCTTCTAAGTTCATGCAGGCCCAGCCTTCTAGGACCTACATAGTGCTAGGGAAGAAACACATTGGGCCTGTTTCATGGAATCTTTTGCATGGTGCAAAGTGACTTTTCACTAGTGAAAGGTGACTTTGTGCTGCCAACAAACACCCTGATTCATGGAATTGTGCAAAGTGTCTTTTTGACGTGCACTTTGCATGAAAAAATACACTTTGCACTGCTCCACCCAGATTCATGTAGCAGTGCAAAGTGTATTTTTGCAATGAAATGCCAGTGCAAAGTTCATTTTGTACTTAAAAAACGAGTTTGCACTGACTTTACACTGCAAAATTAAATTTTGCACAGTTCCATAAATAAGGGTTTCTGTCGGCAGTACAAAGCCACTTATCAGCAGTGCATAGTCACTTTGAACCGTGCAAAAAATTCCATGAATCGGGCTGCCTCTGGCATGCCCCGCTAGTGATCCAATTCTGGTTTCTGTACTACAGTTATAAACCAAAACAACACACATATCTGTTTTATATAGCTAGTCATGCCACTTTCTTTGCACAACAGCTGTTATTATTTACAAATTGAATGGTACTGCATTTATTTAGTATGAAGGCCTTTGTAGGCTTTACAATTGGGCAGTGCAGGATGGCTCCATGTCTGAGGTGGGCGTTTAGCTGGTGAGTTAGCCTGGGCGCCCTGTGACACTACCCTGCAAAGGCCAACTGTCACGCGTTTTCTTTGATGTCTGGCTTTCTCCTTTGAACGCTCTATGGAACAGCTCTCTGATAATGGGTGTCTGCATGTGCTGTTCTGTCTGTGAGGACGAAATGCCCGGAGCACAGTTCCCCGTGCAGTCAGCGCCTGCATACCCCTGCATGAAGACCCCGTATCAATAAAGGGGTTTTGCAGGAAGGAGGTAGGGGGCTGGCTGCAGAGGCAGGGCACCGTCGCACTGACTCTGCATACATAGCTGGGTGTCGATGCTTTGCAGAACACCTTGATACGCCTTGGACAAAACAAAAACTACAGCAGCATGTGAATGCGAGATGGAGGGGAAGCATCTACTCAAAACATAGAATTACATTACATGAATAGAAATCCAGAATACACAACAACTCGAAATTCAAAAGGAATAATAGAAAATAAATTGAATTTTATGAAATTAGCATCTAGGGTGAAGTGTGGTGTGGCATGGCAGGGTGGGTGCGCCTAGGTGCCTCTGGGTTAAGCGTGCTCTACAATGCAAAAAAATAAAAATAAAAAGTTCAGAAAGGTTAGAGGTTAGGAGAGTGGGGTCAGTTGAACAATTACATGCATCTGTAAACGAATTCAGCATCAGTGTCACAGATGCATAAAATAATATGGCGCACACATGTTTAGCAAATGCTGGACTCACTTTCTGATATCTAGTGCTTGGGTATAACTGCGATCCATTTCTTGTTTCACTCTTGCAGCATTGCTTTGGTGAACCTAGACCCGGCAAGTGAGACTCCTGACTGTGTGAACACAGTCTGAATGCTTTCCTCCCTCAGCTGGAGGATAACATGGCAGACTGGATGGATAGATCACACTTTAAGCACTTAACTCTGGCATGGGACAAAGCTGCACGTTGCAAATTCGAATTGTATCAATGTACTTCCGAGGGTGATATGTTGATAAGTTGAGTGACATTAAGGTGTGTAATAATAGCACCTACTATTGCAGTGATTAGAAGCAGGAAGGATTTGGCATGAAGAGCCATACAAACATGTGATATAATGTCGCGGTATATTATGCAGCACCAGCAAGTCAGGGACGTCTTCCCTTGCAAATGAAGGTGGCACACAATAAAACAATTTTTAATATTACACAGAATTCTTTTTGAGGAGGCCTCCAACCCGTCTCACACCCAACCTCCACCAGCACCCCTTTTCCCATAGACCAGGAACCAGGCTGGTGTGTTGTCAATGAATAATGCATACATTTATTATTTTAATATCAAATCAAAACAAAGAGATGACAGCAGCCACTAATGTTGTGGCAACACAAATGCACAGACTTATACAAAAGTAACCCGGGTAAGAGGTACTCTAATGCCACACAGATTTTGGGCTATGAAAAGCAATGCCAAACAATTTTACTCAAATGATGGCAGGAAGATTAAGCACTCCCCCCTGTGACAGTGGAAAAATGGGTGTTCAATGATTTGATGCTACTGCTATGGGACAGCACACAAGGGTACTTCGGGCTGCTTACACTAGGAGACAAATAGGGATTCAAAATAGACTAGCTAGCACACATATGAAAATCGATCTTCACAGAGGCAAAACATGAGAAAGAAAAATGTGTCAATAAAGGGGAATGTAATTCGAAATCCGGGATCAGGGTATAGTAGGGGAAGAGATATGAACTAAGAACAACACATTTGCAGATTTTAAAAGAATGTTTTAGAGAAACGAAAAGTCAAATCACTCTTGTTTTTTTCTGGGACTGTGGAGGGCTGGCAAGCTCTGAACAATAAAAAATGAAGCAAATGCAATTCAGAGTCTGTGCTCAGACTATAGAAAGGGAAGGGGAGTACTCTAGGAAAACACTTTGTAAAGGATGAAAAGACATTTTTAGAAAAACTAAATTGTAAATCACATGAATTTAGCTGGGGCTGAACATGACACACAAGTTTTCAACAGTGAGAAAGGCACATTGGAAACATGGTTTTCAGTGAAAATGACAGGGGAAACTCACAGGTTTGCTTTGGGCAACGGGATTACTCACAATGGGAACACAGCTTGGGTTTAATATGGCAGATGCAAATGGGAATTTGTTTTTAAACTACTTTAACACAAGGAAAAATGGGTTTTCAGATCTTAACAAAGTGACTTCCTGGGGAATATTTTATACATATAATGACTCGGAAAAAAACAAAGAAGGGATAGGTAGTTTTGAATGCTACCTGTCCCTATCCCGTGAATTAATGTGGGAATTAATTGATTTAATAAGCCAAATATTCTAAGGATCTACACACACACACACTGTGAATTCTTAAATGGGAAATGGTGAAAAAACACAGACATACAACAAATTCTTCCACAGAAAAAATGACTTAACTATCCAGCAAACAAATGACTTTTCATGGGAAAGGGAACTATAATCAACAGGTCAACAAGGGGTGATTTTGTTCCATAGAAAACATGACTTAAATGCACAGATGAACAAAAGATTTGTCAATGGGAGAGTTGCAATGCACAAACAAATAAAATACTTTTCAACAGAAAAATGACTGAATTTCACAAGCAGATAGGATAGGGGATTATTCCCATGTGGATTCTCTAGGGTAGTGCTTAAGAATAGAAGACCTGTTTAATCTGTGGCTGGGTAGGTTTATACTTACAAGAGAAAAAGTCTCTATGGTCATCAAGCGGCGCCAGGGCTTCACTGCAGGGACCATCTTGGGGGTCAGTCAAGGCCTCTCCATGTCCTCCAATCAGCTACTCCAGCTCCCTGATTCACTCCAAGACTAGGCCCAATTTCTGCAAGGATAGTTCCAGATTTAGTCACCTGCACACCTCGGGTCTTGTAGAGAGAAATCCCCAGTTGAGGAGGAGTAACCTATTTATAAGTCTAATTACATCACTGATGAGTCATCCTTCTCGCACAATTGATAGGGCAGTGGTCAAGGGTCCCCTCCACCTCTGCAAGCCGGTAGGTTCAGAGAATGGGTGAGTGATTTGAGAAGACAATGGAAGATACCCCATCCATCATATGACAAAGACGGGTTGGATCTGGCTTCTGTACCAGGAAATCTCACATTTTAATAAACAACCTTTCTCATCAGATTACGCTACACATGCCATCATAGTCTGCCAGCAAGTCAGACACTATATTTCTTTTGTGAATCAAATGATCCGACCTAGAAGTTTGTAGGTAATTTTATGGCAGCATCACAGTTTTTCCTCATTTCCTCCCCCACTATATTCATGAAACATCTGGTGCTCAGTGTGCAGAATATTGATAACTTTCTTCATGTTCCTTCAATTTTTCATATTTCTCAGTCACAACCAAGAATACCCCAAAATATCTTCCTAAATAACTTGGTTGTGTAGGTGTCATGAAAATCGTTTTGGTCTCACCAGTAGCAGCTTGCGGGCAGCTTTCCAGAAATCTGCACATGAATGTTCTAGGATGGATATTATGGCTATCACATGATGAAAAGCATGTCTCACAATTTTACACAAAGGGAAATCAGCTCCCTACTTAAACCAGCCCCCACCCTCTGCCATATGTTGCTGTGACATCAAGAGGGGCTCTGTTTGAAATTAGATCACATTCCAAGAGCCTCAAAGGCTAGATGCTAGCTCAGGCACGTTTTTTTATTATGACCTAAGTGCTCTGAGTTAAAAACTGCTGGAGAGCACCCATGTTTGAAGGGAACCAGGCTTACATTACCATGACAACAGGCCTTGAAGCCTTAGTTTCCATTTGGAAGAAATGCCACTAGAAACTAAGATGTTGGCCTACCTCTGTTGAAAGCAGTTTTTAACCAACCTTGTCAAATGCACAAAATCTGAACATGGAAATCCTTGCAAAAGTATTGTTCTACAAGCAGTGATCACAGAAAGACAACATAAATATATATATATGAAGACTTTAACTCTGCATTTGGATGCCTCAAGAGTTCATTTTAAAGGTCCAATTGCCATGTTACTGGGTGCAGCTTTTGTTCGCGAAACTTTCTCATTCTGTTGCAGTTCAAAATCTCCATGTATATTCTGCTAATTATTCTGTCTTTTTGTGATGGGCTCATGATGAAAAACAACTCACAGATCCTTTCTTGCCTTCCTGCACACATTTTGAAGAGCATGTCTTTAATAAAAAGAGGGGCAAAAACGGATTTTGAAGCCCATGATTTTTGTCAAAGTGAAAGCTCCTATTCTGCTGTGCAAACTTGGACACATGTTGGTCATTTTATTTGCACGCTGGATGTCACCATTTCTGCCAACATGGTCTCAGCCTTTCCAGATCTTTTTCAAAAGCATCATGAGGTCTTCCCCTCATTTGTGGCAAGTAACATTTTCAGGCATCCCCAGGCTTTGATGCCTAAATTTGCTCCTTCGTGTTTGGGTCTCATTTTGCACATACTCCAGCGCAGGCCTTTTACTGAGGGGCAGTTCCCCCCATTGACTCCGGCATGTAGTTATGGCAGTTTAAGGCTATTTCACCCCACAATAACATCTTCTGAAATATAAGTTAGAGCGTTTGCTTTATAATAGAATGAAAGCCGCTCATGTCTTCTGCAGGTCAGAGACAACCTTGGCTTTGTCCCTGATTTAAACGACAAGCTGCTGTAGGCCGAAGCCAGCCTTACAATGGCAGTTGGGGTGGTGCCCAGTCAGGATCAGTCAAGCACCTTGACCAATCCAGAGGCAACCCGGTGTTTGTCATCAGGATGCCACTTCCTGCTTTCTGTGCTCTATGGGCCTCATTACACGGTATGTGGTAAGGGTTTACCAGTACCAGTAAGGGCACCGGTACCGGTAAACCCTTACCGCCTTACTACGAGGTCCATTTGCCAGACCCGACCTCAACGGCTGGTTTTACAAGCCGTTAAGGAACGGGCCCGCAAAGGGACCTTGGTGCTAATTACGGTACCGCAATTTGCAGTACCATAATTACCTCCTTCCCCATTGAGCCCTATGGGGGCAAAAATGGGAATGGGGAAGTGCCTTGGTGAATGGGGAATTACCGGCCCCGCTCACCTTGGAGTAGGCCGGTAATTCCGCCATCCACCAAGGCGGACACAGTAAAATACCGGCGGCAACCATGGCACTAATAGCGCCATGGTTTCCGCATACCGTGTAATGAGGCCCTATATATTTAGATAAAGTGATATAAACATATTCACAACTATTGGCACCTAATTGAAGGAACAAGGTCAGTGTATAATAAACCGCATTTCAACCAAAAAAGGAGCAAGAAACTGGAAGGTTATCTTGCCCATTATCTCCAGAAGAAGGACTGGGTAGAGAACATCTCAACCAAATCCATATGGACTCCCGCCTTTAGTAGTTGCTATCGGTGTGGGAATTAGGCCTCAGGCCCATTCTAACTTCAGTGTAGTCTCTGAGCTACCGCAGCACTGGATGGAAGAAGCCTGGACCTGCGGACAGCCCAAGCAAAAAGGAAATGATGCCCTAATGTTCCCAGGTAATTGTGTGCAGGGGAAACCAACATGCATCGGGGAACACATGCCAATGGTAGAATTTGTGATTAGTAAATGACACAAGGGCAGCAATATGATATGGTAAGTTTGCAAGTGGTGAAAAAACATAAGGGAGGGTCATGGTCTCCTCTGACATAGTTTCAACAATCACCAGGTCTCTCAATGGAAATTTAAGAGCATTGCAGCTTTTTCATAAAGTAGTACAAATGATAACATTTTAACTATATTACTTGGAATGGGCCTCCAGATGAGAATGAGAATGGGCAGAGGAAGATATTTGCATGGTATCTCTTTTGGTCTACAAGTGAGAACATCTCAGAAAGACATGGGACAAGCTCTCACTTATGTTTTACAACATGTCTATAGAGATCAACATGAGCACAACTAAAATGGCAGAGAGCTACTGCGAGCTAACTATCTAGCCTCTGTAGAAAGCAGTGTCTATACATTATGAGACAGCTGCAAGATGATTGACATCACTTGACACCCCATGTGCAGTACGCCAAGGACATTCTCACCAACGAATGTTAACATTCTAGGCGATGCAGACCAAGGGATTTTTTCTACTTATCAAGTGGACTTTTGCTGAACATTGTCGCATTATATTGAGACCGCCCTTAACCTGGGCAATTCCTTGCCGCCCCAATCAATTAGCCCTGCAATACTCGCTTATGTTTTTTAGCGCTGGCCTTTCCGAAGACTCCTATATAGTATCACAAATCTCCCCCCTGTGCCCACAGTGAGCCAAGAACCAGGCCGGGTATAGGAAATATATTTGTATATATTTACAAGATAGGCAATGGAGATCACACTAAAATGACACATGTCACCTTCTTTGTGCCTCACAAATAAACTTCGTGTTATACAAATAAATTGTGCAAGCTGCTTGGGAAGAACACCAATCACAAACTGTATACAGATTTCACTTCAAGAAATAATCAAATTGTTCAATGAACAAAAGCAATTTGCATATGCAGTGCTGTGCAATTTCGATTTTCCTGTGCGCTTTAAGGCGTAGCACTGTGGCTTATAGGTTGGTACAAATTCATATGGCAATTATGATTTCACCCACACTTTTGGTTTACAATGAACCCAGGGTGATTTAGTGGTTTGTTTTCAGAACCCCTCACTTAAAGGTCTGTGTTGGAGAAGTTGGACTGTTAAAATTGGGATGATTTAAGAATTGTTGAGTTTTCAGCCCCATGCACTTAAAAGCCTGTGTTAGGGGGAGTTGGATAATAAAAATTAGGATGGTTTAAGAATTTCATATTTTCCGACACCCTCCACTTAAAGGCCGGTGTAAGGGTAAGTTGGACCCATTCGAGTACCCCATTAAATTGCAGTCTATAGTTTTCAGCGCACACAGGGAATGAGCTTTGTTAATTTCAAATTTTAACAAAATTCACCCTCTGGTGTTCTGCTAAAGGAAATTAATTAAATTAATATTTTTAGTTAAATAGGCTAAGGGTCTAAATGGTTTCAGCCCCCCACCCGCTACCGCCCACTTTAAAGGGAAAGGATTTAGGCAGGCAAACTCCCCCAGCTTTTGGTTCCAAATTGCTCAAGTCTACCTATATTTAAAACATCTGTTTAAAGTTCAGGAAAGCCGGCTGCATTTCAGGACCCTCCTGGAGAACAGGGCAGGGATTTGGTCACTCCACTCTCAAGGATGGTCCCCAGCTCTTCACCATAGGACTCAGTCAGCCTTTAGGCCTCCCCAGCAATTGCTCCACCCAGATACAATCTCAACAATCTCTTATGTAATATGTTGTTTCCTTGTGGCTGTCAGATAGTAATTTTCAGCAGCTCTTCCCCAATGTGGCTAGGACCCAGGTATGTAATGCAAGGGAGCATCTGTGTCTGTCCAGCACCATAGGTAACAGAATGGAGGCTAGTGACTCAGAGCAGCAGGAGTGGAATGCCCGTGAAAACAGAGATCATGATGCTGTGGGAAAGACTGTAGTCTCACCCCAAAATCTCTCCTTAAAACTCAGACATCATGGCTGTGGGGCAGGCGGGTCAGGGAGCGGAACTAGCCTTGATGCTTTTCCAGCTGCCCCAATTTCTGAAACCCCATGCACTGACTCGTTGACTAACCATAGTCATGAACTTTCAAGTATATTTTCAGCCAACAAACAGCTCAATGAGCCAGAGAGCCACAATGGCAATGCCAGAGCTGCAACAATCCCAGCCCCCGCAGCACTGATGACCGATGACTGTTTTTAACAAGCTCTGCTACTATTCCTAGCGACATCCGCCTTATTAGCCCTTTTAGGCCTCCAAGAATCTTAGTATTGATGTCTGCCCCGGATCTTGTGTTTGCGGACTGGAATGACCTGTTTACCTCCCCTTTGGTCTCATATATGCTCCAGCCCCTCAGGAGAGAGGTGTCATCCTGGAATACTGTAACAAATTACCTGAGCAATTTGGAGGTTTTTAAGGGTGAGGGCACTTTGATTCAAACACTGGAGAGCCTAAAAACAAATGTGAATCTATCAGAATTCTGCCGATATCTGGAGAAGCCCCCAGCCCCAATGGATGTAAAATACCTGAAGACACCAAGGATATCCAGCCTCTGTCCAATAACACTGTGCCTTTTACTAACTCTACCCTTACAGGACACAATCAAAATGCGAACCACTATGGGAGTAACTCGTTGTTGAGCATCAATGACCCCTGTATCCAGTACTTACTGGATCCATTAATCCAGAATAACTTTGTTCCAACTGTTGAGGGGGCACTTATTGCATGCAGATGTAATTGTAGAGAGGTTCTGGATGAACTAAGGGATGTTACGAGGTTGCTGTTGACCCTCATTGAAGAGAAGAACCATTAGGGGGACTTAAAATGGGCCTGGTGGAACCTGAGGGAGGCAAGCAACTGCCCCACCCGGCAGCTGCTTGCCGGGGGCTAACAGGGATGGGGCCTATGCATCCAAAACAATAATTGTATTGGCCCAGAAAGGGATCTGATAACCCAGGCACTTAGCGCCCCAATTGTTACACTTGAACGCACCAGGTTGATGTAAAAAAACTGAACAAAGATGTACAATCGCCCAAGCAGCCCACACTTAGGAGGGCAGGCCCAGATTTTGGTCACATAATACCCAATGCCAAAATAACTGTGAGGACTTGCCATGTAGCCCATAACCAAGTTCATATTCCAGCAAGCTCTAGGGCTCACAGAGCCCAGTACTGGCAGTGCTCAATGAGAGGAACAGTATATTTGCACCAGGTCCACAAACTAACCTGTAACAGTATGAATCCAGGGAAGTGTTGATAAATAAAAGCCTGCACTGGCTCTGTATGGTGCACAGTTGTTTATTTATATCCCAGGAGGATATTTTGACCTGTGTTATGGTGCTGCATCAGGGGGAGAGTGTGCATGATTCAATCTGGATTGAATTTTGGAATAGGAGAGTAGAAATGGTATTTTGAGTACCCATGTGAACACCTCATCCCCATGAATGAGTAAAATCTTGATCAGCCCCTACCTTGATTGTAAGGTAGATTTTTGTGGCTGCAACTAGGATCTTAAACCCTTTGTATCTGGGGCGAACGCATTACCACTGGGGAAATGGCTTATTGTTTGTTTGTTTGTTTTATTTATTTATTTCTATAGCGCACCTTAACCCTGAGGTATCTGGGTGCATTCGACTGTTAGAGAAGTTACAGATATACATGTCATGAAAACAGGATTGCAAGGATGTACAATCAGGCAATAATCAGATTACAATAATTATATGTATGTAGGGTCATGGAATGCAGAATTAAAAGGATATACAGGCAGACAGTAATCAGGACAGTTAGTTGCGAACAGGGTACAGGCATGGGATTGCGGTTGGAGGTTCAGATATCGGTAGTAGCCAGTGAATGAGCAAGACAATAATGGGTTTTCTTTTCATGTTAGTCCTTCTTGGTAAGCCATTTGATTGAGTTACTTTTGAAGTTCCTGAATGGCTTCGTCGTTTTTAATGAGAGAGGAAGTGAGTTCCATAGCTGTGCAGCCATGACCGGAAAGCTAGTTCCCCCTAACTTTTGTAGTTTGTATCTTGGGACTCTAAGGGCTAAGGTGTTAGATGACCTGGTGATCCATGTTGATGATCTGAGGTTAAAATGTTCTTTTAAGTAAAAAGGGGCTGCATGGTTCAGAGATTTATACTTGAGGGACATAGTTTTGAGTTCGATCTTATCCCTGATTGACAGCCATTTGTGCTGTCTCCTTGTTTCGAATAAGTGATATCTCCTTGAGATGCTCAGAGCTGTCCTGAGGGCGTTGTTTTGCAGAGTTTGTAATTTATTGAGCACATATTTGTTTTCTCCAAAGTAAAGTCTGTTACAGTAGTCCAGCTTGGACAATATTAATGCTCTGGCGACGGTAATGCAACTCTCTGTAGAAAGCAGCGGTTTGCAAGCCCTGATCAGTTTCCCTGTATAGGCAGTGTCCGAGGCCGTAGCGTTTACTTGTTTATGCAGGTTCAGTGTGGCGTCAAGATAAAAGCCTAATGTTTCTACTTCTTTAGCCACTGGGATCTCTTATTTCCATCAATGTTGAAGGAGGTGTAGTCTGCGTTCAGTTTGTTCAGGTTGGCTGTGGAGCCTACAATCAACCGCTCGGTTTTATCGCCATTCAGACAGAGGCCATGAGAGGACATCCATGCCTGAATGATTACATACATTTTGTTCACTAATAATACATCAGTGTCATAAATATTTATGTCAAACTTATGGGGAATCACTGCTGGCCTAGGACTTTTGCAATGAACTAGACAGATGGTGCTAGGCCTGATGGATTCTAGATGTGATTGTTAATATGATCCTGCAAAATGGGAGGGTGGTTTGGTTGTAATTCACCTTGTCATCTTTTTCTGCGTTTATGATATCATGCATTTGAAGGGAAAATCCTTATGATATTTGAGTATTCTCTATGATTGTATTTATACTGATGGGTTGTATTTATTTATGAGTTTTAATGTATTGGTTTTGCTTAGATGGCAAAATGCTGAATAAAGCTTGTATCGATCGATCATTCTAGTTAACAGCTCCCGGTTTTGCCCTCAGCCCATTCTCTTCGATTGAATAGCTGAGCTGAGGTGCTTCCTGTCATCACACACTTTTTTGGTATTCATTTTAAAATGGCTTTTGAAACGTTTGTAAAACTTTCTTTGCACAGGGGCAAACATCACCCTGTTCCTGCTTGATTTCTACAGACAATACCAAATCAAAAATCAATACTTACTCAATCTCCTTTTTGCCTTACCACTCTACCCAGTCTTATTTTTCTACACCTATACACCTCCCTGGAACTCAGGGGTCAAGTGTTACAGTGGCCTTTTAACAATGCACAGTGACCTAATATCTACCGCATTACAGTTACACCAAAATGAATATCCTGTCACCAATGAACTTGTCATGAGTCAACAATAATAGAACAGATCCTGGCGCACAAGTAACCAATTTATCGGGTTATATTGAGACAACCCTTAACCTGGGGAGTTCCTTCCCACACCCAATCAAGGAGCCCTGCAATACTCGTTACTGCTTACGTTTTTTGCGCTGACCTTACTGAAGACTCATGTAGAGTCACACAAATCTCCGACCTGTGCCCACAGTGAGCCAAGAACCAGGCTGGGGTATAAGAAATATGTTTGTATTTATTTAGAAGGTAGGTATTAGAGACCACACTAAAATGACACACCCCACCTTCTTTGTTTCTCACTATCAAACTTCTTGTTACACAAATAAATCGCACAAGTTAGTTCGGTAAAACACAAATCGCAATACTTTACTTTATACATATGGCAATTATGATTTCACTCACACTTTTGTTTTAAAATAAACACAGGGGGATTTATTGATTTGTTTTCAGACCCCCATCACTTAAAGGTCTGTGTTAGGGGAAGTCGGGCAGTAAAGATTTAATAATTTGGGATTTTCAGCCCCCCTACCAGGATCCAAGTCTCAGGCACAGGAGTGGTATGAACCAACCACTCCCACTGTGGTTCGAGGGCCCTGCAAGTGCTAAACTTACGCAGGTCTCTGCAACCCCAGCATGGAAGGAGAGTTAGAGTCTTGTTGGTTGGATGGGTACAGGGAAGTAGGTAAACCGGAAAGAGGGTTAGGGAAGTAAAGGGATAGGTAGGGGGGAATGGGAAGGTTCCTATCAAGCATGCACTTACATTGAACAAGATCACAATGCACATGCACACACATCTATGCTCAAGACGTACAAACATAGAGATTTTGACATACCTTTTTGATGTGATGTTCCAGAACATCCCTGCTCCTGATGATGAGAGTTCTTAGTCCCGGTTGTTCTGTGGTGGCAGTTCAATTCTGCAACAAACACCACAATTAGTGCCCTGAAAACTACACAAACACATATGGTTCAGACATGCTCTATAACTTGTTAGTTTATTAGTTGTCATGCACTGAGTCTCTAAATTCCCTGTGGGTTCTTTCCCTGGAGCTGTCACTGGGAACGCAAGTGCAGTGAAACTAAAGTCAGCCCCTCAGGGTCCGGCATGCAAATGGGTCGAACATGGCTTGCTGTGTGCATCTGCCGCACATGGCTTGCTGTTCGATTCTGCTGCACGTTGCTTGGGTGTGCTGGTCCACCGCTCGTGGCTTGGTTGTGTGGATCCGCCGCGCGTTGTCTCGACTTGGACTTGGGTGTGGGTACTTAACAGGTTGGTAGGCATGCTAGGTTGCTGCTGGTTGCTGCTGGTTAGTCTAAAGTTAGGCTCTGGGTAGTGTGCATGAGAGGGCTAAGTGTGATTTATCTCCTGCTTAGGAAGAGGGCAGATAACTGGTGGGGCTGGGCCCCCTGTGCGACCCCCTGCTCCCCTATGCTGGCAGGCGTGTACTTTTCATTCCGGTGCGAGGAGCCGGAGTTGTTCTCCTGGCCAGGGCCACTCGCACGTGCCACCTAGACGTTCTTGCCTGAAGCTGTGGAAAACATGTCCTGCTGGGTTGGCATCCTGAGCACAAGCCCCATGTCTTTGTTGTGCCTGCATTTGCACGAGTGAGCCACACACTATGAGGCTTCTTTTGTAGTTTCTAGCCCAGGTGCTGCAGGAAAATGTGGTCTGGTATGCTTTCACTCTGCAAGAAAGGCAGAGAAGCCTATGAAGCACTTTTACTGAGTGTTTTAATGGATGAGACTGCTCTTCAGGCAGGCTGGCACTCCCTGTTATATGGGTTTGAGGCCTAGAGTTCCACACCTTACCTGTGACCTTGACACCCCCTCCACCTAAAGGCCTATGTTAGGGGGTAGTTGGACAGTAGAAATTGGGATGATTTGGGGATTTGCAGACCCCCTACACTTAAAGGCCTGTCTAAGGGGAAGTTTGATCCATAGGATTACCCAATTAAATTACAGTCTACAGTTTTCAGTGCACACTGGGAATGAGCTGTATTAATTTAGAATTTTAACAAAATTCAGCCGTGGTGTTCTGCCAAGGGGAATTAATTAAATTGATATGTTTAGGCAAATAGGCTAAGGATCTACACAGTTTAACCCTCCCACCCAGTATAAAGGGAAAGGATTTAAGGCAAGCAGACACCTCCACCTTCTGGTTCCAAATTTCTCAATTCTACTTACATTTAAAACCTCTGTTTAAAGTTCAGGAAAGCCAGCTGCATTTCAAGTCCCTCTTGGAGAACAGTGCAGGGGTCTGGTCACTACACACTCAAGGATGGTCCCCAGCTCTTCACCATATGATCCAGTCAGCTTTTCGGCCTCCCCAGCAGTAGACAACTACACCTAGATACAATCTCAGCAATATTTTCTGGTCTTTCCTTGTGTATGTCAGATGGTCATTTTCAGGAGCTCTTCCCCTTCCTCATAGTGCATCCACTTTATGTACCTGTGATGACACCATCAAGATTTCAGTACTGGCGATGCCCTGCAAGAATTCTCACAAGCAGGATTGGACAGTTACCCTTCTCTATCCCCTCAAGTCCTGCCTCTGTCTCAGGATTGGTTTAGGAGTCTGGAGCAGTTACATGGCAATTTCCATTCGCTATCCCCTTTTGTTTTCATGTCAACTTTTGGCAAAAAAATAAGTTATGTTTCAGTAACTTCCATAGTGCGTGTGTGTGTGTCTCCATATATATATATTTTTTTATATATATATATATATATATAATTACACGGCCATGGTAGTGGCCGTGTAGTTATGGTTAAGTTGCTGTTTCCATAGGAAGAGCACTTTTTGGGCGGCTTATAACTTTGCTCCCCCTGGACGAATCCTCACCAAACTTTGCTAAAAAAGTTTATGGGCCACGCTGTTCTTTTTTGCAAAGTTTGGTGATGTTTGGTCCTGGGGGGGAACGTTTTAGGGGGGTCCCAAAACATCTTTTTTTTCCCATAGACTGAATGCGGGAAAAACTTTGCGCACCGCTACAGGCCAAACCTTTGGACGGATTTTCACCAAATTTGTGGCAGGGGCAGGGGCTTGGACCCAAAAGCGTGCTTTAGTAAATTTGGTGAAAATCCATCCAGTACTTTCCTTTAAAATGACCAAAAAATATGTCTCAATAAATTAGTGATATCTTTGTCCGCTGTGCTGTCACATTTCCCTGTTCGTTCCGCGAACATGATACCGATTGGCCAGGGGGCGTGGCGTCATCACCGCGGACACGCAACATCTTTGCCGATTGGCTACAGCGAGCGTGATGTACATCAGAATGTGTGGATGCGCCTGACATCTTGGATCGGAAGACAGCGCGCTACTTACCAGAGGCGAAATGCTGTTTTCGAAACTGTTTTGCTCTCCTACAGTGCGTGGGGAGGATCACAGAGTAAGAGATGGATTAAATACTGTATTTGTTTGGCCGGTAGATATTAATGATGTATTCACCATGGGAAATGGTGTTTGGGAAATGATTTGGATTTCCTACCATGCTTGGGGAGGTTTAAACAGTAAGAGACGGATGAAATACTGTACTTGTTTGGGCGGCAATTGTCTATTATATATTCCGCATCGGCACCTTCTTCAGGATGTTTGTACGTGCAGAAAATGAGGGATCTAATAAGGCTACTGTTTGAGTCCGTGCTGTGTACAGGCACCTTGAAAATGTTCGCAGGACACGCGTGGCGTTAGTGACCATTGCTTTTGAGTGCATTTCCCTATCATATTACATTTTCCTATGGGTGTGTTATTGCTTAGTACGCCACCATGGTCGTGACATGCTGCAGCGGTTGTGGGCAGGGCCTAGAGTCTTCAATGCATGGCCGTAGGCTGTAGGCCGAAGGCCATACTTCCAAGACTGTAGGCCATGCCCACAACCACCGCTGCATGGCACGACCATGGCTACACGTGTAGTATTGATTATCGCTTACATGGTTGAGGGGAGAGTGTACAGTGTTGGGTGCATTGCCAAAGGCCATGCACCCAACAACAAAGTTATAAGCACTGGAGTTATAAGCCAGTGCACATCAACACAGTGCATAAATATCTATGCACAAACAGCTAGGCTTGCAGTGTCTGGCCAGAGTAAGTGAAGCATAGCACACCTATCAATACACCCGTACTACTGTACATCACTGAGGTAATTGTGGGCAGGATGTAGAGTTTTGCTTCAATGGCTGCAGCCCGTAGCCCATTCATCATACTTCTTAAACCCTAGTCCCTGCCCAGAAACACCACTTCATATTACTGCAGTTCATACACTCGTCCTATAGGTTAGCATGTCAGATGGTTCTGGGGAGGGTGTACAGTCTTGGCTGCATGGCCGAAACCCATGCACCCAGAAACGACCTTGTTAGCGGTGGAGGTATAAGCCATTGTACACCTATACATTCAAAAGTATGTGGACATATATCTTATCCTCTAGGTCCTGCCGTCACCCACTGCACCACATTAGACAGGGACTTTAGTGACTGTGTTGCTTTGGTGGAGTGGCTGTTTCCATAGAAATAACAGTTTTTGGCTGCCTTATAACTGTCCTACCCTTGGACGAATTGTCGCCAAACTTTGAAAAAAAATATATATATCGGACACTCTGACTTTGGTTGGAAAGTTTGGTCATGTTTGTTGCTGGGGGGCGAAAGTTATAAGGGGGAGGGGCTCTCAAAATGTCTTTTTTCCCCTTACACTGAACGGGGGAAAAAGGTCGTGCTCACAACCATGTGGCTCTTTCCCAGATTGTTTGCAGAACAGCCTGCAGTAAGGTAGCTTTCTTCGCTGGCCCCCTATCTTTTACTAATGTTTTTGTGTGCGCGGATAACACCAGAAACACCTCCAAAACAAGAGAGCATTAGACTTCTCACACTCAAGTAATAGTATTCCACAAGGTGACCTTTGAGGGGGGCCAATGAGCTGTGGAAGCACAAAGTGAAAAAGTGCAGTTTTCTTGTCTGCAAAATGATACGTTTAAATTGAAGTTCATGCTCACTGCACCACGACCAATTACAGCGTGTGGATTAAAATGTGTTTTGGATTACTATTTCCCTCAGCTTGGCCTCTTCAGTTTTGAAAACTAAGGCCATCATCTGCACTGTTTGCTTGAAACAGCGCTTCTGAAGCTGTATGGGAGTAGAGGTTCTCATAATTAGATTTCATTATGTTGCTTCAAAGCAAGAATGTATTTGCCTTCTGAGTGAAGGCCACACAAGTTGCTTTTTTGGTTGACCGCTCAGTACGCCCTTGCATCCGAGTGAATGTAAAGGGGAAATTGTTTATTGACCTTGAGCCCAAGAGAAACTTGCTCGCTATTCAAGGAATGAAAGGATAAAAAAAAACAGCAATTGATAAGGTTATGTTTTAAAAAGTTTGTAAGGGACATGCATATCTGTCAACGAAGATTCTTAGCTGCGAACACATTTGTGACTGATTTGCTGAAAAAGAATGGAGGCTGTAAATATTTTGTAAGTTTACTTTGGCCCGCTGTACAGCGAACCGTGCTTTATTTTTACGTAACTGCACATCTAATTGTGCTAATATAATTGACGTATTATTTTTCTGCCCTTGTACAATTTTCCTGTAATGTTGCAGAGTACACAGGTCACTCAACCTTTTTTACTATTTATATTTCTAATTTGAAACACTTACGTAGTCTACATAGCTTTGTGTATAACTTTGCAAGTTTTTTTGGTCTTCTTTGAAATGACGAGACATATATTTTTTTTATTTGTCCACTCTTTTTTGTTTCATACCTAAGTTATCGTCTTTCTGTGTACTTGCCATTTTGTTTTCTCTTACGGCGCATGCAAAATCTCGCCGTTTCTAACCTCCACCTCTAGGTACACTTGGACATTAGTAACATATTACAAAACTTTCAACTTTGAGCATGTATTTGTGTGTAGCACTTTGCACATTTTCTATTTGATCTTTTAAAAAATGTTGGTACAGTTTGGTTACTGACACTTATTTTTTGTAACCTTTCCCGCCTAGGTATATTTTGCCGTACTGTGCGTGCCATGGTTTTCAAGTCCCGACTGAGGGCTTCTTCGGACGGCAAATACAACTGCTGGTGAGCGGTTGGTTGCCTGTCCATAACAATAATGTGGAATGACACTGTAAGCCCGCTTTGTCCGTTCGCTGAACTCGCTATTCGGAGCAACGTGACATCATTTATGGTGCTGTAGGCTCAACGTCATGACGACTTCTGAGAAATAACTGTGGAAACAAACAGGGGTGGACTGGGAACTGAAAGAGGCCCTGGAAATAATTACTGTGGACCACAAGAGGCCCTGGAAATTTTTTTCAAAGTGGCCCCATATGACACACTTTCAGCAAGCCCAATGCTTTTCCTATAAGAACATTTGGAAATACTACACAAAAGAGTCCCAGGGTGCAGAGACCCACCGGGAAATCTCCAGAGTTCCATATAGGCCAGTCCACCCCTGGAAACAAAGCGACTGCTTTAACTAACACCCCAAAATGTTTGTTTAAGCAAAAAAAGTCCTCCTCATCTTCAACATTTGCAATGCCTCCCTAACCAGCATTGTAATCATTGCATTGATTATGCGATTATTCCGATTTTCTCTGCAAGTTTGTTATTAAATAAATCTACTTTGTAACCTGTAAAATGGTCACGTGTTCTTTACCATTCCACTGTTTTATTTGCAAATGTAACTTATTACCTTGTATGTCGATGAATGTTTATTTACAGGTTCTGCATCACATCATGTATTTGTGCTTTTTGCAACCTACAATGGAAAGTGAAGAGGGGCTATGTATGCAATAACAGCCTTCCCTTTCTATGGCAGCCATCTTGAAAAAGGATTTTCTTTTGTGATCCTTACTGCCAAAGTCGCCTTGGATTACAACAAGTACATGTCCTTTTTAGTAGCACACGTTACTGCATTCGGAATTTAGACTATTGCTGGCAAAGATTATTGCACCTATGTACTTTACAGAGAAATAAGGAGTATGTGGAGTGTAATCAAGTTTTTTTTTCAATAATACTGTGAAAGGTTGTTATTAACCCATTATTAACTTTGTTTACGGGTGGCTTTATTTTTTGCCACGGCAGGCAATAAGGTAATATGCGACCGCCATTGAGCAAAAAAGCATCAAACTGTAATATGAGTGGCTGTATGTGTGGCAACACATTTTTTCTGTCTGTTATATGCAAGGTAGCAACACAGTTTCTTATGGTTTTGCATTACACCACTGCTGCTTTTTCTTAGGGAGGAAGGCTGCATTTAGCTGATGTCTTTTTCAGATAAGTATATTTTCCCTACCAATATATAATGTGTAGTGCATTCGCAATCGCTGCATACCAATACGTGTTGCCGTTGTGTAAGGCAAATGTTGAAGGTGGACGTTCCTACATGAATATAAAATCTATTTCCACATTGCCCAACAGGCATACTTCATTCAGGTAAGTGTGTACTGATTCTGGGACATGTCACGGTGCTGTACGACAGTATATTTTCATGTGGCATTCTTCGGAAGCTATATACTGTTTACCAAACGACCCTTCCTAAAGAAACCTTTTGGTTATGTTGCACTACTGAAAATCTGTGCCATGCAGCACAACATTTTTTTCTTAGGTACACCTTATAAAAACCTTGTTAAGGAGACATTATGGTTAAGTTGCGCTATTAAAAACCTTTGTAATTCCCTAAAAAAACTTTATAGTCATGACATGGTTTGCGGTAAAACAGAAAACCCCCTGAAATTCTCGTTATGGTAGCCTAAGCAACCATTACTGCCTGCACCACTGTGCACTGCTAACACTAACACCAGCTAAGCAACCATAACTCGTGCCACCACCGTGCACTGCTAAAAACCAACACCCAGGACATCAAAGATGACATCACAAATATCATTCATGACATCACTGATGACATCACATGTGTTTTTACCTTTCATACAAGGGGTGGTGAATGTAATGTTGGCAAAGAAATATCAGGGATTATCGGAATATGTGTAATAAACTACATACTTCATCACGCAATGTAGTGTTCTAAAGAACATTCCATTGCAGTGTTCTTTCTAGTGCAGGAACCTACTCATACAGAAATGTAGATATTTGCTGCAGCATACACCACAGAGGAACTACATTTGTAATTTTCCACTAATACACACAAAACATAAATAGACTACAATGCATGAACATATGGGGCTTATATATGGAGAGTAAAGTAAGCAAACAAGAGGCAGTAGCAATACCAACTGTGTATAATGTACATGATTGTATTCACGTACAAAAATGATGGCTGTGTTGTAGGCCTACTTCTTCCCCTATATATGTACAGCATAAGATGTGATTACATTCTAAGGAAAGTAGTGTAAGAACATGTGAGAATAGCAATATCTATAAATGTAATACCTTCTGACTGTCAGTAAATAAACCCACCAGACCTATTTCTGTCAATAAATAAAAACAAGTGGGCCAGATATGTGATGTCATCAGTGATGTCATGAATGATATTTGTGATGTCATCTTTGATGTCCTGGGTGTTAGTTTTAGCAGTGCACGGTGGTGGTGCGAGTTATGGTTGCTTAGCTGGTGTTAGTGTTAGCAGTGCACAGTGGTGCAGGCAGTTATGGTTGCTTAGGCTACCATAACTGGCAAATTTCAGGGGTTTTTCTGTTTAACCGCGAACCTGTTTTTACAATATGCATAATAGTTCAGAAAAAGTCATTTTCATCCTGCATTCCTAATTTTACCCTCGACCAGCATGCCAATTCTCAAATTCGGGACATGTTCAGTTCAGCAAGGAATACCTTTTAGCTGGCCAGTACAGAAAATCACTTGGAAATTATCTAAAAATGGCATCAAAATGAAGGCAGTACGACTTATGGTTGTTGAGAAAAATGCCTAAAAGATAATCGTCCTTCAAAATTAATAGAAAATTGTCAAGTTATGCAAATTGTAGCTCTCTGGTCTTCTAGGCCATTTGCCACTTTAGGCCTGTGACCTGAGTTTGTGTTTATTTTATTAGTCTTGTTGTTGTTTGAAGTGTAGGCTGCAGATTGTGAAAACCAGGGATGCACTCGCCAACACAGAGAACCCCCTCCCCACATTCCAGTCATGCACTGGCTAAAACCTTTGGCCTGCACAGAACTGCCCTCAGAGACAGCAGTTCTAAGGAAACTTGGTTTTTGACACCCTTGGGGCAAGCCACATTGTATTGCAGTTGTAAATAGTGGGGATACAAGCCTGGCTTTCAGTGGGGCAGTTTTTGTGAATTTTGGCCAGAGACCCTCCATTTGTACTTGACTGAAATGAACTCACATATTGCATTTTCTAACATCAGCCTTGATTCTTTGACATGGGGTGTGTTTTACTGATAAGGGTTCACTTTGCTTTTGCGCTGAAAATACAGGGCTTTTCTTTCCATCATTAATACAATACACTTTTAATTATCTGCTGTTCATTTTTCTGCTGAAATGTGGATCTGAATTGTCACCGTACACCACCTTTTGATGGGTGGCAGTCTCAGTGAAAATGCTGTATTATTTTTCAGCCAGTAATATGATGTGCTTTTCCAATCTGCACTTGGATTATATTTTTGTTTTAGCTTTCTCTGGATTTCAGCTGCAAAACGGCAGCCACATATTCTGCCTAAATAGGCACCTTTTCAGCGTGCAAGTTTCTGAATGCTGACAGGCCAATTCACCAATGGGCCCTTCAGTTCTGTTGGTTTAGAGTCTTTGATAACACCCCACAACATTTGACGTTGGATGACTTACAGAAATATAAATGGCATACTGTGACAAATTGAATTCTGCCCTTCAGCAGTACAAGGATGAGTTGAGGCTTCAACGCCCACTCATCCCTCACACTGTACAAACCAAGAGCCAACACAATCATAAAAGTAAAACAGGTGCAGTCAAGAGATATACCCCCTTTGCCTTTTGTGGTAGAGATATACCCCCTTTGCTTTTGTGGTAGTGTGGGCCGAGAGAAGGCTATGCACTTAAGAGGAGTGTGAATGCTGTTCAATAGCAACCCGATCAGTCAAGTACAGCAATCCAAAATAAAGGAATGTCAAGTCAAGATTCTGTAAAATGTATATTTTAATCAGACACACCATGTACAATACTAACTAACTAGAAAAACACCACACAAAGCCCACGCTTGAGGAAAGAACACAAACTACACAAGGATAGTAGATGCAGCACTCTGGGTAATTAATTGGGGGTAAAAGGCAAGCAAAAGCAACACTTTTCTTGAAAATGGATACATACATGTAAGCAAAAAGGTTCAACGTGATCTAGCCAGTCTCTAAAACCCAAATATGGACCAGGGAGGCAGATATCGGTCAAGAGTACCTTTGCAAATTACTTGGTTGTTCAACAGCATCGAAACAGGCTTTTTGGGGCAGATCGCTGTATCAGCTTTGGTCAAGGTAGCAGAAGTCTCGATGGCCCAGCAGCAAGCTGGCATCAAGTTGAGGTCGAACACAAGGTGGCTGGGGTCCCGGATTGTCTACTCATGCTGTGTGGATCGGGCGGTCCTCAGGTTCATTCAGTTGTCACAGTTCAAAGCCGGTAAACTGCTAGGAAGATGTGCAGGTGAGTGGGGAGGCTGGCACACACCTTCAGGAAACCTGCAACAGAGTGAGGTTCTAGACAACAGCATGGTTGGCAGAGAGGCCGGGTTAGGGTCTACCAGCAAGGTTCACCTCCATAATGGTCCCTGGGGATGGTTAGGGGACAAAGCCATTCTCAGTCTTTGAGCACCTACATCCACCTCACATCTGGAGGACATTAGACAGGACTTCACTCTCAGCAGGGTCCGGTGACATTTTCTCAAATGATGATTTGAAAATGCTTCCAGATGATACTTAAGATGATTTAAAGAAGTAGTGGGAGACCCCTTCCCTTATAGGCGAAATTTCCCAGGTCATTGGGCTAAAGCTAGCCTGCTCTAGGGGCCCAATCCCTGCTCTTGAAATGTGTGGACTTTGCTCTTATGATATTGCACCCAAAACGGTTTGCTCCAGAGGAAGTGTACAAGGCAGGAAAGAGAAACAGAGGCAGAGAGAATCAAGAAGGCAGAACTGTACAGATCTCTCTCTGGCTAGTAACCCCACCCCTTTCCTTCACAATTGCATCAAAGGCCTTTAGAAATGCAGCACCCTGATGCGAGGCCTGGCCCTCTGTGAATGGGTGTGCCTCTTGGTTTCAGCTCCCAGGCCAGCTCCGTGTGGAGTGGCTGTCCCAGGGAAAAGGGTGTTTACCTCCCCTTACAAAGGATTAAAGAGAGACACCCCACCAGGCCATCTTCCACCCTGTAGGGAAGTGTCCAACCTGTCTAGAGGAATACACATAAACCTTCCACAACTGAACTGGGCCCACAGGGCTGACACATGTGTAATATCAATTTAATGTGGCAGGGATTACTCTGAGAATTGCTGACCACCATACCCTAACTCAGGTATGGCTTACATTTACAGTTTTATGTGCCACCGGGACATTCTCTTCTGGAACAGGGGTGCATATTTTAAATGCAGCACCTGTGTTGCAGAGGCATGGGTGTCACTTGCAGCTGTCATGAGGACACATGTGATCCCCGAACCTGCTCTGTGCCACTGGTAGAGCAGGTGCTGTGAATCAAGACACACTATGATTTTGTCATAGAGTCATTGACTGGAAAATCAATTTTAGCAGATTTCACTTTCAGAGGAATTACCTACATAACTGTGTAATCAAAAAAGCCAAGGCTTTCACACCCTTGCCAGGTGGCAATTCATCACACATCCATTATAACACTGACACCACTGTGAAGAATGCAGGTGGCTACAAATTAGTAGAGAGTATGTTTTAGTCCTTGGCCACACAGACCAGTAAACAACTCAGTTGGTACTTATATTATTATGACAGATCCATGCATTTAGCCTTACTTTAGCAATATTACTCACTTAGTAACGGAAGTACTTTTTCTCTGTGATTGCATTCACTGGACTCCCAATACCATTTACTCCTGTGATCCTCTATGTAATGAATACCACAATTGACAGTATGTTTAGCATTGACCACCCTGGTGAAGGGTCAAGGGGCGATGCAGAGCAGCCTCTTTCACCACTTTCCTTTTTTTACACCTGCCCACTCTTCTAACCCTTTCTCCCTTCATCTGTTCCTTTCATCATGGCTCCCTTCCTCACTTGACTTTGTCTTAGTCCCACCCACTTTACACTCCATACCTTCCTTTTAAAACAATTCTTCACTGTTTTATCCCCTCCCACAATGTCATACTCACCCGTTATCTTTTTATCTATTTTCACACGTGTTTCTGTTTCCGCTGTTCATCACTGTTATGTTATGTATATTTATAGAGCACCAAAGACCTTAGGCATCAAAGAGATACACATACACAAAAAACACCAAGTACATTAACAGGACAATGTATTTGGACTACTCACACTTTCACCCCCGTCTGCCCTTTGGGGCTGTCCAGTGGATTCATATGGCAACACTGGCATTCTAGGAAAAAGGATGTATTTCTTCTGGTCCTATTTCTCCCTCCGATCCCACGTTCTTGGTCTCTGTAGCTACGTTTTGTGCGACTTGACAACCTTTTTACTTTTCCCATTAGGGTGCAGGCTACATGCCACTTTAAAAGAGAGATGGTGCCAGCAGATGGCAGAAGTTGCAGGGCACCATCAGAATATTCAGATGTCAGCATCATCATCCTAGGAAAAGTGAAATATTGATTTGGCGTGCCCCCCAGAAAAGTACTGAAAGTACTGCTTAGCTGCGAATCTCTGCTGCAAATCACAGACTTTGGACCTTTATCTGCGTGTGGACTCCCCATTGGGACTCAGTCACCCACAAGGTGATGATGAAAAGGACCTGCTAAATAGAATTCGTATTGAGCTTATTACATGTTTTTGACGTGTTTTTTTTGTTTGTTTGTTAAGGCTGCAGGAGCCTGTCCACATTGTTTTGGCACATTGTGTGGGGAAGTCCCTACTTAAATGTGCTCGGCGCGCACCGCGTGCGTGCACCCAAGCAAAGTACCGAAAGTATCGCTTAGCCGATTTGCCATGCTTGTCGTGGCTGCGGGGCTGATAGTTGTACGATCAGTGCTTACTTTGCTTGTTTGATCATTGTTTAATTATCTGAGTCATAGAGAGATGTTGACCACGCTAACATCAGGCTTGCCTGCTATGAGCTCTTTGGCAAAGGTGTTTGATACAGCAGCCGGCATGGTGACTCCGGACCAAGTAAGGAAAAGAACATGGTCTGTGCCTACCCCAGCTGTTAGAATAGGTAAAACATGTGTAAAACAAACTGTGCATGCCGGGAAACATGTTGACATACTTTCCTTCTGCCAGGAAACATCCCAGACTTCAACGCCAGTAATGGCAGTAAAAACGCCAACGCTATTGACTTCTTTGTGCATGGTGAAAATAACAACTAAGGGAAAAAATTGTACGGAGTCAACAGCGCTGGGGCCCAGTAGCCTCCCTAGACCTTTGCTACAACCGACGGTCAGCTCATCTCCTTTTTGAGTAAGTGAGACATTAGATGTTGCACCAAAACATGTATGTGAACCCAATGTTTCTCTGTCTGACAGCGTTTTACTATGTAACGTAATGACTGCCCCGGCAGTTTTAAATGTGAAACAGTCGACCTGTAAGAGATTGACAGATCCTGCTGTTATTGATGTTGACCTAAATGATTCCTTTTTATCTTCTCAAACGTTGCATGATCATTTGTCTACGTCACCAAATTTATATTTAAGCACTACGACTTCTTCTGTGGAATTGTCTTTCGTGGTCCCTACCCCACGTAAACCTCTACGAACAACAATTACTAAAGATTCTGCGCAAGGTGAACCTGCTAATGGTTTAATAGGGATAGCCCTACATGCAATGAACTTGGCAATCCATTCCATGGCGAAATTATTCGAGTCATTGGATTTCAAGCTGTCTCTACAAAATGATCAAATAGCACAGATACTAGTTTGGCAACAAGATGTTGCCAACATTTGAATTCCGGTTTGGATTTGTAGTCTAAGGCAAGTGAGCCTATAAAAACTAGCAATGTAGCCTCGCAAGTTTCATTTCAAGCATGGAAAAGTCATATGAATGAAAAATCAAGTTCAGCTCTCCCTCACTTTGCACAAATTATAACAAACATAACTGATGAATTACCAGAAATGGCTGCGCAAAACAAAAACTGTGTTACCTCCGTTTCCGTGAATCCACCCTTAGTTAAACCTTTGTATTCACTTTTTACAGGTGACACACCACAAATAGATTCAGTCAAAACCCGAAAGAAAGTAACATTTGTATTGGAAATAAAATCCCAAAACATAAAAAATAAGAAAACTACTGCCGCCTCACAAACTAAACAATTTATTAAAGCTATACAGTTACCTTGCCCAGAAGCTTTAAAAAAATCACAAGCAATTACGAAGAAATACCAACAAAACGCACTCCAAAGAAAGCTTAGCAGTCTGCCCACAAAGGTGGATAAGAATCCATCACATGAACCGCTTGATGAATAAATAGAAGCAGCTTCTTCACTTATTTCACCTGCAGAACTCGGTAAAGACACTTCTGAGGAAACATATAGATCAAAACATCCTTTGGTGTCAACGGACGAAGACACCTACATTAATTCTGACCAACATAGAAGAGAAATACGGTGTGCAGTTGATGATTACATGGCAACACAAACCTCAAAGGTACGGCCGATAAACCATGTAAGCAAACAGATTGTGCAAACCAGTGGTGAAGTGTTCTCTGACCAAACTTTTCACTTGGAAAGAGAAAATGAAAATTCTCGGAAAGAATCGAGAGCACAAATCTTCCAGCCTGATACCTGTTTATCAAATCTAAGTGTGTCAAATGAGAAATTATATCATGCCTCCTATCGCAATAAATATATGTATATTGGCCTACGCCAAGCTGCTTATGTCGCTTGCGAAGAAATCCGTGTTGCAAGGTCCTGACCTTAAAAATCAATGTAAACCGCCATTTTAGGTCAATCCGCCATTTTAGGTTCGCTTTGTAAAGTCACCCTGTGAGATAAAATGGTGGACGATGTCATTCCGAAATACAACATGGCTGTCTTGACCTCTGTATGTAGCTAATATGTAAATTGCCTGCAGGCCACTTGTTGAGGTTGTGAACTGAGACCTTGTCCTTCGTTGACCTGTGTATAAAGGATTACTCGTGCAAAGAAAATAATGTGTGAGCATATGTTAAGAACAATGTATTCAAATACTGAACGAAGAACACTTGTTTAACTACATTGTATTAATGTTTGAAAAGACCTGCATGGGAAATCCCAGAATACACAGTTGCCGTATAGGCTTGTTGATATATGTATTAAAAGCAAACCAGGTACATGTGGATGTGCGAAACTCGGCTTGAACCCTAGATCGTTGATGTATTAACGGAATATTAATCCGAAGTAGGGCTGGACATCGTGCTCACGAAGAGTAGAAAAGATCAATGCATTCTAATGTACAGCGTCTCTCACTGAACACACTGAACCACGCTGGAGTTCGTTGTGTTGCACTGAGGGCCGATAGCTATCTGATTTTGCTCTGTTCTTCGTAACTGGATTCAGTATAATATAAAGTACTTTGTATGTTCCTTTGTAACCAGTGTTCGGTGTATTCCCTTTTGGGGTACTCAGCCTCGATATTTTGATTTTGTTTTCACAGTTGGTGCCCGAATAGGGACCCTCAAGATTGATGGCGGATTGTTGAAGGTTGACGCAGGCTATCGGACCGGGATCGGACGGTGTGACAAAAAGGGGCCCCACTGAACGAGACGCGACACCTCAGCAGTGCTGCACGACCCGATCCCTGGACGATTAGCTTGTGGTCCGAGACGGCATCTTGACGAGGGTCCACTTATCGAGGAGGGCAGATTTGCCAAAATCACCATACACGAGGTAAGATTAGTTAGGTAAGATTCTTTGAAATCTGATCGGACCTCCTTAGGTTTGTTCAGGTGAGTCGGGACCCGACTCTTAATTCAACCCTGATAATTTGAATTTGGCGCATTGTATCTGCAGACACAATTTTTGACCAGGTAACACCAATAATTTGATATGCCTGGGAAATTCTCTAGCTGTTTCAGGGCGTTGTTCCGCAGCAATAGACAATCTTTGGAATTTAGCCGTCCTGCACCACAGGAGGGGTCGCCGGCATGTTCTATGTACTGTAAGCATGGCATTGGAAGTATAGTATTTAATGACATTTGGCACAGACAAACCAGACATGCCTCCGAACTTCAGTGGCCAATCAATGGTAGTTTTGAAATCCCTCGTATTGAGTATTAAGAGTCAATTCTATTACAGAAAAAGGCTAGACCTGCAGCATTTGATGTTTTGCAGAATTGGAAAAAAGAAGCATTGCAGCAACTTAAAAGTAGAGAAAAACATGTGCGCCATCATAAGACGAA
The DNA here is from genome assembly GCF_040938575.1 of Ambystoma mexicanum. Taxonomy (NCBI): domain Eukaryota; kingdom Metazoa; phylum Chordata; class Amphibia; order Caudata; family Ambystomatidae; genus Ambystoma; species Ambystoma mexicanum. Next base: position 1,043,555,396 of record NC_090935.1, read on the forward strand.
CGCCGAAAAAGCATTATTGTGTGACCAAGATAAACATTCTTAATCGACTAGGAATATGAATAGGGCTTTCTCACTTGGAATTCATAAAATCTATCCTTCCAAAGACCTCCATGCTTCCGATGAATTCAGAGACAAATTGTTAGATGAACGAAGGCCTGATGCCTCTGCGCCACCTCCGTATGTTCCTCTTCCTACTACTTTGCCTCTTCCTCCTGCTATTCCTGCTCTACCTGCTGTTGTTCATGTTTTTCCTGCTCCTCCTAATGTTCCCCTTCCTCCAGCTCCTCCACCTCTTCTTATCGCAAATGTGACATGATCTCCATTGAATTTGCCTGCTCCCTCTCTTCCAAGTGGTCCTGAGCCGCTTGTAGTCGATCAAGGTGCAGGGTCGAAGGTTGTCACTCGCAATACTGTACCACCAGAGAAGAAACGTGATTTGATTGCATGGGCTAAGCATTGTCTGGAAACGGATGATCAAGCTAATGTTTTTGCCACACTTTGTAATATGGATAATTTTCCTGAGAAAAATGTTTTTATTGAAAGTTTAAGGATTCATTTATGTGTAATGTGGGGAAAATTAAATAATACAGATCTCCCGCAAGGTTTAAGGGATCTAAATACTTTAGCGTTTTCTAGAGACACTGTGGAGAAAGTAAATAAGCATGTCGAGAGGTTGTTTGGGTATAGAAAGGGTTAGAAAAGTTGCAGAATGATGATGACGAGGGGGGAAGTATGTATGTACAGAAACGGTTCCTTCCTTGACGTAAATCGATATCTGAGGAAGCACTAATTTGTACGAAGGACGCGCTTAGATGGATTTCATATATGTCGATAACTCCAGTTGAAGTATATGACACATATAGTCAGTATACGCCAGAAATGCAGAGGAAAGTGATACAGGTAATGATAGAGTACCTACAGGATGATTGTGTAAAAAGAAAGATTAGAGATTAGTTGTCCCACAGAGTTATTGAGTATTTATAAGAGAGCTTTTTCGCTTGACACTTCTTCGACTGCTTTAGTGCTCGACTTAGCTCTGTTGCTTAGTAAGCGTTCAGAGTCACCCACTTCTCAGTTGCCTATGAGAGAGGTTCCTCCGACATTTGTCCCGAAGGTTGAGATTGCGGCCGATGCTGCATGGGGTATAGTCGCTGTGGACATTCCCGAACATTATGTATCGCAGTTTGTTCACGTCCCGTTCTCAAGACAGGAAGTGAATACTATTAGGCAATCTATTCCTGATATTAGGAAAAATCCGACAGGATTCTATAAAGAAATAGAGTCCGTCTTGCGGTCCTCAGTGTTCACCTTAGGAGATATTGATCTGTTATGTCCTGTACTCCTGCCCATAGATTTGTGGAAACAAGTTAAAACTATAGATGGCGTGCCAGGGTTGGGAGATACATGGGTGAATATAACTAGACTCGATGGAGAAAGGCCAGCTGGTGAAAGACCACCTCAGGTGATACTAACTTTGCCTGATAGAATCATTGCAAAATTGAAAACTATAATTCCAGAGAAAAGAATTATTTGGGAAAAACTTACGGCCTGTGTCCAAGGGAAGTCTGAGGGTGCTACCAAGTTCTTTAATCGGTTCGAACAGGTATTCTCGGATTTCAGCGGACAAGACCTAGGCACAGAGTCTGGGAAAAGGTTATTTGTGGACAAATTTGTGCGTGGATTGCTGCCTGACATCCAGTTACAAATTATGTCTTCTGAGAGCGCTTGGCAGGCGAAGTCCCAATCAGAAGTGCAGCATATGGCTCAGTACTATGAGAACCGTGTCAATAATGAAAAAGATAGAGTTGAAAAACTTAAAGGTGATTTGAAGACTAAAGTGCTATTACAGCAAATTGTTAGAGGCCCCAGAGGGGGTAGTTTGCAGGTTAGAGGTCAGTATGTCCGCAAGGGAATGTGCCCTTGGGTCCTGTGAACATTAACCAGTGCCCCTATTGTCGTCAATAGGGTCATTGGCGTGCACAATGCCCCGTCCTTCGACAAAGGTCGAATAACACATTTGGGAATATGGGTAGACGATCCAGAGGTCGCCCGGGTGTGGGGGGCCCTGGTAGAGGTCAGTTTACACAGGATCCTCAGCAACCTTTTTCACAGGATAATCAGACTTTGTTTGTGGACATCAGGAACATATTTGATCATCCTTCCGCTGCATATTTATCTGCAGAACTTCCTTTTGATGACCTTCTGTTTCGTTAGGATTGCCCGAAGCAGGGTTTGGAACCTACACCTATTCCCGTCACTCAGAAAGGTCCCTACGTTGAAATGATGCTGGGAAATAGGAAACATCAGTTTTTGATAGATACTGGAGCACAGAAGTGTTCCATTGATCATTCACGGGTTCCAAACATTCCACTGTCAGGGCAAACCAATGTATCTGTAGGGTTTTCTGGCACACCAGTTGTTTGTCCGGTTTCTTCGCCGGTACCCATTTCTTTGGGTCCCTTTACGGACCACTGTCCATTTCTGTTGACTTCGAATTGCGGAGAGAACTTACTGGGGTTGAATCTGTTAAAAGAATAAAATGCAGTGATTTATTGTTCTTCTGATGGAGTGCGCTTGACGATTATACCACAGCAATTTTCTGTCTTACAATTCTTGACTAGACCTTTGCCGCCAGAATTCATTAATGTACCAGAGAGCTAATGGGCCGTTGATGACAATGATGTTGGTGTTTTACAGATTGAACCTGTTAAGATAGTTTTGAAACATGGAATTGAGCTGCCACGCATTCTCCAATATAAGATTTCAGTTGAGGGCGAGCGAGCTCTGAAATGCATTGTTTCCGATTTTGTGCATCGCAGGGTGATTGAAGAAATTTCAGGAAGTTTGTGCAATAGTCTGATTTTGCCCGTGTACAAAAAAGGCAATAATGCAATTCCAATTCGTTTCATAATTGATCTACGCCATTAATAAGATTGTTGCTCCGCAATTCCCAATTGTGCCTGATGTGACAATGATATTAACCATGATTCCAGCTACAGCTACTTACTTTAGTGTTGTGGATCTAAAGAATGCTTTCTTTAGTCTTCCTATACACAAGGATAGTAGATACTTGTTCGCGTTCACCTTGGGGGGACGCTCGTTCACATTTACTCGTGCACCTCAAGGTTACACAGAGAGTCCTAGCATCTATAGTAGGGCTTTGAAAGAACAGCTTGATACCCTTGAATTTCCCTCTACTTGTACATTGCGTTGATGACTTGCTTTTAGCTGCTGACTCTGGGAGCGCCTGTAAGGAGGGCACTGTGTTATTGCCTATCCATCTAGCTAAGCATGGTCACAAAGCTTTGCTTAAAAAGTTTCAATATTGTTGCCAGGAGGTCGCCCATTTAGGCTATCGCCTGTCAAAGGAGGGAAGAAGATTAACACCTGAAAGAATAAAACACATTTCTGGCATGTCTGTCCCAAATACACAGAAGGAAGTTAGAGCCTTGATAGGTATGGCTTCTTACTGTAGGCTGTGGATCCCAAATTGTTCACTAGTGTTCAAACCGATGTTGGCTTTGACAAAGAAGGGCATTTCTTCGCCATTGCTGTGGAACGCGGAACACCAGCAATCGTTTGACTTGCTTAAGACTGCATTATGCTCTGCACCAGTTTTGGGCACACCAAACTATGAAAAGGCCTTTGAGGTGTTTGTGCATGAATGTGTTGGATCTGCTTTGGCTGTATTAATGCAGGAACATGGATGGAAGAATATGCCGTGCGGTTACTTTTCTTCCGCACTTGATCCTGTAGCATACGCTTTGCCAAGATGTTTGCGAGCTGTCGCTGCTGCTGCTGCGTCTGTAAAACAGAGTGAGGGAATGGTCCTAGGCCATGATCTAACCCTGATGGTGCCTCACTCTGTAGATGTTCTACTGAACCGAACCCAAACGCAACACCTCACTTCTGCACGGTTGACAAGATATGAATTGATCTTGTTTGCTCCTGACATTCAAATTAAGAGGTGTTGCGTTCTTAATCCGGCTGAACTCCTACCTTTCCCGCAAGGCATTACTTGCAGCGATGAAGAGTCACATGACTGTCTGTACACTACCGAACAAGAGACAAAGGGTAGAATTGATTTGAAAGACACTCCTTTGGATAATCCACAAGGAGAGCTGTTCTGTGATGGCTCCTGCTTCAACCTTCCGGATGGTACATCCACAGCTGCTTATGCAATCACCACATTAAGCACGGTCGTGGAAACCAAGAGAATTGCGCATAACTCTGCGCAGGCCACAGAGATTATAGCATTGACCCGAGCTTGTGAACTTTCCGATGGGCTTGCTGTAAACATATATACTGATAGTATGCCTTTGGGGTGAATTACAACTTTGGGAGACTTTGGTCAGAGAGAGGGTTCCTAACTTCACATGGCACTAAAATCCAACATGGCTCCCTAATAGTACAACTACTCTCAGCGCTTGCGCTCCCTCCTCAGTTAGCTGTTTTGAAATGTGCAGCACATCGAAAGATTACAGATGACATCAGATAGCTAGACAAACTGCTACCAATCCCCTTACGGATATGTATGTTTCAAGGGAGACTGTAAATGCTTATGCAATGGATGAGGGTGTTTGGTCTGTACGGGATATCCAAGATGATGCCACGTTAGAAGAATCCAAAAGGTGGGCTGAAGGCTTAGGGAATTTTGATGATGATGGGTGTTGGGTGGACATAGTTGAAGGGAAATGGCCACTCCCTGACGCGTATATAATGATGATGGTCATCATGGGCCATGGTCCTACGCATGTATGTGCCTAGAAAATGACACAAATGTTAGAGAAAGTTTGGGCAAATGACAAAATTTTGAAAATTGCCCAGCGCTACGTCCAGGATTGCCTGATTTGCCTACAACACAATGTGGGAAAGGGGACAGCAACTCCAAGGGGAAGTTTTGGGCCACCCTCTGTCCCCTTTGAAGTTATCCACTTTGATTTTATTGAAATGGAGCGGTGCAACAATAAAAAATATGTGCTGGTGGTCATCTGTGCTTTTAGTAAATCGGTTGAGGCTTTCCCCGTCAAAGATGCTACAGCCATGACTACTGCGAAAACCATGTTAAGGGAATATTTTCCACGTCTCATGCTACCAAGAGTCATCTGGTCGGACAATGGTCCACATTTTGTCGCTGCTGTAATTCTGCAGATATGTGCGGCATTACAGATCGACAAATGGTTCCATTCGGCCAGACATGCTCAGAGCGCCGGACTAGTAGAAAGACACAACGGTATCATCAAGAACAAGCTCGCTAAGACGTGTGTCGGCACTAAATTAAAATGGCCGGAAGCCTTACCGATCGTGTTATTATCCATGTGTACAACCCCTCAAACTAAGACTGGGCTCTCTCCATTTGAGGTGGTAATGGGGAGACCTGCCAATATCTGGAACCTTCCTAAATGTAATTCCTTGAGAAACATTGAAAATGTATTACTTTCAGATTATTGCAGCCAGTTGACTAAAAACCTGTATTTGATTTATCACCAGGTTCGAGAGGCTTTACCTGTGCGATACGAGGGCCCGGGCCACAGTGTACGGCCTGGAAGTTGGGTGCTCATCAAGGCATTTGAGCGCTCTTCCTGCCTTGCACCTCACTGGCGCGGCCCGTTCCAGGTCCTGTTGGTCACCCAAACAGCAGTGCGGGTTTCTGGAATAAAAAACTGGATCCACGCGTCCCATGTCAAGAAACTTCCTCACCCAGTGCCATATGTTACAGAAGAAACAGAACCCCTTGCTAATGCTGCAACCAACGATCCCAAAGCAGTAAATAGCGCCGAGAGTGTGTCGGAGAATCTTTCTGAGCCCGTGAGGCTTGGGGAAGCCGCCATTTTGTCTCCACACTCTCCAAAGGTTTTGCATCCGGAAACTGCTGTTCCAAATTCGGCATCTTCACTTGTCTCTGATACGTTGCTTCCAACGGGAAGTGATGACACATTGTTTCCAGATCAAGCAGTACCAGGAAAAGCAAGGTACAATCTGCGTCCAAGTAAATAGACTTACGGCATGGTTTTGCTGTGCATCTGATAGACTTTTCGGCACGGTTCGGCTGTGCATTCGAAGAAGGAAAGGATCATTGAGGGCTTGTTTTTGCCCAGATTTGAGAAAGGGGATTCTGTTGGCTAGGGTTGTGGAAGGACTAAGAAGTCGCGCAGCCGGGAAGTCGCCAGCAACGAACATTGGGTGTTTCCGTTTGAAGACTACAATGCCTGCCACCGCAACCGCTCGTATGGGACTTGTAAATGAGGGGGCGACCAACCGGGACAATGGACAATATGCCTGGGGCCCGAAAAAGTATTGCTGTGTTTTTATAATGATATTTGGGTTTTTAATAGTCACTGTTTTAGGATTGTGGTACCTTGAGGAAACGCATCCTTTAGAATCCTTGTTGCCCACTGAAAATGTACCTACTGTTCCTACTCCCTTTGTACATTTGCATACTCTGTCCCCTAGGGACTCTCAGCATAGACAAAGGTACCACAATAATACTCTGCTACTTATCATGAATGCTACGCATGCCATTTTTAATAAGTCTGTTGGGTCTGCTCACATTTACCGCAACACAGGGATAAGGGGCTAGGTTGTTGTATTCATCCTTTACCTTTGACAACTGCTTGTTATGCTTCTCTTAGAGCACTGTTCTTAGGCCGTTGGAATGATAGCATCTCATGGAACTTTGACGGCACTAATTTGAATAGTTTTGAGAAACGTGTTTTGACTCCCCTGGGATGCTCGCTTTTTGCAAACAGGAGTAAACCGAACGTTGCTTCTATTAGGCCTTCTGATAGACTGTCTCGTCCTTTGATTTCCTTTAAGATGGCTCCGATAGGCAATAAGGATGCCATGCCTCCTTCTTACACTGTTAACCATGGCCCCGATTCAGTTTCTTTTTGCATACAGAGGAATGGAACTCAGTCAATGGGAGATTTTCTAGGTTGTGCCAACGTTGCAAATTTGACTGGTGAAAACAGACCTTTGTATGTAGGCGAACCTGTCTACTTTGTCTGCGGTAATGTAGCATTCCCATGGTTGCCTATGGATTGGCAGGGAACCTTTTATTTAGGGATCCTGTTACCTGGGGTGTTTGTAGCTAGTACAAAAGAAGTTTCAAAGGCTTGTCCATGGCGGGACGAGAATGGTGACACTCCAGCACAAATCTTGGGAAATAAAGCAAAATCAGTTGTGCCATTTTGGGGGTAGATAGCGAATTCCGAAGATATCAGAAAACTAGCAAGAGTACTGGCGAGAACCATCAACCGAACCACGGACATATTCTATAATATGACATTAGAACAGAAGGTGATAAGACTAGTAGCACTTCCAAACCGGATGGCATTAGATGTCATTCTGACTGAACGTGGTGGAGTGTGTAAATTAGTGGGGTCCGCTTGCTGTGTTTTTGAGCCAGATTTCTTCTCAACCATCTTCAAGGCAATACAGAATCTGCACGTCCTTAGTTCAGAAGTGCATGTTCCCGAGGGAAACTGGGATCTTAGCGCTTGGTTCTGGGACTTCTTGCGATCTTGGGGTTGGAAAGTACTTTCGGCCTGTTGATTATTTTGGGAATCCTGTTGTTTCTTTGTTGCTGTATTCAGTGTCTACCTAGTATATGTTCGATGCTAGGGGGATGTTGCGCACAAGCGATAGGTACGATTGGACATAAAGTGTATGCCCCAAATAAAACTTCCAAAGAGTATGTGTTGAATGACCTGATGGCAATAGATATTTCCGACAGCGATTCAGGGTGCATGGACGATGATGCATGGAGTTATTTGCAAGGAGATCCAAAGTAGTTTTAGCACTTGGCATAGGCCAAAAGGAGGGTTTGTCAAATGAGAAATTATATTGTACCGTCTATCGCAATAAATATATGTATATTGGCCTGCCCCAAGCTGCTTATAAGTCGCTTGCGAAGAAATCCGTGTTGCAAAGTCCTGACCTATGTAAACTGCCATTTTAGGTCAATCCGCCATTTTAGGTTCGCTTTGTAAAGTCACCCTGTGAGTTAAAAGGGTGGGCGATGTCATTCCGAAATACAACATGGCTGTCTTGACCTCTGTATGTAGCTAATATGTAACTTGCCTGCAGGCCACTTGTTGAGGTCGTGAACTGAGACCTTGTCCTTCGTTGACCTGTGTATAAAGGATTACTCGTGCAAAGAAACAAATCCATGAGCATATGTTAAGAACAATGTATTCAAATACTGAACGTAGAACACTTGTTTAACTACATTGTATTAATGTTTGAAAAGACCTGCATGGGAAATCCCAGAATACACAGTTGCCGGATAGGTTTGTTGATATATGTATTAAAAGCAAACCAGTTACATGTGGATGTGCGAAACTCGGCATCAACCCTAGATCGGTGATGTATTAGCGGAATATTAACCTGCAGTAGGGCTGGACATCGTGCTCACAAAGAGTATAAAAGATCAATGCATTCTAATGTACAGCATCTCTCACTGAACACACTGAAACACTCTGGAGTTCGTTATGTTGCACTGAGGGCCGATAGCTATCTGATTTTGCTCTGTTCTTCCTAACTGGATTCAGTATAAAATAAAGTACTTTATATGTTCCTCTGTAACCCGTGTTCGGTGTATTTCCTTTTGGGGTACTCAGCCTCGATATTTTGATTTTGTTTTCACAAGTGATGCAAAAGAAGTAGCAGTCATCCCCATAGCTAAAGCACACCCTTTTTCAGATTCTCAAATTCAACAACTAATAACAACAACCACATTGCAGGTTCTAAAGAACAATTCAGTGCCACCACCTCAACTGACAGCAGAGTTGCCGACATTAGCTAAAGTAAACAGGGAAAAAACTCTAAAAGGGAAACAGCCGGCCTTGCATTGTCTAATTATTAAGTGTTGCCCCCTTCCTGCCATCCAATATACCCTAAACTGGAAATCAATTATGGAAATCTTTTCAGAAATTCCGGCGCTAGATGACATAAATTCTATTGACATTGAACAAGTTGAATTTTTGGCAGATGGAATTAGATCTTCTGTCAGGCTGTGGATTAATTCAAGAGTAATCTTGAACATGATATAGGCAGTGAAGGTACAATTAAATGATGTTGTCTTTCTTTTGATGGGAGATACATCGAAATCCCTAGAATCAGGGATTTCTCCAGTAATCTCACGGAATAACCCCGTAAAGAGTGCTTCAAATAACGGCCCTATCTAAAATGACATCTGCTCTTGTACCCAGAAAGTGGGTCAGAATAAGCTAATTCAACAAAGATCTGAGTCGTTTTCACTTATTAGCTGGAACTCGCGAGGCTTTAGACATCTTTTAAATAATCCAACCGAGCTAATTATGCATGATATAATCATGCTGCAAGAAACATGGCTCACAGTTCTACCAGTATGGAATAATTTTTATCTTTATTTAGTCCCAGCTATTAAGGCGACTCGAGGCAGACCAATGTCAGGGTTAATCCTAGCAATAAAGCAAAGTTCGTATATGAAAAATGAATTTTGGACCACCCCGAATCCGTTCATGCAGATGATTAAGCTACTTCACAATGAGGAAAAGATTTCCATAATAAATATTTATTGGAACCCAGATGGTATCTCTGATGATCAATTCCATAGTGATCCTACATATTTAGTGGACCTCGTTTCAAGAGAGCTAGAAAGCTATCAAATTATAATAGCAGGTGATTTCCATCTACATTGTTTTGAGAAAAAACAGTCACACCATCAAAGTCGCGTTTTGAAGTGGCGGAGTTTAGTAAAAGCAAGAAATATGTTTGTAGTGAACGGCTCACTCCCCTCTGACATACCACCAAGATCGACCTGGCAGAGGGGGGAAAGTGCTGGAACGATAGATTATATTTATGTTGACAGCTGGTTTATGTCACAAATTACCTATTTTGAGGTAATCCCAACAGTGTTGAGTGACCATAGTATGTTATCAATGAAGTGGTGTTCCCAAAGCTGTGTGAAGAAATGTCATCCTGATCCTTTACAAGCCACTATTAGTGTAAATACATCTCGCAATAGATTGTGCTGGACAGATACTTCTCTAAAAGATTTTAGGGATTATTTTGTTTTACAAACTAATAGAGCAAATGTTCATGGGGATCCAATATCAATAATTTACGCTGACACAATGCAGTTATTTCAACCCAACTCCAGATGGCAGAAAACAAAGCAGAAGCCTACTTTTCATATTTTCAAAAGCAAATTTAAATTGAAGAAAACGCAAACACGCGTTAAAATTACCCCTTGATCAGCGAATTGCTGTTTTAAGAAATATTAAAACCCAAGTATAAAAACTGGTTGAGAGTTAGAAAATCGAAGATCTATCATAATGATGGTGTTAGTATGTTGCATAGTTTAGCTCAAAAGAATATGTCACAGACCTGGTCAATCATTAATCATTCTGTTGCGGGTAATCAGGTTGCCATCCAGTCAAATTGTATTAATGAGCAAAGTTGGGTTGAGTATTTTACAAAAATCTACACGCAACATGAAGCTGAAGTCGGTGAATCTTTCCCTATTGTCATGGGGACATTTTATTTAGATTTTGATAGAGATGACATTTTATACTTCATAAATAAGTGTAGCAGTTCCCAAGCAACGGGACCGGATGGGCTTACAAATCTAGCACTTAAAAAACATCCCGAATTGTGGGCTGACATATTATTTGCTATGTTTCAAAATGTAAATCAAACGCAAGCTATACCAGAGACTTGGAAATGCACAATTACCATTCCAATATATAAAAAAGGGGATTGTACAAATCCAGTAAACTATCGACCGATTTCCTTACTGGATGCCCCAAGCAAGATTTTTGCTTGCATTATTCTCCATGAATTTAATATTTGGTCAGCAAGGTTCTGCAGATGAGATACTTTTCAGTCAGGTTTTGTAGCCGGGCTTGGGAGAACCCCGAATATGCTGACCATAAACTTGTTAAAATCAAGTATTACAGATAATCAACCTTTGTACATGGCATATGTGGATTTCAAAATGGCCTTTGTTTCCATAGATCGGCAACTCCTATATGTGAAACTTGTTCAATATGGTTGCCCCTCTTCGTTGGTTGCCTTAATTCAACATCTTCATTTAGATACTCATATGCAAGTACGTTTAAATACAAAAGGCCTGTTATCTGCCTCTATTAAAATGAATAGGCACCTAAAACAAGGCTGTATTTTGGCTTCCACGTTGTTCATCTTCTTTATACTAGATATGGGTCAATCATTTTTGTCTGTGTCAGCTGATGCTCCAAAAATTGGCAACCAACGAATACCTTGGTTTTTATATGCGGACGATTTGGTCCTTCTGTCATGTTCTCTTCCGGTAGGGCTACAAAACCTAATTTCTGCTTTAGCTGAATATACTGATCTGAATAATCTAACAGTGAACCAAGAAAAGACTCAGATTATGATATGTTAATCAAGAACTAAAAGCTGCTTTATTAAGTATAAGTGGCACTTGCAACATTCTCAATTACAAATGGTCTCCGAATACAAATATTTAGGGATGTGGGTTCAAGACTATTGGAAATATACAAAACATCTAAGCTATCTTGATTGTAAACTATCAGCATTAATTTCGCAAGCAAAAATCTTGATGTACAAATATGGTAAATGTTCTTATAAACATTATGATCTTCTATGAACAAAAAGTTATTCCAGTTCTAGTATATGGCATGGAAATTATGTCTTGTAAACAACAACCATCATGGCACATTTTAGAAGCTCACTTCTGGAAAAAGGTATTGAATTTACCATTGTCAACGTCTATGCCAATTTTGCGTTTTGAATTGGGGTTAATCCCGCTGTCAATAACGGTGATGTGGAAAAAATTAGTTTTTTTTTCGAAAATGTTTATTCGGACTGTATTTGAACAATATTTTAAGTGTAGTAGCTCATTACATGATCAACTCATCTGACCCGCTTCCTTTGAATTGGAGACGGGACATGTTAAATGCCTTGTCTGATGCAAGAGTTACTTTACAGGTATTATTAGAAAATCCAACACAAGCTAAATTGAAGCTACATCAATATAGCTGGATTTTGAATAGGGAGAAATGCTTATTGTATAAGGATTTTACGTCAGCTCTGTTTGGTTTTAAGAGATTTCGCTATATGTCAGACTATTTAGCAAAATGTTCCTCAGCATATATAAAAAGGAAATATCTGAGATTGAGACTAAAGTTGTGGCCTAAAAATGACATCATGGCGAGGAGGTGTAAGATATCTAAAGAACTCAACTTTTGTCACTTCTATAAAGATGGTGCACAAACAGAGACCTTAGAACACATCATAGTTTCCTGTCCTGAATTAGTTGTTCAAAGGAATATTTTCTTTGCTAATCAACTTTGTATATTCAAACCATCGGGTCTAGATGAAATTTGGCAGTTAATTTATTCTAATACAAAGTTTGCTGTACTTCCAGATAACCTTGTTATGAATAAGTAATGGTTGCGCTCTCTGAAATATTGGATAATGTGTTAGAAACTATGAATGAAATTGGACTATATCTTTGTGGAAACATTTTTAATGTTTTAATGTATGTAAATATTTTATGTCAAGATTATCGGTTGTTAAACAATTTTGTAAAAGAATTGAATTTGAAAGGTTGATGAAATTAAACAAACAAAAAAAAAGAAATATTGCTTCTCGTCTCGCTGCTACTAATCCCTTGGACGCGTCCACCCTGCATAGCGTGAGGTCAAGCGGGAGGGAACTAGATGGTTTAATGTTTCCTTGCTTTTCAGGGAAATCAACCAACGTTCCCTTACTTTTAAAAGCATCGGCAGGGAAGGGCACCTGTATTAACTTCTCCCCTACTGGGTATTCGAACCTGTGCCCTACTAGTAACACTTCAGTGTTATATCACACTGTGCTATGCTGCAGGTGTTGGGGTGCTTTGGTTGTATAGAATGCTTATGACATAACACACATTGCGGAGCCGAGACATCATAAAGCTCTGGTCAGCCGCCATCAGTCTTTATCTTCTGCAATTAAACATGGACTGGTGCAGACACAGGTGTCTGTGCAGGTAATGGGTTGGGGTGGCTATAGTCCCGGCATGTCTCTTAAGATATGACAATGGTGAGTGAATGGAAGGGGAGTCTGCTTAATGCTGTTTTCTGTGGGGGCAATGACGATTTAAATGCATTTCCCGTTTATGATATCGGCGTGGGGGTGGAGTGGACGAAAGGAAGGACCCAGGTATGGGGTTGGAATTGGAGGGTGAGTATTGAGTCAGTGGGGAATGGGGAGGGTGGCAGTAGTAAGGGTCAGGGAGAATAAAGTTACATTCCATTTTTTTTTTACACTTCATCCAGTGCATAGAATTGAGGAGGGAGAGCCCACAATTAAAAAATTAAGCGTGATTGTATTTTAAGAAACTTGAGTCTCAGCACAATTGCAGTAGACACACATGTTCACTTGTCTGTCACTATCTCTCCAGTGGCACTGAAAACATGTGTGGCACTTGCCTACAGGAAGCTAAGCACTTTCACAACTACATGTAGAAGGGTGGGCCGCAGTGCTGCTTCCCCTGCCAATACACTAGTGGCTGTCTCAATGCTTCCATGCAGCATTTGTCCCGCATGTATGCCCCAACCACGCCTGTAGCGCTCATGCCATTCCTAGGTATACACATTGCCGAAGGGGATCGCGCTAGACAACCGCTGTGCCCAAACACACTGGATGCGAAAAGCTTAGCCACATCTCCACCCTGCTGTTCTGGGAACAGTACAGACATGTGGTTTGTGCAGAATTACCACCAGAAGGTAGTTGTCAATGTCCTTGATGATGCGGTTGTGTGAGTCAGCCTGCATGCATAGGAACATTTTTGCACAGAAGCTTCTAAGTTCCTCTGGTGCTTCCCCCTGCAAAGTCTCCTTGCACTTCATGTTCTCAATGATCTACGTGAGGCATGTGTCCATGCCAATGGGACGTTACATTGAGCGTTGTTCCAGGTGTAAAACAAAAATATTAAAAAACTTGGTCTGTTAAATGAGTGATTTTTTGTGGAAAGTTGTCAAATTGTCCTGACTAGACATCACCTTATTGCTTATCTGACAGGTATCTATTTATTTATTTATTTATTTATTTATTTATTTATTTATTTATTTATATTTATATAGTGCGCAGACAGCCCAGGGGCATTGTGGCGCTGCTACTTGCAGGAACTTAGTTACAGGGGGTACAGGATTGGTAGCAGGTGTTGGCACATTATGATTGCTACAAACAGATTAGTCATTAGTCATTAGGTATGTTAATGAAAATATATTTAAACCAAGTTTTTCCATGCAGTGGCTTCATGAGAAAATGCAAGGTTCCTGTTTTTGAGTTAGAGTTATGGGAGGGTAATCATTTTCAAAGAAACGCTTGCTTCCGCCAGGTTATAAGTGGACCAGAGTGAACTGTGTTGAGCTGAATACTCCTCAGAAAAAATCGTAGTCCGAGTGGGAGAAAGTCACACCGAATATCCAAATGATATTCCTCAGCCTCAGATGAGGAGGGTGCTCTCCTGCATCAGGGAAGTGTTCAGGGGTGCGAAAAGGAGCTAGTCTGAGCCATGGGTGAGATCATTGGAGCAGGCCATTTCGGATTTGCTGTGAAGGTCTTTTGAAACAAAGTTATATTGAGCTGGTTCTGGGTGCAGACGTGTCTAAGGCAGGCTTGCTGTGTTTCAATCGGCACACTTAGAAGCCACTCTTAGACGCTGAGCATGTTTGAAGTTGGACCAAAGATTTCTAATCGTTTTAGGGACTTTTGGATTCATCTGAATCACTGATAAGAAAATTGGCTGCACAGAATGTGTCCTTTCACCAATGCAGCTTTTGCAGATTTACAACTTCTACAGTTATTCCCAGAAAATAAATTAAAGAGATGCTTCCCTACATGCACTCCCAGAACTTCCTCACCCATTACCTTTGTAATTGCCTTGTCACAGACGTCTTATGGAGGAGAAGCATTTGCGACAATTGCACCGAGAATCTGGAACTAGCTTCTATCTCACATTCCTTTCAATGAAAGCCACCGAAGTGTGCTCTTTTCTTGTTAGGGTCACACTGATCAATAAGGTAACACTAACATGTGAATAACATGTGATGGGTGGCCCAACTCTGCCACTGAGTAAACATTATGGGGATAAGACGAATCTGTGACAATGCAATACATTTGCCAACT
This sequence comes from Ambystoma mexicanum, assembly GCF_040938575.1. Lineage (NCBI taxonomy): Eukaryota > Metazoa > Chordata > Amphibia > Caudata > Ambystomatidae > Ambystoma > Ambystoma mexicanum. The sequence continues at coordinate 1,043,570,561 of NC_090935.1, forward strand.
CCATTCCTACTAACTCCTATGCATCAATCTGTAACCAACTTATATGACCTTTCAAAATCTTAGCTTAAATGTGTTTATAGCACACCGAGCAATAATCTCTTAAGAAAACTTCATATTCACTACAGCTCGAAAAGAACGGTGGAGTGCTTTGTACCATGCTACCTCCAATTTGAATATACAGAAGGACTTAAACATCTATCATTATCTTTTTTCCTACATATTGTTTGAATAAGGCTCTGAGTGTTGCTTTGGCATCACATGAATATAGGGGATTGCCTTGTTATTATTTGTGCATTCCATTGGTTTATGCATTGCTTTCTGTTATCTTAGATTGTGTGTAGAGCAAATTCTTAGATGTATATATATATACATATATATATTCTTTATCCAAGCCATTGTCCATACCTGCTGTTGTTTATACACTGCTTTGTTGTGTTTTAGTGTGCATAATAAACAATAACAACGTGCATAAAATGAAACTGGGAACATCATAAAGATGTGTGAAAACATTTCGGAGTTCTCATACATGGAAGGAGGTTGACACTACCACCATGTCTTATTCTCCCACTTTTCAACACAACAGCAAGCAAATGAGAGCAAGACTGTGATGTTGTGTCTGACTATTTTATAGAATGGACCCAGGATACTATATTCAAAGCCTTTCCTCTTCCCAGTTATCTCATGAATGGTAAACTGTGCCCCAAAGTAGCGGAAATCAAGATACAAATGTAAATATGGATCATGGTGATTAGTGGTTACCATATGATGGTTCCCTTAACTTTCACTATTATATATCCACATCACTGGTTCATAAGTAGCAAGCAAGCCAGAACCCGCTCACACATTGCAGATCATCTTAACATGCACCTCTTTACCTGTCTTTCTCTTGGGCGAGGTCCACTTCTTGAATTGGTTTGGCAGTTCCATAATTTAGGAACTCAACTGTGTTACCATAAAGACTGCAGGTATTTTAAGCATGTGGTTTATCTTATAGACCATTGAACTCCTAGACTGTTGAATGTTATGGTGCATAGAAGAATGTTGGCATGGGGAGAGAGTGTCAGTTGGAAGAAGGCAGCAAGGAGAGAAGGTTGTATAGCATCTGTTGGTGAATTATCCTATCTCATTGGCAGGCCTTGCTAAGGGATGCACATACCACCAAGGCAAAGTCGGGGTACCAAAAGGGACAGAAGATGGGGCAAGCATGGCAGCAACAACATCCCACAGTTAGGCCACCTCAAGGGGTGCTCCACAGGAGCATATGCATGGCCCATTGGGCGAACCAAAATGCCCAGAAACAATCAGCAGCTGCCTTGCAGAATGGAGCCTTGTGGACTACAACTCCCACCGTAGTTCCACGAAGAACTCACGGGATCGAGCTAGTCTCGGTAGCCATCTTGGTTTTGGCTCTATTAAGGGCCATGGCACGCCGTGCTTGGTCTGAATGTTCCCTAACACTTACCTGCTGTTTCCTGAAGCTGCCAGATTCTTCATCATTTGGACCCCATTCTCTCTGCCGCCAGCTGGAATCACCTTTGTGGCTCCCGTCATCAGAAGAAAAGGGACAGGTCAAGATTCACTGTGATTCTCCGAGGTTGTGTCCCATTTTACCCTTGACCCTCACTAAACTCTTGCTACTGCAGTGAGGGTCCACCTTTCTGGTCCTTCACGAGCGCTCCTTCGAACAAACCTGAAAAAATAGAAAGAGTAGGATTACTGAGACGATTCTACTAACTGATGAACACATTTGTTGAAAAACCAATGAGACATTGCCCGTATACATGTGTTGCGTTAAGACGCTAACTGAAACTGCTTCCTGGATAACATTGCGGCTGGCTGCTACTGCAGTTGCCCGGATTGCATAGTTTCCCAGCAGACATGGGAGTGCGGTTAACTTCTGGGTCCGATCCGTGTGCTGCTTGGAGCCTCTCTAGCCATAGAGTGGTGGTGTGCAGGTAAATAAGGTAGGCAAAAGTGGAGGTTTGGGGGACCCATACTGGGACAGCAATTCACTAGTGTTAAATGTGTTTTAGGAACGGAACAACCTGTTGAGGGATTCCAGTTCAGGGGAAAAGGAGGAGGCATACATCACCCCACTCTTTCGGGGGAGCCACACAGGGAGTTTTTTACACCCTCCATGCAACTCCACATAACGGCTGGGGTATTTCATCATGACTACCACCTACACATCAGTCACTACTGTGCTTCCTGATTGTCCGTCTCCCACAAAGCTAGAAGAATTAGTTGAGGCAGTTCACCCATTTTGGTGAACGGATGGAAGGACGCGCAGGGAGGCAGGTCAGACTGGTGCCAAGCATACCAGAGGAGAGCGCAGGCAAGTTGCTGCCTCAGAGCACATTTGAGCACAGTGCAGGCAGCACTGAATTAAGCTCAGGACACAAAGAGGCAAGGCCTTCACTGTTGCGGTAGTTGCCAGTTGCCAGGCACCCATCGGGAGCGTCCCACAGCATAAGAAGACCTGTGACATGTACATGCAACGGCATTGCACCGCACAGAAGGCTATGCAGCATCACCAATCAATGCTATGCAACTGCTGCAGTACAATGGTGAATCCTGATGGGTGCAGGGAACAAGCACTGACACTGAAACCCGAGAAGGAGTGCTCAAGATGCAGGTTTCATGACTGCCCCTAGGTTTTGCCCGTGATAGTGTTTGAATCACTGTGTGACTTGATGAGGGAGGATTAACGGACAATCTTTTCTATTGTTGTTTCCTGCAAAAGTGAGACTCAAATAAAGAGCGGTAATAGTCAAGGTGACACACAAAGCCTGAACCACCATGGCTAATATGCCAGGTGCTGTATTCTTTTTTCCGCAACCTGGAGAACCCACCATTAAGTGGAAAGACTGGAAGGAAGACTTTTTGAAAGTAATCCTACCAGTGTATGGTGCCAACTATTCCATGGAATGGAAGGAACACTCCCAGATGCTGGAGGAACCCTCAATGCATTTGTACGTAGTTTAGTCAAACTAAGCAAACACTTTGAGATGAACGAGAATAAACTCCTGGCAAGACATCACTTAACTGCCGTAGAACAAAAGAAAGGAGAGACAATTGAAGAATTTGCAACAGCTTTAGGGGGGCCAGCACAAAAGTGTAAATGTGGGCACTGTCATGAAGAGCACCTGGGCGATCAGTTAATGATAAAATGTATCAGTGATCTAATTAGAGTAGAGTTATGGAAAGAGAAAGATCCCACATTGGAATGTGACATATTAATAGCCAAACAAGTATAATTAATATATGGCGCTGAGCATACAGGAGTTTAGTGTAGATGACAATAAAATGATTGGGGAGGCTCATCTGGTGGGGACAGGGAGAATCTTATTGGACATAATAGTGTGCCAGGAAGAGAAATCCACTGGAAGTTTCGAGAGAAAGGGCATGGAAAAAGCAATGGTTTCAAAAAAGAGAAATACAATGTTCAATAAATTAAGCAATGTTACCAATGTGCTCAGCACTTGGCAATGGGCAGAGAATGTATGGCTGTATTCATTGAGTGCAGATTGTGTGGAAAAAGGGGCATTTGACTTGAAGTGTAGGAGGATGAGAAACAACCAGAGTAGTCACAATTTTGCCAAAGAGGGCCATAATGAAAAAAACAGGTGAAGAGAGCGATGATGAAAGGATTTATGATGGGGCTGAAGTAGTAAACATAGTAAATGCAGTCACAGGAGTAAGAAGAGAGAAACTGAGAACAGTAATCAAAGTCAATGGGTTAGGGACACTGATGCTGGTAGATAGGGGTGCTGACTATACTTTGATTGTCAAGAAGATTGGCAGTCTGATCTGAAATGTTGCATATTGCGAGAGTCGAAGGTTAAAGCTTATGCTCGTGGAAAGAAACCCATTGAGGTAATAGAAGAGTTTGTAGCAAAAGTAGGGTTTCAAGACAAGAGCACAGTTTCAAAGATAGTTGTTACAAGCTTTTGAGGAAGCTTGTTTTCATGGATGTGCCAGGCTGAGGTGGGGATTGAATTAGACCCCAATGCTGAACAGCAGGTTTTCACAGAAAAAATAATGTGCTGGAAAGAAGAAGAAATACAAAAATGGCTACTACAATATTTCCAAATAAAGTTGGGTGGTTGAAATATTTTGGGCCTCATCACGAGTTGGGTGGTATCTCAGCAGAAAATCTGCATGGATACCGCCAAACGCAATTAGCATTACTGCAACTTGGTCGGGCACTATTAGCGCCAGAGAACAAGTTGCAGGGGCTGGGTATGTCCACATTTATTTTTAGTCCATAGGACTCAATGGGGCATTTTCAGTGCAATTACTGCAGTGGTAATTATGCTGTGGTAATTGCGCTGAAAATGGAGGGGGGAAGTCGGCACATTCACCTTCAGTTCACAGCTGGAGGTGAATGCTCTGAGGTTCCCCAAACTTGGGATTGGACAGAGCACTAATGCGGCAGTAATAGCTTTACCAACACATCTTTACTGCTCCATCCAACCCCTGACATGGCCCTTTGTGCAGAAGATCAAATAAACATGTAGAGCAATACCTTTTGAAGATACCGTGAGGACAGCCCCTTCAGCTCTAAAGAAAGAGGTTGAAGAGAATGTAGAATGAAGGGTTAATTACACCCATAGCTGCCGTAGAGTGGCTTAGCCCCATAGTAGTTGCGAGGAAGACTAATGGGATGGTTCGACTAGCATAGATCTAAGAGAGTTAAATTGCAACATTGTAGCTGAAATATTTATCTTACCAAAAACAGATGAATTAATCACAGAGATATCAAGAGCCAGGTTCTTCTTAGTATTACATCTGAAATCAACATAACACCACCTTAAATTACACCCAAAATCTGCTGACTTGACCTTGTTCATAACACAGGTATGGATGTTTAAATGTGTGAGAATATCGTTTGGATTAGTTTCATCTGCCAGTGCATTTCAAAAAATCATGCAGTGTTTTTAGAATCAGTTAGGTTCTACCAAGATGACATACTTATGGTATTAGCATAATTGACCCAAAAACATTTCACCTAAAACATTTGATCAAAGTCTTTGGGCCTTTTTTTACAGTCACATTTAATTAAATATACATATGGGGTGGGCAAGGGTATAGGTTAGGTTGAGGGGGAGTAAGGGGTGGGAGTTGCAGGGGTCTCCCCTTGTATTTTAGACAAAAAAAGGTCAAATAAATTTGATCAAATGTGATTAGGTCAAATGTTTAAGGTCAAATAGACCCAAACCCATACTTATATGGGGTTGTGATGAACCTGTGCATGACCAAAGGTTTGTGAGGTGTTAGAAAGTTTAGGACATGTAGTGCTCATATTAACTTTAGAAAAATGTTAAGTCAGACAATCCGAAGTTGATTACCCCGGGTACAATCTATCTATGGATGGAGTTAAGCCATAATTAAATATGATAAGAGCTATATCAGATAGGCCTGTGCCCAAGAACGAGATGGAATTTTAATCATTCCTACGTTTCAGTATTACTGTACATTGGTGAAAGATTTATCAGGCAAAACAAGGAATTTGAAGAGACTCATGAGAAAAGGTGTACAATTTTGCTGGTCATAAGAATGTGAGTTTGAATTCAGTGAAGTAAAGTGGGACATAAATAGCTCCAGTGTTGAAAGGATACAGAGATGATTTGCTCATGGTCATTTACACTGATGCTAGTGAGACAGGACTTGGCGCAGTGTTGGTACAAGAAGAAGGTGTGGCAGAACAAACCATAGCATTTGCTTCAAGAATGCTGAAGGATGCAGAGTGAAGGTACTCAATTATAGATCAGGCAGCGTTGACTTGTGTGTGGGCAGTTAGAAAATGCAAGGCACATCTGTATGGATGATCATTTGTAATTAGGATGGATGATAAACCATTGGTGGAAATATTTAATCAGAAGGTATGGATGGGGTGTCAGGGAGGACAGTTAAGTGGGTTGCAGTCATGCAAGGATTAGACTTTGGAGTGGAGCATGTGTCTGGACAGAATAATGTGGTGGCTGGTGGGCTATCTACGAATCCTATAGTCGATGAAGGGTATGTAGAGAGTGAAACTATAGAAGATGATGTCAAGGACATATTTTACAATTGAGGGAAGTGTCAGTGAATGTGACTGGGCTTGCATGCATGTGTGGTTGATTTGTATCAAAACGTTTTAGAACTGGTAAAATATGGTTGGAAACATTCATTTTAATGTGGAGGATTTTAAGAATGTACTCAAATAGTGTCGAAGTGTCAAGGAAGAGCTGGGAGTACAAAGAATACAAAGATAATGATACATTTTTGGAGGGGAGAGTTCCCCCAATGGTGATAACTGAGACACTTGATATTCCATGGGAAATGGTACATTTTAAGGGCGCCAGAGATGTTCATGTGATAGTCGTCATGGACCTGTTATCCAAATGGCCGGAAGTAGGTGTACTGAGAGATATTGCTACAAAAAAGTTATACATTTTTTGGAAGGTGTGTTCAGGAGGGAAGGCATACCAGTAAAACATTAAGCAATAATGGGCTTTGATTCGTGGCCAGAGAATTTCCGGATTTTCTGAGTATGTGTGGTGTTAAACATGTTAAAACATAATTGTATCGTCCCAAAAGAAATGAGAGTGTAGAATGTAGAGAGGTGTAGCAGAACCATCATGGATTAACAATGTCATTCAGATCAGGGGAAGAGTGGTTCAACACATTGATGAGACAGATTTTTCAGTATAGGATCACTCCTCATTGTACAACTGCGGTGTAACCTTTTGAGGTGTACCGTGGTTGGAAAACCAACAGCATGCTTTGACCAGGATGGATGGGGAGGTTGAGAATATAAACACACAATATTATCAGCCTTAGACGAATAATTTAGTAGAAAGGGGAAAGTTCAAAAGTTAAGTATGACAATTGCTTTGCCTGTTATGTTATGTTATGTTATGTTATGTTATGTTATGTTATGTTATGTTATGTTATGTTACACCATTTATGTAGCGCCAACACCTGAGGGCGTCCAGGTGCTGATCACTACAGAAAAAGTAGGGAAACATTCCCATGTTCCAGAACATTTCTCAAATAACCTGGTTTTCAAATGTTTTCTAAAGACTGTGACTATCTACTTTTCTCATGGATTCAGGTAGTTCGTTTGGTGTCCAGTCAATTGGTCGACAGCAAACTGGTCGACTGCAATTTGGTCGACACCATTTGGTCGAATGCCAAATGGTCGAATTTTTTTTTTTTTTTTATATATATATGTGTTTTGTGGGTTTTCGTGTGGGGGAAAAAAAAAAGAAAAAAAAGGGGGTTGGGGGGGGGGACCCCCCCAAAAAAAAACCAAAAAAAGGTTAAAAAAAAAATTAAAAAAAATTCGACCATTTGGCATTCGACCAAATGGTGTCGACCAGTTGTCCTGTCGACCAAATGTTTTCGACCAATTGACTGGTAACCAGTTCATTCCATACTTGGGCTGCTAAAACCGGGAAGGAGCGACCTCTTCCCGGGGTTATTTTTACGCGATCGACTTTCAAGAGGAATGCTTTTGTGGATTGCAGGTTTCTCATAGGTTTGTATAATACCAGCCTCTCTCTGAGATACAGGGGGGCAGTCCCCAAGATGCACTGGTGAGCAAGTGTCAGTATCTTAAAGGCAACTATGCGTACCACTGCATTCTGCTTTATTTGAAGAATTTGGATAGACTTTTTACTTGATGCCCCTAAAAGGGAATTGCAGTAGTCCAACCATGAGAGAATGGCAGCTCTCACCAATTTGGCACAATCTTCCTTCGAGATCATTGGTCTAATTAATCTTGGAATTCTCACATAGTAGTTTTTATTTTTGACGATCAATTGAACATGTGCATCCACATTGAGGTTTGCCTCCATGTAGATGCCCAAAATCTTGACCTTAGACCCAAACATTATCTGATTCTCTTCTATCAAGAAGATTTCATAGACCTGGCTCAATGTTTCCCTTGTTTGCCTCGAGCCACAAATCATTAGCTCGGTTTTAGCTGTATTCAAACATAACCAGTTTGTGGACATCCAGTTCTTAACCATTGTGAGTTGAAAGTTGTCAGCATAGTTGGAGAAAAATAATCCTAATCTCTCCAACTCGTGACACAATGGGCCTCATTACGACCCTGGCGGTAAGGGGTTTACGCCAGCGTTAGCTGCGCCGACCCCTTACCGCCAATTACGAGGTCCCTTAGCGCCATGGAGCTTTTAACACCCGCTTTTAGCGGGTGTTAAAATCCATGGCGCTAAGGGACCATGGAGTTAATTACGCCACCGTAATTTACGGTGGCGTAATTAACGCCTTCCCCACTCCCATTATGCCCTATGGGGCAAAAATGGGAATGGGGAAGGGTAAATGGGGATTGGGGACTTACCGCCCCGCCAAGGTCGGAATGGGGCGGTAAGTCCGCCAACCACCATGGCGTAAACATAGTTTACGCCATGGTGGTAAAGTGACGGCCCAGGCGGTAACTTACCGCCTGGGTCGTAATGAGGCCCAATGGCTGGACATAGATATTGAAGAGCAAGGGTGAAAGGTAAGCCCACTGCGGGACTCCACACGTCAGTATAGTTTCCTCAGATGCATGATGTCCCCAGCACACCTTTGATCGGGGCCCCTCCAAAAATGGTCTCACCAAACTTATTGCCTCCTCAGAGAGTCCCCCTGTCCCTCTGAGCCTTTCTAATACTATCTGGTGGTCTAAGATATCAAAGGCTGCTGAAAAATCTAAAAGGGTCAGCAGCCCAAGTCGACTTCTTTGCAAGGTTTCCAGCATTTGTATTTGCAGGTCTACCAAGGCACTCTCAGTAAGATAGACACATCTAAAACCTGACTGCTTCCTATGGAAAATACCTGCTACTTCCATGTGTGGCTGAAGTTGTGAAGCCGCAACTCTGTCCACTATTTTGAGCAGAAACAGGGTATTCATCATTGGTCGCAGATTTATTTGTGTCCATTGGATCAATCCCTTGTTTTTTAAGCAAGGGCGTTACTGCCACATCCTTTACAAGTTGCATAATAGTACTTTACTTCAAGGAGGCATTTACAAATCTACAGAGAAATGGGATAAACATATCCTGGTGTGCACAAATAATTTTTGTGGCTAGAAGTTCTCCCGGTCACTTAGTAGGATGCATATTTTTGAGAATCTCTTCAATTCCATGACCAGTTATCTCCTTAAAACTAAAACTACTAAAGGGCATACACTGATTGAATGTCCTTTGCCCAGGTATAAGCCTCTCACCTGGTCTACTTTGATATTCTTCTCTAAGATTTTTTTTGGTTGTGGCTATATCCCGCTCAGCGAGTTCCTTCCTGATCTTGCTCTGAGCAAGCAGAAGTTTATCCGCAAATGCGCGTTGTGCTCGTTCACAGTCCTCCTTGGAGGGATTTATACTCTGAATCAGAACTCCTGGTTTTTCCCAAAACTTAGAGACTTTTAGAGTTCTTTTGTTTGGTTCCCAGCTTTACTAATTGAATCATTATAATAATTGTGTTTTGCTTCCATGATTTTTTTCTATATATTCTTTTTCTTTGCCTTTCCACACTATCTTGTTCGTGGAGCTTTGATCTTTTTGCCAGATATGCTCTAACTGATGGTTAGGCTTATCCTTCACATTTTGCAGCTTATTGGCGGCAAGCCTATCCAATAATTGGCTCATCTCTGCGTTATAAACATCAACAAGAGTATCCGGGTGATCTGAATCTTTAGTTTTTAACCACACGGCATTAATGCATTCTTATAAGTTTATTGCTGTAATTTTACTATAGTTTCTACCCGGCACCTACCGAGGTTTTTTATTTTGTTGTTTTAGCGGGGCGGGGAGCATCATTTGAATTCTAATGGATGCATGGTCGGACCACACACATGGGGTGGTTTTTACCTCTGTCAATGGTATATTATCACTAGCAACCCAATCTAAAATGTTGCCTTTGATGTGTGTTGGCTCGGAATTGTAGACCATAATATTCTAATAAGAGTTTCTAGTTCTACAGCTCTTTTATCTTTTTTGTCCCCCCTCCACAAGTTCAAATCTCCTAATATAATAACTGCAGAGTTTGGTGTCTGCATTGGTATCAGTAAGTTAATAAGGTCTTCATTAAAAGTAGTGGAATCACCAGGTGGTCTGCATACGAGCAAGAAATCATTGCTGTGATTATGATCTGGAATAATCTTTATGTGAAGTTTATCACATTCCTCACAATCTATTTTCATTTCATATCTCCCTAATTCTTTTTTTTTTACAAATTATAGCCACTACTTCTCCTTGTCCTTCCTGTCTATGTTTGCCAAAGAATACAGATTCTGGGGGTGTTGCTTGCTCAATTACAGGATCATGAGTTTCTGATAGCCAGGTTTCTGTGATGCACATTATATCAACTTTATGTTCTAAAATGTTGTCATGTACATCTATAGTGAGCTTCACTAAAGATCTCATATTTAGCAATGCGAGGTTCAAATGCTGCACAGGGAGTGACTCTATAAGGGATGTATTCCCCTCGTAACTTCCTTGTTCCCTATTGCCAATAGTTTCATAGTGATTTTCTGCCTTGTTAATGCAAAGTACTCTAGGGTCTTCAGTGTTAGTTCTCCATTAACAGTGAATAGAGCACAACTCATGATCACTTTTATTGGTGTTTAAAACCGTGTATATTTCCTGTGAAGATTCATACTGCATACAAGTCTCATTAATTCCTGTAAGAAGAAAGAGACATTTGGACCAGGTGAACAAGTTAAAGCTTGAATATCAAGGAGAGCGAGGAAAGTCGAGACAGTTTATTCCACCAGAAGACAGTTTAGAAAGACTATGGAAATTATATGAGGCCGGAAGAAGGAGAGGTATCGAACAGAAAGAAAACAGTTAAGGTAAAATAAAATAAAAGGAAGATATAGGCAAGATTTTATCAACCAATGTTCACCTTATATTTACAAGCAATACTGAACAGAGTCAAGTTCATAATATCTGTTTAGAAACATTAGCGTCTGTATACAGTTGTTCTTAGCTTGAATAGTGTATGTGCATAGTTCTCCATAGCTTGACAATGATCTAGCAGTGTGGTGAGGAGAGGAGATTAACTCCTAGAAGTTGCAAGGAAGAGTGTTGGAATCGGGAGGGAGTGTCAGTGAGAAGAAGGCAGCAAGTAGAGAAGGTTGTACTGCAGCTGTTTATGAATTATCCTAATGAACTTATGTTCACACCACAATGTCCAAGGTGGAAATACATACCTTTCTTTCATCAATGCAATAGAATACATACGTACCAGGATATTGCCTGAACATACTCTTGAGCACCTCACAGACACAGCACTACTCACATTTTACTTTAGAATACTGCAAACCCCAATGAGTATTTTACCTCAGCACATGCATTTCCAAGTCACCACCCATGAGAAGATAGTCCATTCACATATAGTAGACTACCACACATACATACAAGCGCACTGTGTTACCCCCGTGGAACTCTATGCTGTTGGTCTGCAACCTCCTTCCCACCCTCCATCTGTCTTTGATCACTTTTGCTCATGCTCCCCACTCATGTCATCATTCCCCAGGAGGGGGCACAATATGCCGCAGGCAATGACTGGCACTTTGAAACCAGTGCATTGGTGAATTACTGCAGTTCTAAAGCTTAGTTACATAATATAATATATCATATAATATAATATAACATTACACACAGTTTTACCTAAAGATCAAATGCATCATTGCACAGGCACTGCATATCCCCCATTCGAGCCTGGATATCAAGCACCTACCAGAAGCTCCACCCAGCAAAGACTACAAACATGCCCAGCTCCAGAACTGGGTGCCTGACACGAAGTTTGAAATATTGACACCTCAGCTCTTACCCAGTGCAAAGTCTTCTCATTCAAAACGCACATCACAAAGAGGACCCTTTCATCCCTGCCCTAAGTTTAAGAACATTTGTTCAAGCCCATGTAATTTCCCACCTGGATCGGGGCAGGCCCTATTTACAGGGATCCCAGATGCCACCGTGACCCCTCTGAAAGCTTTCCAGGGCACTGCTGCATGCCTCATCATAGGAATAAGACATTTCAATCATGCCATCCCCCATCCTCAAGGAGCTGCACTGGTTAGACTTTGAAGTGTGCACCATGTCCAAGACAGACTGCCTGGACTACAAAGCATTCACAGATGAAAACACCACTCTACCTGGCCGAGAAACTCGCCCTCTCCAGAGGCCAGCACGCCACGAGAGATTGCCAGGCTGTAAACAACGAACTGCAAGAGGGAAATATAATAGCCAACAGACTCTTTCCTGCTATGCACCCTGATCTATCCAAGGTACCATTGCAGAGAATATCACCCCCTCTATGCTACATCTCAGATGAACTTTAAGACCCCATTCTTCAAGGCACATATTTCCAATCAGGTGTCACTCCACACAACACTACTCCCTGCTGCTCCCCGTACTGATTATGGTGCATCTGCTACAACTATACCCTAATTGTAACATCCGGTTGTGTAGCCTGTGTACAACACTCTCTTGCTTCCCAGCTTGGTTTGTGCTTTATTAATTCATTACATAAACACATGCATACATACATACATACAAACATACATACATACAAACAGACCAGCCTAAAATGATTGTTCAAACATCGTAGTTTACAACTTGCTATTAAAAAGGAAATCCCCTGGTTGGTAGATGTATATTCCATGTCACATCCAACATACGTCTTCCTGGAGTTATCCCCCATCTCAAATTTGCTATGAGTTCAGTAAAGGCAAATCTCACGAGGCTTCCATTATTGCATTGCCAAATCTAAGTTCACCTGTTCTGTGTAGGGAACATGGATGCCTGGGACTTCATTGAAGTCCCAACCAGAAAGTTATTCATATATGGAACTAAATCACCATAATTCTAGCAAAGGCATGGTAATGTTGTACATTCAATGTATTCAACACTTGCCTAGTTCGACCCAAGGTCTTATCTGTTTTTGATCAAAAAGTTTATAGACCATACATTTTTTTTTCTAACAACCAAAGAAAAAAAGGTTTTATTATTCAATTGGTTTGTTATACATTGTCACAAATGTTAAACCAAACATACAGATTACAATTGCATAGATATCCAGTTTGTTGTAACATACACAAATTATGCAATATCAAAAAATCTATAAAAGGTCGGCAAAGATAAATGGAGCAACATATTACAAAACAATTTGTCAATTGAAGTATAGATGCTTCTCTATCTGGGTTATCTAAGTTAAAACTAACACAATCTTGCCCAGCATTTGAATCGGTGGGCTCAGGGGTCTACGTAGGTCTCAGATTGTTAATATAAGAGAACCTCAGCCTATTGAGGCATGAATACGTTTCGGCGGCGATGAACAAGTTGAATCCACCTTCCTCAGGACCAAGAAGAAAAGGTTATGAGGCAACCCCCTTACTTGTTTAATTAGCAGATGGGGTCTGAGCTGGGAGGAAGCAGTCTGTGTGCTGTATGTTCTAACCTTACTGCGTTCAGTGCTTGTAGGCTTCTCACTGCATAGGCTCATGTGAAATTCGCACAAATCACTGTGTGTTCTGGGCCCATATGTATTTCGATCTCTTACCACTGCATCAGGGAGCCTTGTTTCTGATGTTTATAACAATTGGAACTGTAAACTTGCTTTTTCCTACGTGTTGCTGTTAAAGTGGTCTACGTGGAAAGAGGTTTAATCCACTGTTGCACGGAAGGAAGTTTTGTGCGGATTGTGAAGTCCGTCAGGATTTCTCTTGCTTCCGGCTGCTGTCCATAAAATGACTTCCGTCAGAGCTTGCTATGTCTCTGATCTGTAGTGAGCTACTTCTGGTTGCTGTGGTGGTTCTAGAATCGGCATCCACATCCACTGTCACTTCCACTGTCTATTGTGTCCTCACCCTCATTTTCTTTTTCGGCCACATTTTACACAACATTTTTCTCTTCTTCCTTGCCATGATTTTCTTCCGCTAATTGTAACTATCACCATTATCTTTCTCTCATCGCCGTTGTTTATGTCCATAGAAATTCAATCAAATACAAATTCCAAATGCAAGTTCAAACCGGTGGTGTTCTCTTGCTTGCTTGCGAACATGCAAACGGGAGACTCTGAATTCTTGTGCAAGGCTTTGTATTTGCCAAGCATGAAGATGGTCAATCTGGCCCCGAGGATGAGCCCTACTTTTGTGCCGCCTTATGTGGGGTGCATATGCAGTTTGCCCCACTAGGAAGCCCTTGGCCCTCTTGTAAATGATGTTCCATGCAACCTCGTCAAGCAGCACCAGAACAGCAATATAAGCACAAGCGCACCAGCAGCATGGTTTGCTCTGTTAAATCCTGCTGCTCGACTCCTGAGTCCTGGTGTTGCACTCTGGGATGACATCCCATTCTTTCACTGCGGTGCAAAGCCCCGGGCTGCCCCCAGTGCGGGGTGTTCAGCTAGTTTCAACCTCAGGCTTGGTTAAAACTGACAGTGCAAGGCATTCATGAAACTAATGCGCAAATGTTGGATCTTAATGTCAGCGTAACAAGGGGATGTCGGAGCTTGAGTGTCCAATGCACCCCTGTGGAGCAGGCCCCAATTTAACAAATATTCTGGCGGATGGAACCCCTACATATTAAGGTGCTGGCATTACTGCTCAGCAAGTGGGTCATCACCGTGGGCTGCATAGTGACCACATTAAATGCACAGGCTGCAGCTTCCTCTGTGCCTACAGGCCTACAGGGCGCTCGGCCGACAGAGAAGAAAACATACCTTGTGCCATTGGCATAGTCTTATCCTGGCAGTAAAAAATTCAAATGTACATTCTGGTGACTGCTGACCCTCCAGCCTCCAAATTATTCCAGAATACATTAATGTATTTTTCCAATTCATCTTCTCCCCTTTTCTTTCCATTCTCTATTCTTGCCGAGAACCAATCATCATCAGTTTCACCCTTTGAATGTCCAATGCCCATCTATCCTACACATTTACCCATTGCCCACAATGGTCACAGAAAGCAGCATAGTCCCTGCCCATTCCAAGCCAAACCCCAGGGAGCTAAGTTGAGCTGCAGAGAATGTAAACATATTGCAACATAACTGAGTATTAGACATACCATTGCCATAAGCGGGCACCCAGGGTGGCACTCTCGTGCTACTCTTGGCATGTGCACAGCTGTGCACATGCTGAAGAATCATTGCACCGCTCCTCAAAGAGTCACCTTGCTGCTTTGATTACCCCCTTGTTTCATGCCACCCACTCCGTCCCACCCTCTCTCTCTGATGTCTCATGCATGTTTAATTTGGCACAGATCGAGCCAGGAATAGCGAGGCGTAGAAACAAAGCTGGCATGTGAGCACAACTTCATTGATTACGCCCGGGCTGGAAATGCGTGCCGCTGCCAGCGGTGGTGCCTACCACAGATCGGAATGTGGCAATTGGCTCGGAATGGAGCCTCAGATTCACCCGTTTGGCATTCAGTCACCTGAGCAGCCAGTTGGCCGCAATGTCAAATTCAAAGTGTGCCACAACCTGAACAAGGGCGTAGCCCCAAGAGGAGGGACACGTTACCTGCCTGTGTTCAAGACTGCATAGCATGCATTCTGCACCTCTGATGTGTGTGTGTGTCAGCTTCCGCTGCAGGTTTATGCAACCAGATACAGAATGTACTCCTCGGGCAGGGCAGTGTCATTGCAGCTCCTTACTCATACCCACCGGGCACCTCTGGGGTAGATTACAGTGTAATTAGTGCCTCTGCCGCTAATGACCGTACTGCATACCTGCACAGTGCCCATTCATGGGCATGCATCTGAATCACGCTTCATGCTCTATTATATCATGTGTTTGTTACTGTCCAGAGAAGACTTCCCTGTGACAGGAATGTGCATGAGTAGATCTATAGAACCCGCAATGATATCCGTAACAAACACAAAGGCTGCTGTTGACTCTCCGTTGTCAGGGCAACAGGATATTGTGTAAGGTGCCGGTGAATCGCCTGGGTGATCTCGCTGGCTGTTCCTCCGAGCCCCTGGCAGCGCACCAGGTGTACATTGTTCACCAAAGCTCATGGAAATTGATTCTGTTTTTGCATTCGGTGCAAGGCCACCTTGATCGTCCAAGCAACGGTGGTGGCACTCTGGGTATGTGTGACCCAAGCAGCAGTGGCACCTGTGTGAGGAGAGGAAGAATAATCCAATGATTATCACGCAAGGCTGCTAGACAATTGCAGGAGAAATTCTAAAGGATAAACTGATCTTCACCAATCATCTGTCATTTCAGGAGGGAGCGCTTTACCTAAAGTGCACCTGGAATAGCTCTCCTTCACATTCTCAACTTAGTGGCCTTACATTACACAACATTCCTCCTCATTCCCATGTGCAGTCAATGCTCTGTGAATCATGGCAGATTGCACCCTGTCCTTGGTTCCTCAGGTGCCACATGTTATTTAGTCTAGGTTTTCCACCATCTGTCTGACGGAAGCCCTCATCCTGCATTCTGGGTAAATTGCCTATAATGTACCCATTGCGGAAAAACGTTATTCCGACCTACATTTGGATACAATTGGTGCTATTTTCATATTGATGGTTGTGATAAAATACTGGTCTACTTTCTTGCGTTCAATTGTACATTGGTCCTTTTTATGCTGATTGGTGCAATGTGCCCAACCCTAGAGACTGATGTGAATTGTAATATTCTGCCTGAGATTCTTTAAAAGGGCTGTACATTGACCATCTCAGACACACACCAGACTGCGGATTCTCCGAAATCGCCCAGTGCATGCATGGTCCTGGGCAGTAGCGGAGGCTCTTTCCTCAGCGGGACTCTGTATATGGAAAGCCATCCCAGCTTGGAAGTGTCTTCAGTGACACCCACATATCCGTACTATAGAAATGGCCATCAGTGCGTATTTGTGCGCATGCTGGCGCTTAAGGGTTGTCTTGCCGCCTGAAGGATTCCTTCGGTGCTGTTAGGTGGCCTTACTGTGGCATAACGTGCTATAGCAGCAACAAGCATGATATGATATGATAGTTTATTTATAATACACTTAATACCCTGAAGTTTTTAAGCGCGACACGGGGATCGAACCTGTGTTGCTCTGTGCCGTCTTGTGTCCAGGGTGAGCACGTTGCCGCTGAGCCATCCTCCCGAGTCATCCCCTCATGGCTACATGTAACGCACGTAGACCTTGCACAGGAACTCTGAGCTGTGCAGTGACCACAATCTTGCAGATTATATCAACAGAAAGCGTCTGTGTTTACATTGACCATGGTTAGTGTGTGGGTATCTGGTACAATTATTGTAAATTGATCTAAAATAAAATGGAGGCCTATACCCCTGTCTCCACCCTCCGCTCCACATAATACCTCTACACACACACACATACACATATAAATACATGAAGTAAAAAGTCGACTTGCAAGAGTCAAACTAGAAGACTTCAATGTTCCTGTGTGCCAGACTTGCAACATGTTTTAGAATGTCTACACAGAGCCACACAGATCCACTACAGCTAATGTTATCTTATGTTATGTTTTATGTATTTCTAAAGTGCACGTATGCTTGGAGGCATCTTGGCGCTGGGTAGAGCAAGAGGCAAGCACCAGTAAGCAAAAACCTAGTAAAGATAAGTCCTTAGAGCTTGGCGGAAGGACAGATGGTTGTCAACCACTCGAAGCGAAAGTGGAAAACTGTTCCAAGTTTTTGCGGCTATAACTGAGAATGTGCGACCACCAATGCGAGAGAGTCCAGCTCGAGTGACCGAAATCAGAAGAACAGACTGAGAGCGCAAAGGATGTATTCTCCACCCTGCTTGTAGAAAGCACGGTGCAGAACACACATCGATTTAAAGAGAATCCATTTTTCGATGGGCAGCCAGTGCAGTTCCCTAAGGAGCGGGGTCATCTGGGCCAGAAAAGGGGGACGAATTACTGCACAAGCAGCAGCATTTTGAAGCAGCTGGAGGCAGTTGGTGAGGTAAAATGGCTGATCCAAGTATAGGTAGTTGCAATAATCCGTGGTGCTCAGCACTACGGCAGCCACCACGTGAGCGTGATATTTAGTCAGGACAAAAGGAAGCACCTTACGTAATATATGAATTTAAAGTGTCCGGCCTTTTATACGGCACCCTCTTGGGGTTCCATGGATAGAGAGGATGACAGTATCATGCCAAGATTTTTTACTGAAACAGCCGACGTGGGGCAGGTGCCTAGTGAAACTGGCCAGAACTCAGGGGTCCAAAAAGAAAGAGGGCTGGAGGTGCCTACCAACAGCACCTCAGTTTTGGACCTTTGAGTTTCGGCCAGTTGGCCGCCAACCATGCACCAAGATCTTCTAGACATCTCCTTAGCCGAATAGCAGTATCTGCCCTTGTGAGGTCCAGGCGGACCAAATTATGTGCATCGTCGGCGTAAGAGTAATGTCTGAATCCATGTGATAAAATGAGAAGCAGAACAGGGAGAATATACGTATTGAATAGAATGGTAGAGAGAGACGATCCCTGAGAGACTCCGCATGAGAGCAGCCCAGGAAGAGAACAGAAAGGGGGCAGGGATACTGACTGGGTCCGATTAGACATAAAGGCATGGAACCAGTCAAAGACTTGACCTGAAATGTCAGCATCAGATAGCCGAGCCAGGAGGGTGGGGTGGTCGACAGTGTCAAACGCGGCAGACAAATCTAACAGCAATACCTCTCCTACTCCACCCTGATCAACTAGGGGGGACAGATCGTCCCTTAAAGAGTTCAGGACAGATTCCGTTTCCCCTTCCGGGACGGAAGCCAGATTTGAAGGGATCAAAAAAGCCTGAAGATTCAAGAAAAGAGGAAAGAATATGGGAGACCAAAGCCGCAAGGACCTTCATAGAGAAGGGAAGAAGAGAGATAGGGCGAAAGTTAGCCATTACCTCGGGATCCAGAGATGGCTTCTTTAATAGTGCATGTTTTGGTGGGCTAGGAATCATGCAAGTTTGAAAGGAGTCATTAATTGCAGTGGTAATGTGCAGGAGTATCTAGCTAGATATGTCTTTGATCTGAGTAAGCTGAATGGCATCTGCCGGGGAAGCAGATTTGAGACCATGAATGGACACAGGGAAGGATGACCATTGTGCCATAGCAACAGACAGCCCCTAATATTACCCTAGACCCTGTGCTGCTGTGGGGTACTAGGGAAATGGGGAGCTCTGCAATGAGGACTGATGCGTCTGTCCCCAACTAACAAGCACCTGAGTAGATTTCTCCTGCACACAGGAGCAATCTGCTTAAAAGATGTAAAAGGAATGCATCGTTCTGGCTCAGTTTGCAAATAAATTGATGTCTATATAAGACACTCTCTCATTAATTATAGAAGCAATTCAATCAGTGAGTAAATCATCCTCATTCTGTAAGTAAATCACCTATGGGAAAGGGAATGCATTTAGGGAAATGGGAAATTATACTCACACATTAGATCAGAGGTATAATATGATATGATATGGCATTGATAACGCGCCCATACACAAGTGTTTGACGGTGCAACGAGGCAAGCGAGGGGAACAGAGGGAAGACAGAGACAACAATCATACTAGGCCAGGTGACATTGAGATCGCACAAGTGCAGAATGATAATATATATAGAATGATAGATCCAAATGATAATATATTGTTTGTGCTTTGCAGATTGTTAGGGCGAGTATTGTTACAAATTAAATGTGCACTAAGCGCAATTTGTATTACATAATCAGAAAAGTTTTATAATTACCTCATTATCACAGACATATATGTCAAATAAATATTGTGGGCTAATTCTTATTTTCTCAAAATGTTCTTATATACAAAACAGCCAGGAACATACATAAGCACTACGTGTCCTACTCCCCATTCCTATAGGTAGGTGATTTATTTACAGAAAGAGGATGATTTACTCACAGATTGAATTGCTTATGTCATGAATGAGAGATTGCCTTTCTTACATACAGCAATGTATTTACAAACTGAGCCAGATCAATGTACTTGCAATTTGCAGACTGTACGCAACAAATTAACAAAAAACACCTGAGATAATGCTGACACAAAACACATATGCATAGTCTCTCATGATTTATTATTTGGGGAGTTTGCTGCCCCTTTTAGGCAATAACTATAATTCTTTAGGCTATGGGCCTCATTACGACCCTGGCACTCCCGTAATTAAGGGTACGGGACCGGCACTCTTCATTACGGTAGAGCCTATTACGAGGTTCCCTTTGCAGGACTCGGAACAGACGTCTGGTAAAACCAGACGTCCTTTCCGGGTCCCGTGAGGGGAAGAGGGAGCTAATAAGGGGCCATTTGTAATGTGCACGTTATTACCTCCCTCCCCATTCCCATTGAGCCCTATGGGGGCTCCACTGGGAATGGGGAATGGTTCCTTCAAGGAGGAATTACCAGGTCCTCCAATGTCGGAATGACCCGGTTATTCCTCATTGAAGGAACCCGGTTTTGGAGCCCGGTGTCGAGGCAGCCATGCCCTTTTTAAGGGTGTGGCTGCCTCCATACTCGTACACAACATTGCTCCTCATTCCCATGTGCAGTCAATGCTCTGTGAATCATGGCAGATTGCACACTGTCCTTGGTTCCTCAGGTGCCACACGTTATTTAGTCTAGGTTTTCCACCATCTGTCTGACGGAAGCCCTCATCCTGCATTCTGGGTAAATTGCCTATAATGTACCCATTGTGGAAAAACGTTATTCCAACCTACATTTGGATACAATTGGTGCTATTTTCATATTGCTGGTTGTGATAAAATACTGGTCTATTTTCTTGCGTTCAATTGTACATTGGTGCTTTTTATGCTGATTGGTGCAATGGGCCCAACCCTAGAGACTGATGTGAATTGTAATATTCTGCCTGAGATTCTTTAAAAGGGCTGTACATTGACCATCTCAGACACACACCAGACTGCGGATTCTCCGAAATCGCCCAGTGCATGCATGGTCCTGGGCAGTAGCGGAGGCTCTTCCCTCAGCAGAACCCTGTATACGGAAAGCCATCCCAGCTTGGAAGTGTCTTCAGTGACACCCACATATCCGTACTATAGAAATGGCCATCAGTGCGTATTTGTGGGCATGCTGGCACTTAAGGGTTGTCTTGCAGCCTGAAGGATTCCTTTGATGCTGTTAGGTGGCCTTACTGTGGCATAACGTGTTATAGCAGCAACAAGCATGATATGATATGATAGTTTATTTATAATGCACTTAATACCCTGACGTTTCTAAGCGCGGACAGGGGGATCGAACCTGTGTTGCTCTGTGTCGTCTTGTTTCCAGGGTGAGCACGTTGCCGCTGAGCCATCCTCCCGAGTCATCCCCTCATGGCTACATGTAACGCACGTAGACCTTGCACAGGAACTCTGAGCTGTGCAGTGACCACAATCTTGCAGATTATATCAACAGAAAGCGTCTGTGTTTACATTGACCATGGTTAGTGTGTGGTTATCTGGTACAATTATTGTAAATTGATCTAAAATAAAATGGAGGCCTATACCCCTGTCTCCACCCTCCACTCCACATAATACCTCTAGACACACACACATACACATATAAATACATGAAGTAAAAAGTCGACTTGCAAGAGTCAAACTAGAAGACTTCAATGTTCCTGTGTGCCAGACTTGCAACATGTTTTAGAATGTGTACACAGAGCCACACAGATCCACTACAGCTAATGTTATCTAATGTAAAACCAGACGTCCTTTCCGGGTCCCGTGAGGGGAAGAGGGAACTAATAAGGGGCCATTTGTAATGTGCCCGCTATTACCTCCCTTCCCATTCCCATTGAGCCCTATGGGGGCTCCACTGGGAATGGGGAATGGTTCCTTCAAGGAGGAATTACCAGGTCCTCCAATGTCGGAATGACCCGGTTATTCCTCATTGAAGGAACCCAGTTTTGGTGCCCGGTATGGAGGCAGCCATGCCCTTATTAAGGGTGTGGCTACCTCCATACTCGTAATGAGGCCCTATGCCCCTTGTTAGAGGCCCACTTCGATTTTGCATCCCACTTAATGCACTAACATTAATCAAGCATTCCTGCACCAGTAGCAGAGCTAGGGAGATGGGGCAGACAACCACCTTGCGGCCCTCCACCATGTCCAGTGCAATTCTCTCTTGCCTTTTTCTCCCTGGGCTTGCCTGCCAGCAAAGCACTGCCTTTAAAAAAAAAGGTGTGCAGGGGTGAGCAGTTCATCACACTGGCCTAGGCATTAAGACCTCACATACTGCCACCCACTGGTTGCTAGTTAACCAAAATTGAGACTACACATATGCCCAACTTGTTCGCAGGAGCTGGTTGGTGATAACCACTTGGACTTGCCCAACCAAGTCCAAGTGGTTATCACCGAAGCACTAGCATGTGAACTTGAAACTAAGGTAAAGTATTTGTTAGCATACATCTATGAATGCATTATAAAATGTGTGCAAGATGGTGAATGTGTGCATGTGCGTATTTTTGTGTGTGTAAGAGTGTGTGTGTGTGTGTGTGTGTGTGTGTGTGCATGTGCGTATTTTTGTGTGTGTAAGAGTGTGTGTGTGTGTAGTCTGTATTTGTGCAAGAGGAGGTGTATACGTTTTTGGTGGCATGAGCCATATCATGAAATGTATTTATAGTGATATTGCCAGCTTATTCAGTTTGTGCAACATTATCCAAATGACTATGCTGGGAATTCTGCTACAGATTGTGGTTGCAACAATATGAACAAAGTGATTTACAGGGACCAAACTGGCCACATCTTCGTGAAAGTGATTAACAGGAACCATCCTGGCGAATAGTTATTTACAGTGGCAATACTGGAATAGATCCTATGGGCAGAGCTGCATGAAAATGCATTATAATGGGAGTGCTGGCATATGTTGTGGACACGGCCATCATGAAAATGTTGTAAAATGTTCTGTGTACTGTTGGTGACATAACATCTACAGGAATTCTACGTGTGTTACTCTAGGGAAGAAATTGCAAATGATGTGGCTTTTTAGCCTATTCTTCTCAGACAGTGTGCTATAAAATACAATATATTTCAAGACATCAATTTCAAAATATTGTTTTGAACATGCTCTTGTGTAAAGGGCCACCTGCCCCCCAGGAGCCTTTCTATGTTACTTGGAGCTTACTCTCTATGGTCGTTTGCTGACAGTTATTTGTCGGACATATCTAATGCCCCTCCACTAAAAGTACTCACCTGCTTCCACAGGCCTTGACATTTTTGCAATATCAGTGCCACCTCAGAAAACGCACACTCCCCTGCCACCAAAAGCTACCTCTGCCACTGATACGTGCAAAAGAACATTAATTGCTGGGCACCCTAGTGGCTGATTAAATCAAGCGCTGGGGGCAAGGCACTGCACCCCCTGGTTCTTACAATTGGTGAAACATTGAAGGTTTGATCAAAAACTCGCTTCTTTCACATACATGCTGTGTGCACGTGACCCAGGCCAGCCCGGGTGTCTGTCGTGCGGCATGCGCCTCTTGGGGTGCCCTCGCAACATGACTCACAGAAATTCCCCTCATTTTTGTTACGCTGCCTGTCCTTCCCTTTTCTTCTCTAACTATATTCCCCTTTCACACAGTATATTCTAGACTTTTCAAAACCCGGCCTCCCAGATTGCAAGTACCAAATTGCTGTTCAGGCGTTTGCCTTGTAAAAACACGTCATTGGTAATCCCAGTGCAAAAAGCACCACGATTTACTGGGTGAATGGAGCACATCGTGTACCCATTGTGCAGACAAACACTACACGTAATCAATTTCCTGATGCCTGCTGAAACTTTCACACAGAGAATCCTTTCGAATCCCAACACGTTTAGAACATGCCTTTTTTCTGGAATTCCGTTGCATGTCCCCTTTAATGGTCCCACACATACCTACACTATGACAAAACATACTTTCCCCCTTCAACATTACCCTTCCCTCTGTCTGGGGTGTTTCAGCCTCTCATATCTTTTCCCTACTCGTGTTCTTTCACACACTACAGTTTGGGGACATCAGTGACTGCACAATGCGCCAACCTCCAGATAAGCCAGGTGCTATGACGCCAGTACAGTGACTGTAACATAGGACACGAAACATCCGCAGTAACCCCTTTAGTCTCTGCAGGGTCTCTCCATTGAGCAAGGACTAAAATGTCAATCCGGGTCACTGGGTTTCACATGATTGCCAAAATGGAAGCCTAGATATATGCCATCCACAATGCACTGCGCTTGATGGCGGACAGTCTTTGGGCCTGGTTCATGGAATATGTGCCCGGTTCAAAGTGAATTTTCACTGCTGAAAAGTGTATTTTTGCCGTGCAAAGTAATGTTGTACTGCAAAAACGATTATGCGCTGAGTTTCGCCGGACATTGCACGGCAAAAATAATCTTTGCACGGTTCCATGAATCAGGGTGTGTGTCGGCAGTACAAAGTCACTTTTCAGCAGTGCAAATTCACTATGAACCGGGGAAATATTCTATGAACCCCGGCCATTTGTTTGCAGGTACGAGTGGGATGTTCCGGAATTGTCGTTTCGACAAGAATTTCATGAAGCGAAGCCAATATCGCAATATTCATTGGCCACTCGGGGGATAAATGGCAAGTAGGGTTAATGTTTGAGCCTCCCGACCCTAAAAGGCCGCCAACGCGTTACGCGACCCACAGAAACCCCGACATTTCGAGGTTTTTCTTTCTATGACTGAGGGCAGACGAAAAAAGAAAACTCGAATAACTGCGCAACCCATTGACCAATCTCCGCGATGCATATCTCTGTAAACTGCCAACTGCACCTTGGGAAGGAGAGTAAGAGCAATGTCAGGGCAGCCATGGACCCTGCTCCCGACAATGTCACGCAGTGGCCGTGCAAACTAGATGGGTATTCTAAGGCAACACTCCTTAACCTGTTCTTTCTGCCAACTCGCGCGATCTTCGTGTTTTACATCACAAAATAAAAAATAATTGTGTTAAGCAGCGTTCATAAACCTGCATCTGGGGTGTTTTGGAGCCACGTCACAGTCCAGCAGGCCACTCGTCTGCAGCAGATGGGGCCCTGCACCCCTTTCTGGTTTGCACCCTTGACCCAGTGGGGTTAGTGGGCCAAAAGATCCTTTAAACTCAAATGATAGCCCCCATCAAAGCCCCCACGGCCATATCTGGAAATCTGTCTTTGCTTGCACGACGCATTTAGACCCCTCACTGCAAGCGCACGTCATGCTATGTTCTAATGTCCATGTTGTTTATGGCGTTGTTGTATTGTCTGTGGTAAGCTATGCCACATTCTATCGTATGATATGATATGTTATGATATGCATTGCTACGACATGCGATTCTCCATTAGTGCTATGTCATGTTTGCTTGTGCTATCCCATGCTACTCTACTGTATTATGAGGGGCTTTGTTAAGCCTGCCTACGCTATGCTATGTTATAATAGGCTATGTTAAGCAAACATATGTAATTCTATATTATGCTATGGTATGATTTTGTCTGAGCACAGTACTACCACGTATGTCCTCTTAGCATTCACTCGTCCAGGTGAAATTAGCATGAATGCACTTTGCAGATGTTTGTCTCAGGAGGATTTCTCGGGGGAAACGGGCTCGCCTTGGAAGCAAGACTAACACTAAACACCATAGGTTCAATCCCCAGGTCCGCACTTAGAAACCTCTGGGTATTAAGCATGTTATAAATAACCTATGATATCAGATCAGGAGCCACACGCATGTTTGGGACACAGGGAAAAGGACAAAGGCTGTGGTGGTCAAGGGGACTCTGTTGGTGCTGTTTCTCTTCAACTTGTTGGGCATGGCTGCCAGACTGTCCCCTCGTGAGCGCCAGCTACACTAGCAGTCACTTCACTACGTTGTATTGATGTGACTGCAATGATGTTTTGTCCTGCCATGGCTGTAACGCTGATAGGGTTAAAGACCATCAATTGTATGGGGTTACGACCGAGCCGACTGAAGAAGTGCAGGGGCCCATTTCAACATGACATTTGCCCCCACCCGTCATGAGCGCGCAAAACAGTCTGGATCACCCATGGGTGCATACATTATAATGGAGACAAATACAGCCAGGGTTAATAGCCCCTAATTATCTCGAGACGGCCAATTAGCAGAAATGACACACTAAATGCCCATTGATTATCCCGCCGTTCTCTTTTAATACCAGCTCCTCCACATCAGCTCCTTGCTGACAAAGAAGGATGTGTAGCTTTTCAGTGGGCATTTAGTGTTTCAGCTCCCTGCTGGCTGGCCTTCTCGTGATAATCGTCGGCTATTAATGCCGGGTGTATTTCTATGATTTAAATGTGTGCTTTGCAGTGTGTTACAAACTTCATTTTCTGGATCCATTCAGGTCGTTTCTTCCAAGTGATGGTCTGAAAGGCCCTTGGAAATTAAGCTTGTAACGCAGGTGCTGCAATGCCCACATTTAAAGCCCCAGAACTAAGATAACATAGAAAGGAGTATATTGTCATATTATATATATATGCTGGCTGGAAAAATGGAAGCAGTTGCTGCCCCACCCTCGAGGATCCTTCAATTTGAAAAGCTCGAAAGACCTTGACGCTGTCCCTGGTTTGTGATGCCCACTTCGACCAATTCCTGCTTGCCCTGACCAACCCAATGTCCTGCTGAGCTCCAAACCTACACCACAGCATACGGCCGAACAGTGGCATTCCCCTGGTTCTAAACTTCTCTATCAATATAGTGTGGCTGTTCATTGCCAGTGAGGAAATAAGGGTAGATGTAACTTGACCTTCTCCTGGGAATGGCCAGAGCACAGCACACACCCTTTCTCCCATTAGAGCTAGCGTGAGGCGCGATGATCTACTTGATGCAGGTAGGTGATTACCCACATTGCCTGTGGAAGGGCACGCATGAACGGTATTCAGATAATGGCCAACTATGCTGCAGTCCATCCTCTACATGCTCCTATTCCTTTGCAGACACCTACACAAGGGCATGGCCTCTGCCCTCTAGCTGGCCAGACTAGGATCACCTATTCAGTCCCACACTTCGGAGGAGGTCTAGGACTCACTACTTGGAGGTAGATCACGCCTATGGTCGCTCAACTGCAAGCTCCCAACAAAATACCCCAGGTGCATCAGAAGATGACGGTGGCTAATTAGATTGAGTCCTAAACTTTCACTGTGTCTGTGTAGAAAGCAAGAACATTGAAGCAGTCCCGGAGCACTATGCAGCCCTCCACAAAACAACAGAAACAGCTAAATAAATTATTAAATCTAAAAGCACAGGTTTCCCAATCGGTATGGTCAAGACTAATGAAGTTGGCATATAGTTACTAGCAGGGGACAGACAACTTTTGGCTTCCTGGTCACAGTCCCTTCAGAAAGAAATGACGACAACTCGTTGGGAGGCATTGTGTAGACATATCCCACGGAAGTCCTTGAACATTAGAGAGAGGCCTCGGCAGGTGAACTTGCTAAACAGAGTCTATTGGACACCAGACCGCATGTACAAACAAGGCCTGAGTCTGAGAGATACCTGCTGGGGATGTGGACATACTAGTGGTTCACTTGAGTATATGATATGGGATTGCTATAAAGTCAAAGCTTTCTGGGGTGGGATAGCAGAAGTGATGAATAAAGCCCTGGGAGAAAACAGGGAATATGATTTTGGAACTCCAATTTTGGGTGAGGATACTGACCTGGAAGATCAGTCGTATCATCAAGTGACGTGGATCTCGAAGGCTTTGATGGTTGCGAAAAGGATAATTCTACGGAACTGGAAAACGGCAATCATTCCAACTGGATATGCTTAGCAGGAGGAAATGTATTCAATAAGCAATATTGAAAGAGTAGTTATGAACTTGCAGAAGAAAAACAACATGCTTGATAACATTTGGAGTGCATTTCTGAACTGCGAATTGGAATGAGTTTGTATTAGAGAAAGAAGCACTGGAGGAATCTGGACTATAATATACGTTTATTTTATTTTTTATTTTTTTATTTATTTGAATTTACTCATCCAACAAGTGGGTTTTATCAAAAACTTCTAACTGTCTTTCATGCATGAGGAAACTCTTCACGCACATCCACCATCCTGTAGCGCTGCTGTTCAACGTTTTAGAACGGAAACCGAGGATTTGTGTCTTTTTCCAATTCACCCCAGTGGTTCGACGCTTGTCTGTAGATTATTCGTGGCCACTTGCTGGTTTGTTTTTTCCAGCTAAAGCTTCACCATTGCCACAGTCCATCTCGTTTTTTACCTGAGATCAATCTGTTCCATAGCTCATCTGGTTCTAAATACCACGCATTCGAAAGCAACGGTCGAAGGTAAGACATTCTATTTTCTATGGTTTTCGGACAGTCTATCACTAGATGTTTAGTGTTTCTGTCACTGCCTCATTTTCACATAGGCGACAGGTCTTGTCGCTCTTAGTTCCTCAAATGGCTATAATCTCCCGCGTTGGTAACAAGTTTAATCTGGCTTTCATAAACACAGTTCTCTGTTTTTTGGCCGGGAATTTTAGACAGTAGTTTTGCGTTTTTTTCAGCTTATTGAAAGTCGGTGTAAGTGAGTTAGAAGTTTATTTCCTACTGCCTTTTCCACTGTGGTGATACAGTCCCACTCTTCCATTTTTCGTTTGATTCGATCTGGATTTTCCTTTAGCTCTTTTTCGGTCCAGGCTATTTGAGTTAGCTTGTCTTTTCTGGCCTTTACCCATTTGTTTAGGGCTACGCACTTTTCTGATTCGATTTCTTCCCTCAAAATGTCATATGTGCATAGGGTGTCAGACATGATTATTTTCCTGTACAGTCTCATAGCGCTTTGGTCCACCATAGAGGCTAAGGACACAATGCCCAATTCTCTCCTAATGGCAGGCATGGATGTCGATTTGGGTAGGCCTAACACAGATTTCCATACGTAGCCTTCCAGTTTTGTCCAAAGCTGGCATGAGATATACAGTGAGGCCTCTGTTCTGTACACGAGTGATGGAACTACCTTTGTTTTATAAAAGGTTATCGTCGGAGTTAGAGAGAATTTTCCGAATTTACTATCAACTGCTCTTGTTTGTGATGTCAAACGTTTGACTTTCTCCCACAGTTGGGTTTGCAAGGTGTTCTCCGTTCCTGAGCTATCCATCTGTACGCCCAGGTATTTGATACTCTTTACGGTTTCAATTTTGATGTTATACAGAAACCAAGTCTGATGTTTTTTCGTTTTGCTTGGTACTTTCTCTATAACCAGAATTTTCGTTTTCACTTTGTTTATCTCAAGGTTATTTTCACTGATGTACTTTACCAAGTTGTATAGTTTCCGTTGAAGCCCCACTTTGGTCTGATCAATCAGGATCACGTCGTCGGCATACAGGAATCGTGGAATCTCTGTATTGCCAATTTTTAGAGGAAATACTCTTATTTTACTTTCCGACTGCTGGTAGTCTCCTAGAAACGTGATGAATAGGGTCGGGGCCAATGGAACGCCCTGCTTAACACCTCTGTTAACCTTGATCTCCTCTGATAGAATGCCCTGATGGTTTAGTTTAACTCAGATTGTTGTCAGGGAATGCAGAGTTTTTATTGGCTCGAGCACCTCTTTGGGGCAATTCCAACTTTGTAGTTTTGACCATAGTTTGTTCCGGTCTATCTTGTCGAAAGCTTTCGATAGGTCCACAAAGGCCAAAAAGACCTTGGGCGCTCCTTCCTTTACTTTGACTTTCAGGATATTTATAAGGAAGATGTTAATCACTGTACTGACATTTTTTGGGAAGCCCGTTTGAAGAAAGTCTTTCGAAGTTCCATTTCTTTCCCAGATTCGAAAGTGTTCAAGCAGATGGGTTGCGTAGATCTTCCCTATTATATCCAGTAAGGCAATAGGCCTATAACTTTCAGGGTCAGTTCGGGATCCCTTCTTGTAGATCGGAACTATGCCCGCATTTAGGCAAGTTTCCGGGATCATATTTTTCCTACCACATTCCGCAAAGATCCTGCTGATCACTTCCGACCATTCCTTCGGGCAAAGTTTAAGGTCCACATTCGTTAAGCCATCCGGGCCCGGGGCTCTCGATATTTTAAATGTTTTAATTGTCGTTCCAATGTCTGCTGGGTTGGATACATCTACCCAGGATATGTTAGACCTTTGTTTCTCCACAGGCAGCTCTGCATCCGGACTCTCAAATTCCGTGGTTAGATAGCGTATCCACCTTGCTTCGGCCACTGCGTTACACTGCATGGTACTCGATGTACTGTTCATTGATTTTATCAGGCCCCAAAATTTGCTGGATTTTTTTGTTTGCATTTTGTCCATCATCTCTTCGGCGTACTTTTGGTATTGGGCAGCTCTGTGATGTTTTCGCCAGCTGTTATACCATTTCGTTTCCAGCTTCCATTTCTCCAAATCTTCCTGTGCAATCGTTTTTTTGGCTATTCTTTTCAGTCTTCGCACCACTTTTCTTTTAACGACCAATGCTTTGTCGTACGCATGTAATGCGGAATCTGGTTTCCTGATGTTTTTCGACCTCTGCGTGCGATATGCCAATAGTAGAGGTACGTAATTAGGTCTGTCCTCAATCTTATTTACCTGCTTGATAATGGCATTTTGGTCACATGCTCTTTTAATTTTCAGGATGTCTGCTTCTGTTATCCTGAGTCGGGTTGTTTGGGAGTTTGCTTCGGTAGATATTTCATATGTTTCTTTACTCGGCCTACTGCCTTGCCATGTGCAAATCAATAGGTTGTGGTCACTTTGTTGTGTTTTTTGGACCTTGAAACTCCTCATCCCACAAGTAAGACCATCTGTGCTGAATATGTAATCAAGGGTAACTTTCGAGGAGTTACGTTCCCACGTTGGGATGTTTGTTTGAGTTGGGAAGAGCGAGGCTATGTTTGTATGTTCCTTGATCTAATGACTTTGTTCCAAGCCTTTCCTCTCTCTTCAGTTGCTTCCTTGATTCCGTGCCACTGGGCAGTTTCTGACTGTATGCCTCCTGTATCTGTACATTTTGCGTTAAAGTCGCCACATATAATGATTTCCATTTTCTCAAGTTCCTCATACAGTTGATCGATCGTGGCACTCATGTTCACGCAGAAGGATTTTGTAGACATACGTTGTCGGTTCCAATAGCAGTTTATTATTGCTAGGGAATTTGGATGAGTGTTATGCTTCTTCTCCTTGTAGTGTTGCCATGTAGTCAAGACCACCAGCATCTCATATGCCTCTTTCCAATTTCTTGGTTCAGATAGACCTTGACCCGTTTTGATTGCGGTTAGGAGACACGATGACGGTCTGCCTAGCAGACCTTTAACGGCCGGTGAAATTTACAAGCTGAAACCGTCAAGTGCTGGTTGGTGAACCAACACTGTTTCTTGCAGGTAGATTGTGTCAAAGAGGCCCAAATTGACTTCTTTGATTGTCGTAAGGTGTACATGACCTCTTGTGTTCCATGATCCCACACTAAATTCTTCGTTTTCTGGCCTCTCCGCTCCTCTTCTGGTTTTGTTGTCGTGGGGGCAGGAAGACCCTGGTCGTTGCTATTTCCCTGTGCTTTTGTTCCATGTTGATGTTAACCACTTCCAGGGACCTGATTTGAGCGGCTCCGATGTTTCCACCGCGCTTTTAACCTGAGCCCTTTTCTTATCCTCGCGGGTATTTACATCTTCAGCTGAGACTCTCCGCCTGTCTTGGGGCTCGTCTCTATGCATTCTGTCCGAAATTCGTCCATGTTCCCGGTTCTCCCTTTTATTTAAAGTCCATCTTGGGTCGGGAGTGGGTTTTTCCCACTTGCTAATTTCTCTATTTCGTTAGCCTTCCCAGTGATTATTGCGATGGTCCTTCCGGGCTTCTTGTGGTTCATGGGCGTCTTTCCAACGATTTTGGCGATATAGGTCTTCCGTCTTTGATTGGTAGTGTTTTCAGTATTTAATACTTTCGGCCTTTTCGTTCTCGGGCTCCCTTCTTTCCCTCCTCGTATTTAACTCAGTCAGACGAAAACCCAATTTTTCGATTTCCTCATATGCCTGGCTGTCGATGTATTTGATTCCAGCTGATTTGAGATGTAAATAAGCTTTGGCCCTCTTTTCCGTGTGATATGGCTCTACTAGTTTGAAATCTTCTGTTCTAATTTTTTTCAATGTTTTGGTTTTCTTTGTTATGTTCAAAACTGTCGATCTGTTGAGCATTAAGTACTCTTCTTCTGTGCCCTTTTGCTCCAACTTAAACACTTGTATCTCTTCTTTTGTACTGTGTTGCTTTTCCATTTCATGTCTTTGGGCGATATGTTTTTGTGGGTTCCCTCTTGTTGTACTGTCTTTGGTTTTCTTCTTGTAGTCCTCCTCGTTAGACTGATGTCTGTTTGTGTCTTTACCGACCTTTTGCTCTGACGTAGGTGTCATGCTCCGCTCATTAAGGCCAAGGGCTTTTTCTGCCCCTGATTCCGAAACATTCGGAACACTAATTTGGGTGGCGTGCTCCTCGGTTCTAAATACATCTCTGGTGCCTTCATTCTTCTCTGTCAGATCATTATCTGCATTTAGTGACATGTTCATTAAATCGGAGCTGGTCAGGAATTCCTCCGTAGTTCTGGGCGATATGACTACGGCGTCTTCCTCCCACCGTTTTTTTAGTTCAACATGCTTCACCTCTCCGTGCGACCCCACCAGAGTGTGGTTTGTCTCTACTGGGTAACTGATCGATTTCAAGTCTTTTTCAGCTTTCTGCTTGCCTCTGTCTGAAGTAGTAGAACTTGGACATTTTTTTGGGGAATTGGGCCCAGTTTACCTTCCCTTTTCTCTGGGGACGATGTTGACAGGAGTTTTCCCTTGTTCTTTAGCTGTACCTGCGCCTCTTGACATTTTGGTTTCAGACTACTCGTTTGTGACATTAGTTTTTTGTTTAGGGCTTCCATACTTTCAATCTTTCTTTCCAGCGTTTCAATGTTACCTTCCCAGTTTACTTGCTGGTTACTTGCTCTGTCCTCAACTGCTGTAATGTAGCTTTCCACTTGCGACAATTTAGTTGTCATATTTGCTAGAATTTCAGTGTTATCTTTAACGTCCTCTTTTATGGCTTCGTATAACTTGCAGAAGGGCGCTAACACGATGGACATTGCGGACATGATTGCTATCATGTCTGGTTTATTATTTGGTGATTCTTTCTGGATCGAGGCTGCAATGTCGCTTAATCTTCTCTTTTTCGGGGGTTCTTTGCTTTTTTCCTGTCGTCTCATTTCAGCTGGCGAATCTATTTGTGTGCAGTCCGGCAGGGGTCTTTGATTTCTGTCGCTTGACGATAGGAGCCCTGCTAACCCTTTGTTCATATGCACACTATCCCAGAGGGCTTTGGGCGCCTCCCTCGATTTAATGGGTGACTTGTTATGCGGGCCCATAGACAGATGGGGCTTGGTCCAAGCTAAACGATGTTCACTTTCGGTCAGAATCTTTGATCGTAGCTTTACCTCCCTGGCTGTGTGTTCTGCCTGAACAGCCTCCTCCTCGTTTCCATCCGCCGGTCCTTCCGTTACACATATAATCTCCTGGGCCCTTTTCTTAGGGTGTTGTATTTGCGGATTTAATGGTTTGAATCTGAAATTTCCCCTTGTCTCTGATTCCTTCAGGTCTGTTTCCCCCGAACTCTTTAAAACTTCTTTGCTTGCCTTCTCTTCGTTAGAGCTGGTCACCTTATTTTCTTGCGACACCCCATCCACCGGCCCCTGCTTATCTTTTGCTTTGATGTCCGTTTCCATTTTTTGCTGCTTCTGGGCTGGTGGCGTTTCACAAGCTACTTCAAGCATTTCTGCGTCGGACACTTCATCTTCTGTGACTAGCTTTCTTTTATGATGTTGGGTAAAGAAAGACTTTAGTGGGCACGACAGAAGTGGATTCGGCAGCCCTTTGGCCGGTTGACCTCTTCTTCTCGTAGTCTTCTTGACCTTCTGTTCTGTCAGGGGGTGTTTAGTTACCGGTCTTTTATTGGATGCTTTTTTTGCCCCTTGTTTTGACGGTTTCACCAGAGTTTTGCTTTTTAGACTTTTTTTACTTTTTTCTGTCGTTGCGGGCTTTGGTTGATTTTCCTCTATTTCATTTATTATGTCGTCCGACTCCCCTGCCTCTTTACTTTCCATATCAGTGACTACTTCCGTGACTAGTTTGTCGGATTTTTTGTCTTCTGTATCCGTGTCGGTTTCAGCCTCCGTCTCACTCCCACAGATCTCAATAATGGGCTTAATCTCGTTTGATCTTCTTTTCGTCCTTATTATTCGCTTCCCCTGGCTTTGTGGGGTGACAACATTTTCTCTGCTGCTGATATGCATCATTGCCCTTATTTGAATACTGTTGCTGCTGGACTGCGAGTCCGCTTTCATTTCGAAATCGACCGTTAAATGCCCTAGTTTCTTTTGGGCTGTCTCTCCATGGCAGTTGTGTTGTTTTGCGGCCACTCTAGGCGGTGTATTATCCAGAGGTTCCGCCTCTTTTTCTCCCCTCTTGGCTCCCTCTATGCTTCCTGCAGGGCTTTTGCCTGCATGGGCTCTGCTTCCGATCGTCCTATCAGTCACATCGTGTTTCGCGAGGCCCACCTCCGCTTCGGCACTTTGTTTGTGCTCGCCCCCACCGCATAACTTCCGCCTGGTGTCAGGCGGGGGCCGTCCTCCGACCGCGCTCGCACAGATGCCACTCGCCTTACCGGCGGACTGCAGACCGCCAGCAGCGGGACCGTCCGAACTTGAAGAGGAAGATGTGGAGGAAAATGCAGAAGTAAGTTTCTCACGTTGATCCACCCCAACCGCCTCCTCCGCGGTCACTGTTCGGGTGATTTCATCTTCTGTTGGTGCCGGGATCTTCGGTGACGGCGTCCTAGCTAAACATCCTGACGCTGCACACGGATCTCTCGGCTCCGGGTGATTACCGTCCACGTTTGCGCTGTTTGTGGCTGTGCCCCCTGCGGGCCCCTGCCCTAGAGGCCCTAGTGGGAGTAGGGACGCTGTTCTTGTCTCGCTGGCCTCTCCAGCCCTTGGGGCCACGCTCATCTCCTCCGGGGGGCTGGACCCATCAAAAGGAGTGTTAACAGATCTCGTGGCGGACTCAGACTTGCTCCTCTCTTTTTTCCCCGGCGCCATCAGCCGCGTGGGTTTAGATGTTTTCAATGGTCTCACGTCGGGCTCCATGCGGCTCCGGCTACGCGTCTGCAGCGGACTGCTGCAGACTGGCTTCCCACCTCGGCTTCACAGCTCCGCTCACCGCTCCGCTGTAGGTCTGGCTAGTTATAGACTCCTCCTCTCATGTAGAACACAGTGGAAAGACTCTGGTGCTGCTCTGCTCTGCTCTGCTGCAGACTGTCTTCCCACCACGGCTTCACAGCTCCGCTCACAGCTCTGTGGTAGGTCTGGCTAGTTATAGACTCCTCCTCTCACGTAGAACACAGTGGAAAGACTCTGGTGCTGCTCTGCTCTGCTCTGCTGCAGACTGGCTTCCCACCTCGGCTTCACAGCTCCGCTCACCACTCTGCGGTCGGTCTGGCTAGTTATAGACTCCTCCTCTCACGTAGAACACAGTGGAAAGACTCTGGTGCTGCTCTGCTCTGCTGCAGACTGGCTTCCCACCTCGGCTTCACAGCTCCTATTGATTTATTAAATTGATTAATTGAAATTATTCTTATTTATGTTGATTTTTTATTTATTTTTAAATAAAATGTGCTGATGCAGGTGTCATTGAATATGAGGGGGGATAACCTTAAAATGTTCAGTGTTTTATATTTGGTTGTTAAGAAGGTTTATTAGATTGTTTGCTGATTTTACATATATATCTCTATTGCTGTGAACTGAATAAAATAGTTGACATAGGGGATACAAAATGCACTCGTTTTCGTTTTCTTTGAAATATGTGGGGCTACCCACTGTTTGCAATAACAGCAAATGTATGCCACCACTATTCACAGTGAAAAGAGCAATATTGCTCCTGCATTATCCCTATTTGTATAGAATGTTCGGTATGCAAATGGATAGCCTGTATGCATACACAGTAACATTCAGTGTCGATATAGAGTATACAGACATCTGTATGCATATGGCTAGCTTGTATGAGCATACATTAGTCATCCTAACATTCAGATTCGATATAGAGTACATAAACCATATAGTGTATGGCTTGCCTGTATGCAGACACAGTACCATTCAGTGTCGATATAGAGTATATAGACCCCTGTATGCGTATGGCTAGCCTGTATGAGAACGCATTAGTCGTCCTAACATTCAGCCCCGGTTGGCTCTAAATGCCAAATGTGAGCTCGGCCAGCAAAAGATGCAAACCTTGCCATCTGCTCCGCACCCTCAAACACCAAACCCATACCTGTCATCTGCCCCCACCCTCAAACACAAAACCCATACCTGCCATCTGCACCGCACCCTCAAACACAAAACCCATACCTGTCATCTGCCCCCACCCTCAAACACAAAACCCATACCTGTAATCTGCCCCCACCCTCAATCACAAAACCCATACCTGCCATCAGCTACGCACCCTCAAACACAAACCCATACCTGTCATCTGCTCCGCACCCTCAAACACAAAACCCATACTTTTCATCTGCCCCCACCCTCAAACACAAAACCCATACCTGCCATCTGCTCCGCACCCTCAAACACAAAACCCATACCTGTCATCTGCCCCCACCCTCAAACACAAAACCCATACCTGTCATCTGCCCCTACCCTCAAACACAAAACCCATACCGGTCATCTGCCCCCACCCTCAAACACAAAACCCATACCTGCCATCTGCCCCCACCCTCAAACACAAAACGCATATCCTATCGGCCCCCTCCCACCCCCTGCCCAGAGTTCAAACCCTCGCCCGATGTCCTGCTCCCTGCCCCCAGGACAGGAAACATATACCTGGCATCTCGATTCTGGAAGATACAGCGCAGTGAAATGCAATGATGTGTCCTTGATCACAGGCTCGCGGTAAGATTGGATTTGATGCTACTCTGCACTTTACACACGTGAGCATGTATCTTCTAATCGCTATCTGATATACACGTGTGTTCATGTACAGTTTTAAGGGGCTGAAATGATGCTTTGTTTCATAATGATGATTTAAAAGTACACACATCACAATATAGTCCAACCTGAAAAATACATAAATCTTGTGGTTTGCAAAAAGAGTGATTATAGGTTTATTTTCACAGTCCTGACTCTACACGTGCGGAATGCAAAGTAATGTTCCCCCAAATAGTCTCCTGTGTTTAGCAATTGTCCTCTCAAGGCGTACAGAGAAAACAGCATAACTGCGTGCAAGCTTCCCCTTCTTTCCATCATTCTGCCAGACACACTTCCTTCTGGTTGTAGTGAACAGCTCTTAGTGGGAATAAACGCTTGGGAGCTATCCCCGGCCTATCAGCGTGCTCAAGGGGAGCAGCGGGCAGCACCTACATGTCCTGGATGGTGGGAGATTGAGTACAAAAACGAATGGGCTGCGCCGCAGCTGCAAATCTCAGTGTGTAGGAGAGCACCAACCTTGGCTGAGTGAGACCAGTGTGGCCTTGCACCACCACATTCACTAACTGAGTAGTATGTGGAGGCCCCAATGGCCACTGTCTGCAGCCCTGGGTGAAAGTAAAGGAAAATGTCGAGGCAGGCTTCTTTTGCAGTAAGGGAACATGCCTGATGTCCACTAAACATTGCAGTCCGTCATCTATTTCACTTTTTGCTAGCTCTAGGTGAAAAAACATGGCACATAGGTGACAGAGCAATCATCAAGTTAAGGGCTACTTCAGCCTGTGGTGTGCCACTGGCTATTATACATTATCAATGTTTTAAATTATCTTTGGAACAAACACTGTATCTAAGACCATCTTTTTGTGTAGCACACGTGTAACCGAATCACTTCTAATTGATCCCAGTTTTGGCAGCTAAAGAAAACAACCCCCTTTTAAGTATAGTGACTGGCACAGATTGCATATTTCACAAGTTTCAGACCACACATGCTACCATTGCATCTTTAGTTTTGCACCAACATGCAATTCCGGGCAAGAGATGAATAAAGTACTCTGCAAGTCGATGGTAACATGCAATTCGTTTAACTGTCACTGGATGGCAGTAGTGTTACTTTAATTTACTCTGCAAATGTAACAGAAGGTGAGGTGATGCTTGGCTCGGCTCCAGTTGAGCTCTTCTTTCACAAAGCCACTAGATCCGAGCAAGAGCCGGACATTTGGCTCTAACCAGACTCGAGCCGGCTCTGGCTCTGCCACCTCTACATACAGGTATGCATTGAATATCAGTTAACCTCTGTTACTGTCCTGCTTTCATCATCAAATTCCAATAAGGAATGTAGATGCTCAATTTTGGATTGCTTTTTAAGCATAAAATGAATTAAGGGGTGGATATCAATAGTGCCTTTGGAGTTAAGGATCCAAGTGCAAGGGGGGCTGGTAGAAACTCCAATACAGATACAAATCTAGCCAAAACTTTGAAGTCAAGTCAATTAAAATACCCGGTCCACATAATGATCTGGAAGAGAGACTCACTCACCTCTTGATAAACATGTGAAACACTAAACATCGGTGATGGGTTCCTCAGAGTTTTATTCATCCAAATAGAATGTTAAGTAAGCCAAAAAGAGTGCATTGAAAAATGGATATATTGTCATTCAAGAGGCAAAGAGGTCCAAGATATCAACATGTTGCCACCCCTGTTTTCATCTGCACCATCTATTTCAGGATGACCCAACTATTTGGCTTGCAATAGACATTATTTTGTGCAGTGATTCTACTGTTGTATTTCTATCTCAGGGAGAACTTAAGATGTTCAGTTGGTGGAGGCACACATATTAATTGCCCTGTGGATGCTTGCACCGAGCAAGCGACAGCAGTGAAATGTGGGCGTTATGAGAACATTTGAAAACTGAAATGCCAAATATTCAGCAGATTTACTGGATGCTACAAAAAGCGGGACAGTACAAGCCTCCTCTTAAATCAACAGTTTAAATGAGAGCACTTAAAACACTTCACGAAAACAGTTTACAACCTGTTCACTAATTGTGAAATAATGCATCGGTCGCCTCACTTAGAACTGACGTTAATCACCTAAACCATACATAAGGAAAAAACCTGGTGGATCAGCATTCTCTTGCCTAGTCATTAAACTTTGGAACTCCCTCCCCAGAGAAATACGATCCATGAAGGACCATCTAACATTCAGAAAACTTCTAAAAACCTGTCTCTCCAACTTAGAATGGCACAAATGAACAACATCCACGCCCCATGAAACGAACACACACCAGAAAGTGACTGGAGAGTAGGCCAGACCAGAGTGATGTGCAGGGAATTAGAGAGACGTCCGAATGGGAGGGACACCCAGATGTACCCTTCTCCATAGAAGGTCAAACCGGAAACATGGTAGAGAAATGGGACTGACTTAATTGGACCACAGATAGAGGGAATTTCTGAGAGAGATGTCCCAAACTCAGAGCTGATGGACCACAGGGGACAGAGAGCACAAGGGCACAGGGAGCAGGTCCCCCCTGAGGGGACCCATGGGGGTGGTGGTTGTTTCACAGCAGGATGTGCTAGAGGGGAAGGGATGTGGTCAGCAATTGGTCTGAACACTGGGGTTGGAGAGGGTGGAGAGGGTTGGAGAGGGTGCCCCCACTGAATAGCCCTGTTGAGGACCCTCACCTCTGCACACATCATAGGAGTGGTAATTGCAGCACATCACTATGTACGATAGGGGAAGGGATATTTGCAGCAGGCAGCTAAAACAGAAATGGTAGGATAGGGTACCGCCACCAACCAGCCCTACTGAAAAAACTCACCCTTCTGCATACACCTCTCAAACTCTGAACTAAACACAACTGTACCTCTACAGCACAAAAACCAGATGCACTTCACTACACCACAACAAAAAAACAAACCACACATAGCACAACAGCAAATGACAGCTAACGACCAAAGGTCACACCTACGCTCAGGGAACGGTGTAAACCGAACTGAAGCTGCCAACAGCAGATCACAGCTCTCCTGCTCTTTTCTCCAGCTGAATCCTACTAATTTACACCCCTCCTTAACCTCTTGCTTTACATATCCACCAGAGCACCAAGGAACCACGCATTGGCTTTGTGTGTTATAAGAACCTTTAACATAACATGTTTAATTAATTATATTTATTTAGGGGGATTTGTGCTCTGTTGCAGAATATGTCTTCCACTATTATTCAAGAGAAACCTTATACCTTACTCTTAAAGAGCCCCTTTTCAATGCTGGCTATTAAGTGGTGCTGCAGCACTGCCTATAAGTCAAACCTATTACATTAGAGTACAGATAGGAGGCAGGTGGAATGTAAGGAGGGACACAAAGATTGTGGATGTTGTTTGGTTATTTACCTACCCATTGACTGCCCATGGCCATGCTAATCCCTATGGCCATTCCCACCCACTTCCTGCCCCTCCCCACCCAAAACACAACCTCCTTGAACCCTATTGAACTAGCGCTTTCAAGCAGTAACACCAGACTTTGTGCTATAGAGGTCCCACCATTGTTATTTCAAAGTAGTTTTCTGAGAATTGATGGCTTAATTGTAGCTTTAAATTGCTACTAGGTCAAAATCAATGTCTTAACCAAGTCTATCTTCAGCCACTTGAGTAATAATCTCTGTGTATGTGTGTCCTTGCACTGAATGCCATCAAAAACAAGCATTTGGAAAGCCAACTGCTATCATATGCCCAGGTACACCTTTTCACAGCTGTTGCCGTTTTATGGCCAAGTAGGTCCATTATGGCAGTACCTGCCAGATTCCTATCCCTTGCCTATGCAAACGCCACAGCTGCTGGCGTTATCAGTGCATGTCTCTTTTACATCCACTGGGAATCGTTCAAGGAAAATATACATTAAATGAAAACAAAAAACAGATTCGCGAAATACAGAATAATGCAGAAGACCGAGGGCACATTATGAGTAAGGTGATATTTATTAGTAGGAATAATACCTGCCAATGGATCCACCTACCACCAGTTGTCGCTGTGGCATCATCCCATAATCATGGGTTTTTGTTGGTCCACATTCTGAAGTCCAATTGGAATTGAACTAGGAAATTGTGCTGATACCTCTGGTGGTAATACCACCATTTCTTTTGGGGCAATAACACCATGCATTTGGAGGGGGATTTTACCCTTATAAGTTTTCTAACTCACAATCAAGTAGACCCAAAAGCAGCTGGTAACAAATGTACAGGCTGCTATGTAAATTACCATCACACTCATAATGAGATCCTAGGTGGCATCCACAAGTGTTGCGTGTGAGGTAGGTATATAGATGCATAGACTGCATGTGTCTGGTGGACCTATGTTTCTTTCTCTTTCTAGTTGCGTTTAAGTGTTTGTGCCATGCCTAGATACCGTCTCTTTAAGCTCGTCTTTGTAGTTAAAATGGCCGCAGAGAACATCATCCATGACCTTTAGTCCGTGGCGTAGCTTCTTCTCAGAACTTCCACTTGAACACATTTTTCCAACAGTGAACTACCTCACAGTTCAGTGCTACTCCAATGTCCTGCAAAGCTCTTGCATTGCAGGGGGCACTGCAAGGAGCCGTTGTTGCTGCAGTACACAGTTATCAGTCCAGGCAGACACCTCCAGGATTGCAAGTCTGATGTCATAGCCAAATCTTACTTAGGACTGACGGTTATAGGTAAAAGTATCGAATCAAAAGGATCGAATGACAAAAGGGTCGAATCAAAAGGACTGAAAACAAAAGGTTCAAAAAAAATTCTTTTTTTTTTTACTTTCTATTTTTTGGGGGGGGGGTTCCTCCCCCCAACCCCTGTTTTTGTGGTAACAACCACTTTTTTTTTACCTAAACAAAACCCCCCCAAAAAAAGATATAATTTAAAAAAAAAAATTGAATCTTTGGTTTTCGATCCTATTGACTCTCACCTTTTGCATTCGATCCTTTTGTATTCGATCCTTTAACTGGACACCGGACTGACTTGGTGTTTCCTGGGAAAATGGCATGTGTTTGCTCAGGAGAGCTTGGAAGATGCGCAGTGGACAGGGAGCTCCACTCATGGACAAGGACATGCAAAAATCAGTTGGTTATTGCACTAGAATAGGCTTGCCTAGCAAGGGGGAAAACACAGCCCTTTTCATTGGCTGTCTCCTTAACGAACACAGGAAGTGGCTTGCATGTATTCCCCAACGGCGGAAGGAAACCATGAATGTTCTCCCTCTCAGACTTAATTAAAACAATTGCCCTAGAATGTATTGTCTCTCTAGCCAATCTGTAATGATGAGAGTTAGTATTGCCAATCTAAATGTTACTTATTTGACATGATTCGGAATGCCAGAAAGCTGAGTGATCTGTGGGCAGATTCCACCTGTGGCTAGCAAAATACACCCAATTGTGTTGCCCCATCTCTCCAGATTGTCTCCTTTCATTAAAGATGCACTGACGCGCACTCTTGCCGTAGGAAGTCAAAATCGATGACCACCTTTGAATCAATGAAGCAGGAGAGGGATATGCCTAAGCACCCTCATGACCAGAGGTCCCTCCCAAACCACTTGGTCCACTGCCATTTTCGGTGCACAGCTGCGAACATCTAGGCTGCACTCCAGGACACTCCCGACTGACGTATGCCAATCTCATCAGCCATTGTATGATCCGGAGAATGATTAACTCCAGCACCCAAGTGCTCACACTTTCCATGCAATCCACTGTGAAGGAAGCCGCCACAGTATGTGTGCCTAAAATATTCAAGTCAGGCGAGGGCATAATCGATTGGCCCAAGCACACGCACATCCCTTTCCCTCTTCAGTCCTAAACCCATGGTGTTCTTCAGACGCTCATCTGCTGTG
This sequence comes from Ambystoma mexicanum, assembly GCF_040938575.1. Lineage (NCBI taxonomy): Eukaryota > Metazoa > Chordata > Amphibia > Caudata > Ambystomatidae > Ambystoma > Ambystoma mexicanum. Next base: position 1,043,613,280 of record NC_090935.1, read on the forward strand.
AAGTGTGGCTAAGTCCAGGGTGAATCCCGTTTCTTCCTGTTGGGCCATGTGCAGTTCAGGGGCACAAAACCCTAAACGAACCTCCTAATATGGCCAGTTGAAAGCGACTGAAAGATCCAGGTGAGCATCCCAAGCTATGATCTGGGAAGGACCGTAGGTCTGTGGCCACACCTTTATACTGCTGTGTATTAATAAGTAGCCAGAACGAAACATCACCATTGAAGGTATCACAAGGCATTGGTAGCCAGTCGGGGGTAAGTGCTCACCATTCTTGGTGTGTTTTAACTGTCTCTAAATGCATCAGAGACTACTGCAGTTGGTGATAGACTAATATCTCAAGAATGTAATGCTACTAATGATTGCCCATACCCCTCCTCTATGCCACTCCCATGAATCCATCCACAGCTACCCTATCTTTTTCCATGTCCCCCTTTGATCTCCTCACATACAGTCCTCAATGAATCTAAATCCTGACCCAGCACATAATCCTGACTCTCTTTCACATTGCCTCTGCCAATGCACCTCTCTACTCTTCTTCCTTCCCTCCAACCCCTTAGACTCTCTAACTCTTCCATTACAATCACCTTGCCCTTCATTCCTCCCCTCTCCAGTATGCCTCGACACACTCACGCGCGCCTATTCACTACCTTCTCCGTGCACTCTTCATGGGATTCCGTGCTCATCCCAACATTACACCACCATCATTTTTTCCCAGATCCAGTCTCATCTCATCATCGTGCCATGCACCAGTTGCCCACATCACCCTAGCAGTTTTCATGCTGTAAACTGTTTCTTCCCTTTTGCCTCCCTCTGCTTGCTCCTCCTTCCCCTCATCTAATGCTCTCACTCTGGGACTTTGGTGCGCCCCATCATTTTGCAATAAGGTATCCTTTCGCGGACCACTCTGACTCTCGCGACTCCCAACTAGCTGCCAAGCCATCACTGAGGCATGCCCATCCTCTCATGAAGCAGCCACCCATGCTGCCATTCATGCTGGCTTGGCGGCTCTTCTCATACTCTCTACGTCCCACGGGGCACAGTGGGGCACTGTGGGGGAGGGACTGGACTCATGGTTAATTACATCAGATCCATCCTTGCCCCACCTGCCTCCTGATTTCCAGTTGCTCTTATATTGCAAATCTTGCTCCCCTACTTCAAAGCCACTGTGTTTACAATCCCACTGGCCCTTTCAACTTCTTATTCCTTGACCTCCCCATGCTTTTTGACTCAGTCGCCAGAGAGGCACCTGTTGCTCTGCTAGCTCTCTTTGGGTATATCTACCTCCCTGTAATATCCCCCACCCATCGGCTTGACCTTGACTGCTTGCTCGCAGATAATTCCAGGACAGCCATCCATACTCAAGTGTCCACAGTCACAGAACATGATGCAATGCACTCAACCATTATACAGTCACATAATTGACTGTACTTCGACATTACTTCACCAATGTGACGACCAATTACCATAGAGGATTTATACCAACATTTCTAGAAATTGAAATGACAGTTCTTATGGTGTATGTACAGTACAGTAACACACACAAGGTATATAATGTAGAGTTCTTCTGTTTATTTCCAAGGTTCAGCAAGCCACTATGGTTGGCACGCTCATTAATTCTTACCCTACCTGTATCATGGCAACACGCGCAACAAACGCACACAAAAGTTCAACAAGATGCCAAACGCTGCTGTGTGCCTCATTTTCTGGCTTACCAAATCTTCTCTGTTGTAAACGCTATTGCCTTCACGTGTGCCAACGGATTTCCTTCAAAGTACTATGCTTGGTTTTCAAGTGCAAGCACGAGTTGCCCCCCCCCCTCTTCTTTTTTTTTTTTCAAATTATTTTTATTGACAATACTCAAATGAGGCTGAGCAGGAGTGCTGGCCCAACCGGCAATAACATCAAAGTGAAACAAGTTGTCAGTAACATTTTCTGCATTTCTTCTTTTTAACCTTAACTCCCATCCCCCTAACCCCCCCTCCCACCCCTCCCCCCCAAACATTTAACTTGCCAAGTCTTGGGGTATTGCAAAACTTTCCAAGCTTAGGAGTGAACACTCGCTTATCACATGCTTGTATTTAATACTCTTGAGACAGCGGGGCCCAACAAGAGGATCGTTAAACAGTAGGCATCTTGGGTTCGTGGAAGGTGTAAGAGGGTATGCCATTACTACCCAGCTCTGTATGCATATTACAGCCTCATGGTAACACAATCATCATGCAGGAGAACTGCGGTCCATTCTTGCACAAACTCAGACATGGTGTCCTTTGCTATAGCGGTAAGTTTTTCATATATGAAGATCATCCTGAGCTTACAGAGCCATTCCTCTTTAGAGGGGGCCAGGGCGCTCTTCCACTTTTGGGCAAGCGCCACTCTCCCTGCTCGCAGCATTGCACCGATGACCTTGGGATACACATTAGTTTCAGTCTCTGGCATGGGAACGCCCAGCAGAACCTCTAGCGGGTGGAGTGACGGGCTGAACCCCTCAATGTCTTTAATCCAGCTGAGCAATTCCGACCAATAGACCTGTATGGCCGGACAGCCCCACCACATGTGAAACCAGGTTCCCCGTTGGTGGCAGCCCCTTGGACAAAAGGGGGATACTTCCCGGAACATCTTGGATAATAAGGCCGGGGGGCGATGCCACGAGTGTAGGATCTTAAAGCTATGTTCCATGGCAGCGGTGTACAGGGAACCTGAGAAAATAGATTTGAATACAGCCCTCCAAGTGTGGTCGTCTAGTGGCATGCCCAGCCTTTCTTCCCATATGTGTTTGAAGGGTTGTCTACCCTCTAGGTCAGCAGTTATCAGAGCTCCATAAAACTTGGATACCGAGCCCTTCCGAGTTGTGCTTTTAGCCAATATGGTTTCAAATGGAGTGAGGGAGCGTCTAAGCTGGTCAGCCCACCTAGGGTGTGTCAGAATTCCCTTCAGCCGCAGGTATTCAAAGACCGTGGGGGGTCTATCTGCTAAAGCCTCACTCAAGCTTTCATTCTCTATAAAGCCCTCTTCCCGCAGGAGTTGGGAGACCCTCTCCAACCCCATATCTGACCAGGCCTGAGTGTCTTGGAATCCCCTAGAGCCCAGATCTATGGGGGGGCCCCAGAGCGAGGACAGCGGGGACGGCCACGTTGACACTAGTTTATTAGCCTTGTTGGGCTTCCATTGTGCCCACAGGGCTGCCAGGGTGGGGTGAGTTCTTATCTGGGATGGAAGACTCCTTGGAGGAGCCCATAAAAGGTCTCTAACTTTTTTCGGGTGGGTGTGCATGTCTTCGATATACGTCCAGTAAGTACCCATATCGTCCCGTATATGCTCCAACATTACCCGGAGCTGGGCTGCTTTGTAATAAAGCCGGAAGTCGGGGAGGCCGAAACCTCCATGGGTCTTCGGGAGGGTCAGGGTGGCGGTCCTGATCCTTGGCCTCTTACCGTTCCAGATGAACATAAGAACTCGAGACTGAAGCACCTCGAAAAAGGACTCGGGTACCACAGTGGGAAGCGCTGCGAATAGATAGAGGAGGCGGGGCAAGATATTCATCTTCACTGTGACCATGCGCCCGAGCCAGGAAAGCGTGAGGGGTGTCCAGCGCCTGAGGTCCCTACTGATTTGAGAGAGGATCTCCGGGAAATTGCTCTGGTATAGTTGGGATAAATCTCTGGGGATGGTGGTGCCGAGGTACCTGGTAGATATCCGTTCAATTCTGACCCCAAGCATGTCGGAGTTGTTTCCGATGTCTTGATCCCCCAAACCCATGGGCATGATACTTGATTTGGACGTATTAATCTTCAGTCCCGAGAAGGAGCCGAAGAGGTGTATAAGATCGAACAGCCGGGGTAGGGAATCTTGGATGTTGGTTAGGTAGCTCAAGATGTCGTCTGCGAAGAGGGAGAGCTTAAACTCGCAGACGCCGCAATGTATTCCCGTAATTTCCGGGTCATTCCTAACCGCTATGGCTAGAGGCTCCATTGCCAGGGCATACAGTAGGGGCGACAGGGGACATCCTTGCCGAGTGCCCCTAGACAGGGAAAAGGGTTCTGAGGTGCCCCCATTGACCAGCACTCTCGCCACGGGGCCATTGTAGAGCGCTGCGATCCACCCACAGAATTTGTCACCTAGCCCCATCTTTCGGAGAACCCTACCCATGTAAGGCCATTTGACACGGTCGAAGGCCTTCTCTGAGTCTAGTGAGAGGAGGTACCCTTCCACTCCTTGTCGAGATGCCTCATGCATGAGGTCGAGGGTTTTTCTGATATTGTCCGACCCCTGGCGCCCCGGGATGAAGCCCACCTGATCTCCATGCACTAGGGTGGGGAGCAGTTTGGCCAGTCTATTCGCTAGGAGCTTGGCTAAAATTTTCACATCGGTGTTAAGGAGGGATATGGGGCGATATGATTGGCAATATGAGGGATCTTTGCCCTCTTTAGGCAGGACAACAATCAAGGCTGACATCATCGAGGGAGGTAGGGAACCTTGGTCAAGTGCCGCATTGAACATCTTAGCCATAAATGGGACAAGCGTGGACCTATATGTCTTGTAGAATTTGACTGTGAACCCATCATCACCCGGGGCTGTGCCGCTCTTCAAGGAGGATATGGTATCTATTACTTCTTCCGGGGAGATGGGGCTCTCGAGTGAGTCCGCTTTGTCCGGGAGAAGGCCCGGTACAGGGAGGGAGTCCAGGAAGCTATTGACGTCGTTCCCATCCCCTGTGTATTCCGAGCGATACAGTTTTTTGTAGTATAGCCTGAATTGTTCCACTATCTCGGTATCTCTCGCGGTCGAGTCCCCTTCCGGGGTGTGAATTGAGTTCACCCTCCTGCTATTTCTAAGGTCTCGAAGTCTCCAGGCCAAGATTTTATCTGCCTTTTCCCCCTTCTCCATATACCTCTGCTTCAAAAAGGAGAGCTTCTTCTCCGTTTGACCCACCTGGAGGTCTGCCAGCTTAGTTCGCAAGCCCTGTAGTTCCTCCCATTGCCCGGGGAACATCTGTGACCTTAACTTCCCCCCCGGTTGGATGGCCTCTATTTTGTCCTTTAACACTTTCTCCTCCCGTTCCCTCTCCTTCTTTCTCCCGGATCCAATACCTATGAGGGTGCCTCTAATAGTTGCCTTAAATGCCTCCCACACTCCCATGGTTCCAACCTCCCCGTTGTCGTTGAGAGTGAAATAGTCCTCAATGGCTATTAGGAGGGATTGACGGATCTCCCTGTCCTTCAAAAGCAGGTCATTACACCTCCACCGGGATCCGGTTGCCGGGACAGGGGGAAGGCCAATCTTAATCCTTACCATATCGTGGTCGGACCATGGGACAATCTCCACTCCAGAGCTCGTGACCTCTCCCTGCAACGATGCATCGGCCAAGATATAATCTATGCGAGAAAAGGCCGCATGTGTTTTTGAATAATATGTGTAGTCCGGGTTCCGACCCATCTCAAGGATGCACGTGTCAGCCAAGCCCAGATCCCCATTAACTTCCTGGAAGGCCATCGCCAGCTTCTTGTGGTGACTGACATTGGGGCAGGGCTTATCAGATTTCCTATCCCTCTCAGGGCAAAGCACCATGTTGAAATCTCCCCCAACCAGCAGGGTACCCTCAGAGAATGACATTATTATCCCTCTCATCCCTTCCCAGAAGGTGTCCTGCGCTTCATTCGGAGCATATATGCAGACCAGAGTGAACAAGCGCCCCCTCACCTCCCCCTTTACCATGAGATAGCGGCCTTCCGGGTCTGCTTTTGAGGCTTTAAACACAAAGTGGGCCCCAGGGGAGATCAACAAGGCCACCCCCCGCTTCTTTGACTGAACGGAGGCCGAGTACATCTGAGCTATGGGTTTGGCCCTGAGCTTAGGCTCTTTTCCACGAACCCAGTGAGTCTCCTGCACAAAAAGAAAGTGAAGCCGCAGCCTCACAAATTCTCTCACAATTAGAGACCTCTTCGTGGGCGAGTTAAGTCCCCGAGCATTCAGTGACCCCACTGTCAGGAATTGGAGCGGGTCATCCATTAAAGCGCAGAGAAAAGCTCATAGCTCCAATTTTAGAATAGCAAGCGTTTTTACTCCCACAATACTTCCGCAGCCCTCTGTTGGCTCGAAGCGGCCCCAGGGGTGCGAGGACACCCGAAAGACTTGGCACACTGTAACCGTAACCCCAACAACATAACTCCCCCTTTTTCCCCCCTCCCCTCTCCCCCCTAATCGCCTGGTCGTTCCCTGGCTTCATCCGGTTGCCAGACCAGGCCACCAGTGCCTCCCCTCCGCAGGCTCACTAACTCATCATAGCCAACCTTCTGAGCCCCTCCCCCCCCCCGGTCCAGTATAAAGTACAAACAGCAACTACATCACCCTCCACTTGCATAGGCAGTTTTCGGTTTAGTCATCTGTCGCCAAGTGTTCGCCTCAGCTATTTGGAGGGCTCGGCGAAGCAGGGGTCATTCTCCTAAATTTTCTCTGGCCTCGCACTCTGCGCCTCTCCTTGGGAGCTTTGTTCCCGCTAGGGCCTGTCGGTGCTCGCTCACGTTCCTGCTCTCCCGTTGCCGTGTTTACATTGTCCAAAAGTTCACCTGACACTCTTTGAATATCATCTTCTGTGATCAGGACGTATTTGTAGCCCTCGAGTTCAAAGGAGAGGGAGAAAGGATATCCCCACCTGTAGCGGACCCCCTTGGTTTGAAGCATCTTTGTCAGAGGGGAGCATAGGCGCCGTCTTGCAAGGGTGAAGGCCGACAGGTCTTGATACACCGAAATCCGGGCCCCCTCCCACTCCACAGGGCCCTTCTTACGAGCCAGTTCCAAGATCCTGCTCTTTTCCGAGAAATAGTGAAAGCGAACTAGAACAGATCTGGGGCCTCTGGAGGGTGCACCTGCCCTATGGGCCCTGTCGATGGTTGGTTCGCTAGTATTCGCCCCTTCGAAAAGTGCCCCTATTACCGCATTGACGGCCTTGATGATGTCTGATTGAGTTTCCCCCTCATGCTCCGGGAGGCCCAGAAAACGTAGGTTGCAGCGGCGTTCCCTATTTTCCAAATCGTCCATTTTTAAAGAGCATCTTTCTTCTCTTCTCTCGAGCTCCGACAGGCGCATGTCGAATTGCGTCTCAAAGATGTCGCTTGAGGCCGTGGTGTTCTCTAGTGCCTGGACTCTGTCGTCAATATTGTCCACTTTTTTGTCTAAGGTGTCCAGTCTCAGAGCAATATCCGCCCTAAAGCCTCTAATTTCTTCCAGTAGGGCCGCCATGCCTCTGGTGACCGTGCTAGTATCCGCTGGCTCTTGCTGCGTTTGGGTCGCCATTCCGGGCGTCCTCGGGGGATCAGGGGTCGTGCGTCGAAACCTTTGTAGGGATTCTCTCCAGCTCATCAATTCCACTCAAGCATCTCTGCTCCGCGGCTGGTCCCTCTGGATATTCAGGGCCGGCGAGGCCCGCCTGTCCTCCCCGAGACCGTGTCGTCCGGGGCGGGGGCCTCCGACTGATGTGTAGCCGGGGGCGAAGACCCAGCCCCTGGGGCCCCCGGACTGGTTTCCCCCCGCAGGTATAGAAGTTTTCTCCAGAGGATTCTCTCCTCGACTCTCCCCTCTCCAAGTTACGCAGCTGTGTTTCCGTCGAGGTTGCAAGGGCCCTCTGCACGCCAGCGGGTGGGCGCGGGGTGTGGTCTGCCTGCCCGGCTGGTCAATCCGCCTCGGTAACGCGGTTTACAGGGGGCGCCCCGTCGCCAAAGGTCCCTGCGGGGTTTGCGCCTATGTCGCCGGCGCTCCCCAACCCTGCTCCCGGCTCTCCCTGCGGCGCCGTCGGCTCCCGGGGGGGTCCTCCGGATTGGGCCTGCACTGCCTCACCTCACGAGTGTAGGGTTTCCACTCATGGAAGGCCGTGGTTTGTCAATATGGGCCAGTGTGAGCCCTCACCAGATACTCCAATTCGCCCTGCGCGGGCTCCTACAGGTCCAATCCCCACTCTTGGGGGCCGCCGTGCTGCGCTCCTCACCTGGTCGCCTGGGCCTCGTCCGGGTCCTCAGCTCCGCCGTGCTCTCGGGGGGCCACCCCTCGTCTCCGGATCCCCCACGGGAGCCTCCGGGGACACCCGACCTCCACGCGGCCGGGGGGGGGGGCCGTCGGCCCGAGTTGTCCGCCCGCTCGGCAGGCCTCGCTCGAGCCCGGCGTTGGAGCAGATCTTCGCGGAGCCGCGGCGCCGCAGGGAGGAGGGGCCTTGGTCCCGCGAAACTCGGAGGCCCCGTTCTCCGTCGCGGCTCCACCTCGGGGTGCCAAATTTGGGCCAGGGATGCCCGGGGCACTCGTGTGGGTGGGGGTGATGTCGGTTCCTCCCTCCGGGGGTGTCTGGGGGGGCTCAGAACCCAAAAACCGCGCCTTGGAGGGGAGACGAGCCGAGATGCGTTAGATCATCTCTGCGCCCCCTGGTGGACCCCCCCTCTTCTTTTTTAACATGGGAATGGCCAAGTAGAAGTCTTTGGTTAGAAAAGTGCTGACTCCTGGCCACCCCTATGTTTGTGCTGACTTATCAGAGGGGGTAGATGCTTCTCTGTGGCAGGCCCCATACTCTGGAACAAACTGCCTATTGATATTCCTGCAGCAGGATCGCTGAAGATGTCTCTTTCAAAAAACGTAAAACCTATCTTTTTAACTGTTAAGTTACAACAATACAACCACACTGTGCAAGTATCCAAAAAATTTGTTTTTAAGGTTAGGCTTCCAAAGCATAAATTGTATTCATAACCATGGTGGGGTGACAAAGCCTTGTTTGGTGTGGGCGCTGACAGTTTTTGGTGGTCCAATATTGGATACTCTTGCTACTTGTTGAAAGTTATTGACAATTCAGTCATGAGTTATTCTTGTACATGCTGTTTTTAATGTTCTGATACAGCATGACAATTGTGGCATCTTGTGCCATAAGGGAATAGTTTCTTACCTGTAACTCCATTTCTCCAGCATTGGTATCTTTCATGGATTCACATGCTTAGAATATTCCCCGTCGTCAGACTGGGAACCCTCGGTACACATATATAGCCTTTTCCTATAGGAAAACTTTCGACACTTTTGTGTCCTATCTACGTCCTTTTAGGACCTGCCTACGCACGCTCCGTAGGCCGTCCCAGTATAAAAGGCCCGCCCCCGCGGCTCCCCTTCAGATTTCGGCCCCTCCAAAGTAGGCAGGGTTAAACTTATCCATCAAATACATTGCATTCCGGGGAGGTTGGCGGGCGCATGTGAATCCATGAAAGATACCAATGCTGGAGAAATGGAGTTACAGGTAAGAAACTATTCCCTTCTCCAGCATTGGATCTTTCATGGATTCACATGCTTAGAATAGATTGTATAGCAGTAACACTTGAGATGGCGGTGAGAATGTAATGTAATACCCTCACCATACTACACAATGCATATATACAGTATGAATAAGTTAACTCATATAACCTTACCCACATAAAGTATACTGTCATCAAAAAGGTAGAAAACAGATTCTCCACAGCGTGGAGTTTGCCTCATTGAAACAGATGGCGCAGGACAGCTCTTCCCATCTGTACCTCGTCCGCGTGCTGCCTTTCCAGGCAGTAATGGCGTGTGAACGTGTGTGGAACTGACCACGCCGCCGCCTGGCAGATGTCTGTCAGAGGAATTCCTGCCCATAGCGCTACGGAGGAGGTTGTCGATCTCGTGGAATGGGCTCTAGGGTGCCCTTGTAGGGGTTTCCCAGCCTTGGAGTGACTAAAAGCAATTGCCGACGAGACCCATCGGGCCAGCCCTGCTTGGAAATCGCCCTTCCTCTTGTCGACGGACCATATGCAATGAACAGCTGTCTGGTAGTTCTGAGTTCTTGCGTTCTTTGCAGATAAAACTTTAACGCTCTTTTCACATCGAGCGTATGAAGAGCCTTTTCCGCCGTCGACGACGGTGTCGCAAAGAAAGTAGGGAGAGCAATGGTCCAGTGCTTGTGATAGACCGTCGGTACTTTCGGGATGAAAGTAGGGTTAGTTAATAAAATTACTTTGTCCTTAAGAATCTCATATATGGAGGATCTATGACCAATGCCTGTAATTCCGACATTCTTCTAGCCGATGTAATGGCAATTAAGAAAAACCAGTTTCCAAGATAGGAACTGCATGGATGAAGAGGACATTGGCTCAAATGGGGGCTTTATTAAGGCCGCCAACACCACATTCAAACTCCACGACGGTGGGAACCGTTTCATAGGGGGGAAAGTTCTAAAGAGACCCCTCATGAAATGTTGCACCAGTCTGTCACTGAATAATGGAGAAGACTGTCTCCTCCTCGTAAACCTTGAAATGGCCGCCAAGTGCATTTTGACGGACGATGATGACAGACCACTCTTAGCTAGGTGAAGAAGATACGGAAGAATTTGTTCAGGGGTTACTTCTAAAGGCTGAATTTCGTGTTGTGTTTGACACCACGTACAGAACCTTCGCCATTTGCATATGTATGATTTGTTAGTCGAAGGGGCCCTAGCCGCCTGCAGAATTCTCCGGCAATCCGACGAGACTTTCAAGCTGCCAAACTCTGAAAAGTCAGGAGCCATGCTGTTAAATTGAGGCTGTCCGGATTGTGGTGCCACACCGTTCCCTTGTCCCTGGACAGTAGGTTCGGCACTTTCTGTAGAGTTATAGGCTGTTCCAACGACAGATGTAGGAGGTCGGAAAACCATGGTTGTCTCGGCCAATGCGGTGCCACTAGAATGACCCGGCATTTGTACCTGCGAATCCCCTGGATTGTCCTCCGTATAAGGGGGAACGGAGGGAAGGCGTACAGGAATTTGTCCGTCCAAGGAAACGAGAACTCTTCCCCCAGGGATCCTTTTTGAGGCCATCTGCTCGCGAACTGTTCGCAATTCCTGTTTTCTTTCGTTGCGAAGAGGTCGATTGGGGGGGGGTCCCCCACCTTTCGAAGATTATTTGAAGCTGACCGGTGTCCAGCTCCCACTCGTGTATTTGAGCCATTGTCCTGCTCAGGGAATCCGCTTGCACATTCTTCACGCCCGGGAGATGGTAAGCCACTAAGGATATGTTGTGTTTCAACGCCCAGTGCCAGATCTTTTGAGCTTCCGCCGAAAGGGTCCTGGATCTGGTGCCGCCTTGCTTTATCAAGTAGAACATGGCTGTCGTGTTGTCTGTCAGCACTCTTATTTTTGATCCTTTGATATGTGAAAGGAATGATTTCAAGGCCCATCTCACTGCCCTCAGTTCCAGTACATTGATGTGTAGGTGCGATTCGGTCGAAGACCATCTGCCCTGGGTTTGATGATCGTTCATGTGTGTTCCCCAGCCCGTCAGGGAGGCGACCGTGATGATGGTGTTCTGAAATTCCGGCACTTGTAGAGGAACTCCTCTGACCAGGTTGTGAAAGATTTTCCACCATTGGAGGGATCTGATGACGCCCTCGTCGTTGACGGTTAACCTGTCCGACCACCGGCCCGTGGCCTGCTTCCATCTGTCTGACAGGAATTCCTGTAGAGGCCTCATGAACAATCGGCAGTTTGCCACTAGGTGGATGCACGAAGCTATGGAACCCAGGATTGCCACATATTTTCTCACAGAAAATGTGCTCCGTAGGCGAAGGTGACTCGTCAGTTGTTCGATCTTCAATATTCTGTCTAGGGACGGTTTCACTATTCCCGAGTGGGTTTCGAATTGAACTCCCAAGAACCTCAAGCTCTTTGAGGGCTTTAGAGAAGACTTTTCGAAGTTCACTGCGAACCCCAGTCGTTGCAGAAGTTGTAAGGTGGCATGTACGCTGTCGTTGGTCGACGCTGGGGAGGATCCCCTCACAAGCCAGTCGTCGAGGTACGGGTATACCTGATGCCCTCCCTTTCGCAGCCAGGCCGCCACCGGTGCCGAACATTTTGTAAACGTTCTTGGGGAGGACTTTAGACCAAATGGGAGCACTGCAAATTGGTAGTGTGTCTGACCTACCATGAACCTCAGAAAACTCCTGTGTTTTTGACACACCGGAATGTGGAAGTACGCGTTCTGTAGATCTAGTGACGCCAAAAAATCGTCCCTTTGGACAGATCTGATCCCCTCCTGCAGTGTAAGCATTTTGAATTTTTGACTCTGTAGGGTCTTGTTGAGGTCTCGCAGGTCGAGAATAGGGCGCCATTTTCCGCTTGGCTTCTTTACCACAAAACACCGTGAGTATACCCCTAGGCCTATCTGCGATGCAGGGACTAATTCGATGGCGCTTTTCTGTAACATGAGTGTTACTTCCTGCCTCAAGAAGTTTAGATGTGGCTGGGATAGGTGTATTGGTGGGCATTTTGGAGGTTTGCATTTGAATAGTAGGGAATGCCCGTACCTCACAGTGTCCCAAAACCCACTGATCTGTTGTGATGGTCTCCCATTCCTCGATGCAGCTTGACACTCTTCCTCCCAGAACGGCACGCTTCCTTTGCTCGTCGACGACGAATAAGTTGGCCGTCTCTTGGAAGACTGGAAGTTTCTGCGCCGGCTTGAGGTCTGCGAGGCGCGTCTATATCCTTGGGAAGGATACGCTGATCTACCAAAAGATCTATCCCTGGTTGCCGAGAATCTTGTGTTTCCAGATGCTCCTCTAAAGGGACGAAAAGAACGAAAGGGCTTACCACTCTGGAGAGAACCCAACGAGCGTGCTGTATCTGAGTCCTCCTTCATGCCCTTCAAGGCCTCGTCCACCTTTTCTACGAAAAGAAGATCACCTTCGAATGGCATGTCCAAAACTTTATACTGCCCTTCGGGTCTGAAGTTGGTGCACTTAAGCCAAGCCTGGCGTCTTAGAACAACTCAGTTATTTATTTGTTTAAAACCCGAATCTGCCAGGTCCAGCGCTATGTTAATAGCATGATTCGATGCCTCTTTGCCTTCTCGAACCAGGGACATCGCCGTTCTTCTATGTTCTTCCGGGAGGTGGTCCAGGATAGGTGCCAGTCTGTGCCACATCTCCCTGTCATAT